>NC_054383.1:99948866-100548866 GCF_017654675.1 Xenopus laevis
CTTGGGCTGTAAAGAGTCA
This sequence comes from Xenopus laevis, assembly GCF_017654675.1. NCBI lineage: Eukaryota > Metazoa > Chordata > Amphibia > Anura > Pipidae > Xenopus > Xenopus laevis. The sequence continues at coordinate 99,948,886 of NC_054383.1, forward strand.
AGTTTCAGCAGAGCAAATTTGCAAGGCAGCGACATGAAGCAGTCTACATACCTTTTCTATACATTACCGGCTTGATATCTGGGCTTCACGTGAAGCAGATTTTGGCAGAAAAAGTCTTCAGTCTGTGATGTCTGGAGGTTCCCTCCTTGTATAAAATAATTACTTTCTATGTTTTACCCTGTGCTGCTGTGTAGGATTCAATACAAGGTTGATTTGCATAATATGGTGTTATTTTTTATGCCAATGGTGAAGGTACGGTAGAGGAGGAGCTTAATGGAGTCCTATCTTTTAAAGGGGTGGAATTAATCTCATGCTGTGCTGCTGCTTGGAACTAAAGGAAAGAGAAATTACGGTAAGAACACATTTCAATTATTTCTCCATATGCCATTGTCTGTTGGAAATGTTTCCCTCTAACTTAGATTGCTAAATTGTGCATACAGGAAAGATGTTACAAAAATATTACATGCCTTTACACCTTGAGTATATTGCAATGTGCTGGTTCAGCTTGAAATAATGTATTCTACTGCATCGAAGGTGCAAAATGCAATATTTTGGGCGCACTGATGCAGTCTTAAGGACTTGTATCTAGTAAATCGCACACTAATGCCATTCTCATTAAGACAAACTTGTGCACAAGTTGTGCTCCCGCAATGAGGCCGGGATTCTAGAAAATCACATTAGCAGAAAAAGTCCCCTATTTATTTGACTGGTTATGTTGCCTAATAATATCAGTATTGATAAATGGTTCTTAGTGATATAACTTTTATTTTCATATACCGTACTGAAACTTAAATAAAGTAGCCCTCACTTAAAATATAATTGTATTAGAAGTTACTAAGATATGATATAGTATTTCATGACACAGTGACCCCCAACATTTCATGAAATAGTGTCCCCAGTATTTCCTTACACAGTGGTCCAAGCAATATATAACATACTTAACCCAGCATTTTATAAAATAGTAGCCCTAGCATTTCATGACACAATGGCCCCAACATTTTATGTCTCAATAGCCCCAGACAATATATGATGAAGTTAGTGAACCCAGCATTATACGGCACAGTGTCCATAGCATTTCTTGACACAGTGGTCCAACAAAATATGACAGTGTGTTTGTAAATAGCTACACCGTACCTGCCATCATGCAATTTAGCAAAAAAAAAAAAAAAAAGAATGCCAGACCCCACTCAACCACTGCCTCAGATTACATCAGATTTTCACTCAGCCTGTGGCCTCTTGCCTATTGTAGTTTTAAACTCCTTGCAAAAATATTAAAATAGTCGGTAAATGATGCCATATATTATATGATATTATTGCCACCCCAGGGTCTTTTTTCATGCATATTTATTTATGTTTTAATAGATATTGACAGGGAAACAGGGCCTGATGAGACTCCATGACTTCATTTGAATGCTGACCATGGTTTGACTTATGACCAGGACCGCCATCAGAAATAGCAGGGCCCCATACGACAAAATTTCCTGGGCCCCCTGGGCTGCGCCCACCGCAAGCCCCACCTACAGGTCCGCCCTCCCCACCACACAGTAAAAAAACAAAAAAAATATTGGTAGCTAGGGTTCCCACATGTTAATAAAAAATATAAAGATATTGGTGGCCAGGGCCCCCCATTAAAAAATATTGGTGGCTAGGACCCCACATGAGAAAAAAATTGGTGGCCAAAATTATTTAGAAAATTGGTGTCAAGGGCCCCTTAAACGTCCATGCCTTCCCGAACTCAGCAGCTCTCAGAAAGATGGGGGGCCCGGCTAATCAAGTAAGTGTGGCGTGGTCAGGCCCCCCCTTACCCTCGGGGCCCCATACAACTCTCCCCCCTGTCCACCCCTGATGGCTGCCCTGCTCTTGACCTTTGGTTATCTACTGCTGTGAGTGATACAGAAACTGTCTTCTATCGACTATACTCCAGCTCTCAGACCTCCTTTTATCAGCTACGTCCTTGTCCCTCTTCAGTGCATACTGCATGGAGAGCATCCTTCTACCAGCTATCAGCCCCAGTGCTTGGTAGATCTTATATAACTTATGACTAGAAGAAGGGTATGGCGGACACCAGCATAGATAAGTTAGAAGGCAGAGAAAACTGGATGGACCCAAAAAAAACCTGGTTTTAAATTATTTTTGTATGTACTGTGCATGCATTTTATATTAGGTAGTTATATTTAACTTTCTGCCCAGTACATACCTGAATAAACCAGTATAATAGCTGTGGGCTGTAAGGGAAAATATAGATAAATCAGTAAAATGATGTATCACTCTGGTATGGAATGCCAAAATTATGCATTCATTAACTTTATTGGGTAGTGGTAAGGTTCCCTCCTAGACATACTTGGAATACAAACATGTTGTAAAAATAGTTTATGCTCAGTTTTATAGCAACCGAGTCAATCAGATTCTGTTACCTCCATGGAAACTGTTAAAAATACAATGTCGGGGAATGCCCTTGTGTATTTTCTAGCCCTCAGGGCAAAAAGAGAGTCCCCTAAAGATCATTGCATTGAATCCCATGGCCTTTCTTACCCGTTTAATACATCCTTATTAACATGACACGTTTAACTTAATCAAACCATTAATATTGCTCCAGTGCTTCATCAATATGTACACAAGAATCAAGCATGGAGCTATTGTTAGAACCGAAAAAGCTATTTTAATGCTAACTTCAAATAAAGTTATTTATAACCAAATGCATTGCACATCTGACACTAGCAACTTATTATTTAAAAAAAACATTTGGAAAATACACATTATTCTCTTTGGAATATTATTTAATGTATATAAATGTTTTAATATAGGGTGCATTTCACTCTATATATTTCACAATATTGGTGGCTATTATCCAGTTAAGGAGGGGGTCCCCAACCTAATTTACTCGTGAGCCACATTCAAATGTAAAAAGAGTTGGGGAGCAACACAAGCACCCTGGGGGTGCCAAATAAGGGCTGTGATTGGCTATTTGGTAACCCCTATGTGGACTGGCAGACTACAAGAGGCTCTGTTTGTCAGTACACCTGGTTTTTTATGCAAGCCACTGTTGAGGATCATTGAGTTAAAGGGATACACTGCTGCAATGTTATTCCCAGGAACCAGCATCCTAGGGACAAAGCTTTGCATTACAATTGTCTACAAATAAACTTGACTCACTGAGGGAGGCTTTAGAAAGTAGGCTGTTATGTATGGAATAATGATCACTGATTCTGAGCTTCAGGTGCTCAATAATGACTGGGCCCCTGGAAGATCAAGTGCTGTAGCGCTGCAAATTGGTTGATTAAAAAAAATATTATGTCTAGAGGTTGGGTCCTGCTGAAGTTAATCATTTTCTGATAAGTGCCAGTCTCCCTTAAAACATTATGAATGTTTTCAACCAAAGCCATATCCCTCTGTTTAAAGGTGGCCATACACTTGACAATACTGTTTGACATTTTATTAGCAGCCATATACAGTACAGGTATCTTATCAAAAATGCTTGGGACCCGGGGTTTTCAGCATAAGGGATCTTTCCGTAATTAGGATCACCATACTTTAAAGGATAATGTCTAAAATAGAATAATGCTAGAAATGCTGTATTTTGTATACTAGAAACCTGACTGTATGTAGTGAAATCCCCCCTTCATTTACTCTGACTGCTGCAGATATGAAACTCTACATGGTCGCCTGCTGTTCTACAGGGAAACAAACAAAGCTGCTCAAGTTCTGGGAAGTCCCTCCCCACTGCTGTTTGAAAGTATGATCCTTTCCCTGCAGAGCAGTTAGGGACCTTCTGAAGTTTCCTATCCGCAGCAGTCAGAGCAAGTAAATGAAGGGAGAATTTCACTCCATACACTCAGGTTTCTTATAAAAATGGTAGAATTTTTTTTAATTAAAGTATATTGGAGATAGACTTATTTTTCATTAAGGTGATGGCTGGTGATATGCAGCAGCCAGGGGGTTCATTTGTGGTGTGTTTGGTGGTGGCTGGGTGGTGGTGGGCCCTTGTAGTTGAGTTTTCCAGTGGGCCCCTGGAACCCCATATAAACACAGCAGTGACCCACACTATTTCCAGCTCAGCGTGTGGGAAAATTCTCTGAATTGCAAAATGTTCCATAGAAACATATGTGCTATGTGCAAAGCTTTCAAAAGCATGCAAATTGGATGCATGCAAAAAAAGCAGCATTTTCCTCTAGTATTCTAGTGTAATAGTGTGTGATGTAACCAATGGGGATGCTTTGTCTGATTTACCAGTGCAAATGCTTCAGTTAACATTTAATGATTTTCTGTCATCAATATGTGTGTGTGTGAAATTAGTCATTTCCTGCTCAGTGATGTTTGTGGTGACTGAAACAGTGATAGGATGCCATTGCCAACTGCATGTGTAAAGGGGGGAGCCCTGAAATAACAAATTCTCAGATTCAATCTCTATATATATATTATATTTATGTCACAGTTGTACAAAGTTGATACAATAACTCACTCAATCAGAAATGGTGTCCAGGTGCAGCAGCCCCAGACCCTCAGCAATTGGAGCAGAAATCTATTTATACACCAAAAACAGGACAGGCACTTAAAAAGCACATAGGTCACCACATGATTTGTATTTGTTAAAAGCAAAAAACATTTATTGAAACAACATCCTTACACTTATGTGTTTTTTGCTCCTGGAGCAATTAGTCATATATACTTGAGATCTCTGATTAACTGTGAGAATACCTGATGGTCCAGTGGACCGGCAGGGACGCCCGCATCGATAACTTCTTCTACACGTCGATGTGCGCCACTTCCTGGTTTGACAAGCGCGTCTGTTCATGTGTGTCTTTTTACTTTGGCACACATTGTCATCACATTTGGCGCGAAATTTTAATATTTAAAGGGGCCTCGACTCTCATGCGTTTATATATTGTCCCATCCTTGACCATTGCCTGTCCCTAACTTTGATAATCAGCTGCCTGTACTCACCATTACCTGTTATTGCCCAATTTTTGGATCCTGATTCTGTACCATGCTCCTGTTTTGTGTTGACTATGGCCTGTGACCTTGACTACGCTTCCTATTCCTGATTTGGTGCTGCATTGTCCATTTGATACTGACTTTTTCATCGTCTACACTGCTTGCTCCCCCATTCCTTCCTTACATGTTTGGTTCCTTAGCCTGCCCAGAACTCTCTCCTTGGTCCTCTCATGTTATAACCTGGTGGCATCTGAGTAGTGGAGGGCTCTTCCTGAAGTGAAAAGTGACTGTTATAGGCAGAAAAGTGAGATGTGACCAGGACCCAGGAGTTAGCTCGGGGTTTGGAATACTGTATGTTACATTAACTCATTCTCAAATCAAGTTTACGATTCAGGGCTCCCTTGCTTCTTATACTTTGCACCTTATTCATCATCGTTAAGTTGGGTTAAAACTCCAAGTCTGGGTCAAGACCAAAGTCCATGAAGTTCAACCCTTCCAAAAGAGCCTCAGTGCACCTATACACACATATAAAAAAATACCTATCTATAAACTCACATATATATATATTTATATATATATATAAACTGTATATACCAATACCCATACTAAACTAACTGTAGAGCTTAAGATCCCAATAGCCTTGGATATTATTATGCTTGTTCAATGAATAATCTAAGCCCCTCTTAAAGGCATTATTAGAATCACAACCTCACCCGGCAGGTCATTCCACAACCTCAGTGTCCTCACTGTGAAGAACCACCTACACTACTTCAACTTAAAGTTCAGTTTCTCAAGTCTAAAGGGGTGGCCTATAGTGTGTTGATCATCGGAGTTTGTAGTTTATTTTGTGCTTGCATTTTTAAGTCAACCATTATATGTGCCTGGCTGTACAGCTACCATCATGTGACTAATAGTAGTAGTAATAAATGTACCTGGGCAATGCCTTACTGGATGTTCGTTGTGGGGATAGGCTCTGTAACCATTATCCTTTCACAATAGGTTCACCTGTGTAATTGTTTGCTGGAGTCTGTATACAGCTGGACTCTATAGCTACCACCCTCTCATAAACACATAACAGGAGGTGTCTGACAAAACATTTGTGTATAATATAAATATAAATTATAATTTATACATTATTAAGGCATCATTCAGAGAAAAAGAAAGAGGAGCACTTCAAGCTAATAAATACTTGAGATCACTAATTAAACAAATGTACTTACCGGGAACTATCTCTGCCTGATGTATGTTTCACGTAGTGTTGCTTAGCAGTATTATGTTGAGTTGCAGCAATAAGCCTGACCTTACTCACTGCTAAATAATCTCTAGTTTATTCAGTGCTAGCTGTGAAACAAGGTATTGTATCAAGCAGAGGTTTTCATTCACTATGATCAATATTACAATTAAGGGCATTTTGATCACTGTTATGGCACCTCTGGTTGCAGAGATTAGTAAAGATTCCCAAAGATTCCCATTGTCAATGTGAAGAAACCTGAGAGGTTTAAATACCCTATATGAAATTGCCCTTTGGGTAGGGATGTAGCGAACGTCGGAAAAAAAGTTCGCGAACATATTCGCGAACTTGCGCAAAAATGCGAGCGGTTCGCGAACGGTTCGCGAACCCCATAGACTTCAATGGGAAGGCGAACTTTAACATCTAGAAAAGACATTTCTGGCCAGAAAAATGATTTTAAAGTTGTTTAAAGGGTGCAACGACCTGGACAGTGGCATGCCAGAGGGGGATCAAGGGCAAAAATGTATCTGAAAAATCTGCCTGTGTGTGCTTGGAAGAGATAGTGTAGGGGGAGAGCTGTTAGTGATTTCAGGGACAGATGATAGTAAGTTTGCTGGCTAGTAATCTGCTTGATACTGCTCTGTATTGGAGGGACAGAAGTCTGCAGGGATTTGAGGGACATTTTAGCTTAGGTAGCTTTGCTGGCTAGTAATCTACTGTTCTCTTTAAACAACTGCCATACGTTGACCTTGTAGGCATTGTTTGCCCAGTTTTTTTGGACGCAGCCACTGAAGCACAGTTGCCAGAAAAAATATGCCATATAAATGCTGAAAATAGTCATTTTTCGCCATACGTTGACCTTGTAGACATTGTTTGCCCAGTTTTTTTGGTTGCAGCCACTGAAGCACAGTTGCCAGAAAAAATATGCCACATAAATGCTGAAAATAGTCATTTTTTGCCATATACGTTGAGTCAACGTATGGCAAAAAATGACTATTTTCAGCATTTATATGGCATATTTTTTCTGGCCTCTGTGCTTCAGTGGCTGTGGCCAAAAAAACTGGGCAAACAATGCCTACAAGGTCAACGTATACACTACTACAGCGGTGGATACGGATTACGTAAAATATATGAATGCTGCTTGAAAAAAAGTAACTCAAGTGGTTTTTCTAGAGACGATAATATTATCAATATTTAGACAAAATGTGAACAAGCTCACTCAGCTCGATGGCGGGTTGAAGAAAACAGTGTGCAAATAATGCCTACAAGGCCAACGTATACACTACTACAGCGGTGGATACGGATTACGTAAAATATATTATGGCTGCTTGAAAAAGTGACTCCGGTGTTTTTTCTGGAGACGGTAATATTATGGATATTTAGACAGAATGGGAACAAGGTCACACAGCTCGATGGCGGGTTGAAGAAAACAGTGTGCAAATAATGCCTACAAGGCCAACGTATACACTACTACAGCGGTGGATACGGATTACGTAAAATATATTATGGCTGCTTGAAAAAAGTGACTCCGGTGTTTTTTCTGGAGACGGTAATATTATGGATATTTAGACAGAATGGGAACAAGGTCACACAGCTCGATGGCGGGTTGAAGAAAACAGTGTGCAAATAATGCCTACAAGGCCAACGTATACACTACTACAGCGGTGGATACGGATTACGTAAAATATATTATGGCTGCTTGAAAAAAGTGACTCCGGTGTTTTTTCTGGAGACGGTAATATTATGGATATTTAGACAGAATGGGAACAAGGTCACACAGCTCGATGGCGGGTTGAAGAAAACAGTGTGCAAATAATGCCTACAAGGCCAACGTATACACTACTACAGCGGTGGATACGGATTACGTAAAATATATTATGGCTGCTTGAAAAAAGTGACTCCGGTGTTTTTTCTGGAGACGGTAATATTATGGATATTTAGACAGAATGGGAACAAGGTCACACAGCTCGATGGCGGGTTGAAGAAAACAGTGTGCAAATAATGCCTACAGGGCAAATAATGCCTAAAAGGTCAACTTATACACTACTACAGCGGTAGTAAAATAAAAAAAGTAAAATAAAAAAAAAATGAATATTAAAAAAAAAAATTAAAGTTGGTGCTGCTGAACTACTAGGAGCAGCAGATTAGCACACCAGTCCCACTCCCCAACACTGCTAGACTAATAGCACTGGGCTCTTATAGTAGTAGTAGTAGTAGTAGTAGTAAAACAACAAAAAAATAAATAAAAGCAGTCCTTACAAGGACTACTGTTATTGCAGCAGTCAGCAGATGAGATCAGAAGCAGGACAGCTGCCCACTGCAGCTACATACAGAGCACTGCAGTAGAAGGTAGATTACTAGCCAGCAAAGCTACCTAAGCTAAAATGTCCCTCAAACCCCTGCAGACTTCTGTCCCTCCAATAACAGAGCAGTATCAAAACGATTACTAGCCAGCAAACTTTCAACTGTCCCTGAAATCACTAACAGGCAGCAGCTCTCTCCCTACACTATCTCTTCAGCACACACAGGCAGAGTGAAAAAACGCTGCAGGGCTTCGGTTTTTATAGGGAAGGGGAGTGGTCCAGGGGAGAGCTTCCTGATTGGCTGCCATGTACCTGCTGGTCTGGGGTGAGAGGGCAAAAAAAAGCGCCAACAATGGCGAACCCAAAATGGCGAACGTCGCGCGACGTTCGCGAACTTCCGGCGAGTGCGAACACCCGATGATCGCACGAACAAGTTCGCCGGCGAACAGTTCGCGACATCTCTACCTTTGGGATTAAATTGCCATTTCTTGTCCAATATAGGGGAAGATTCAATCTGATGAGAAAAGCGTCTGTCCTAATTCAATTCCAGATTGTCCCATAGAGCCAGATACAATTTAATAAGAAAAATGTTTCTCACTGTTTATCACATGAAAACTCTGTTGAGGGCTATGTGAAAAGTTGGAACTGAACTAGTAGAAAAGGTTTTTCTCTAGGGTGGCACGGTTTTGGGAGCAGTCCACGGGGTGCCTATTTTTTATATATTTTTTTAAAGCCACCCAACCATCGCCATGGATTTCCATAGGAAATCCGGTGATGGAGCTGGGGGGTGAGGGGTAGGGGGGGCCCAAGGAATTGCGTGGAAGAGATGGCACTCGCACGACAAGCTGATCAAAGCAGTTATCAGCAGCACACCGTAGATTTGAACAAACGTGAAGTTTATTGTATCAAAATATTTCAAACAGGGCAATGTTTCGGGCCACCCCGCCCCTTTATCAAGCCTCGCATGACAAGCTGACGTCACGGCGCACAATGTAAGGGGCGTGTTTAGGTCCGATGACTAGGGCAGCCCAGGGAATGCATTGAGTTTATTTGAGGTAAAATCTTCCAAATCCCACAAATGCGACCTTTGATAAATAACCTCCTTAGCCTTCATGATTTTGAGCTATTCGAGTTTTTATCCGCAGATAACTCAATAAATTCTAGATTTCTGATACGGGTGAATGCATGGATCTATTTGTTGATCTCTCTGGGAGTAATAACGTTTCCCATGGAACAAGCTCTCTGATGCACACAGGATTAGTTTGCCGACTATATCAGTTTCCGAACTGGAAATACTATATTAACAGTGCTTGTATAGTTATGACAACTATGCTTTCATAGTCACAGTGCATGGGCTCCATAAACACCCTGGACATCAAACAGGTTTTTATTACAGATCACAAAAGGTATGACTAAAGAATATATGAAACCATTTGTTTGCTTAAAGGACAAGTAAAGCCCTATTCACTGGGGGGGGGGGGGGCACCAAAATGTTAGACATCACCTTGTTCACACCTTCCCCTTTGTTAATAAAACTGAAGCTCATTAATCTGGTCTCAGTGCATTGATGAAGGAAGGAGTTTAGCTGCATTTCAAGCTACACACTGCCTTTATCATTTTAAGCTTACCCAGGCCAAAAAAGGGAAAAATATGTTAAATTGTAAGGAAACAATGTTAGGCATAAAGTAGCAGTGCAACGTTGCTCCAAAGAAGTAGTTCAGACGGCACTCCGGATAAATATAAAGAAGTTTATTGAATCATGGGTAACAATATCACCTTACGTGTTTCGGGAAAGCATTCCCTTAATTCTCTATGATTAAGGGAATGCTTTCCCGAAACGCGTAAGGCGATATTGTACCCATGATACAATAAACCTCTTTATATTTATCCGGAGTGCTGTCTGAACTACTTTTTTGGATCTATCACAGTTGGAACGCTGGTGGCTGAGCACATGGAGCTAATTGGAGAGATTGATGCGGTGGGGTGAGTCTTGAGCGGTCACCATTTCATTGAGTGCAACATTGCACTGTGGGGTAACACGTGAGGACCAGGGCCGCTCCTGTCATGAGGCAAGGTGAGATTCTTGCCTCAGGCGGCAGCAAACGACCAGTTGCAAGGGGCGGCAAAGAGCCGCCTCTTGTAACTTTAAGAGCCAGAATCGGCGCTGGTGAGGACAAAACACTACACTACAATTTATTTACATTTTTTGCCACAAATCATAAAGCTAAAAAGCCTCAAACTCTGAATATTAATCTATTTTTTACCCTATCATTTTTAAAAAAACAAAAGAAAGTCTGAAAACTCCTTACATCCAGTGTTGACATAAAAATTGAGATTGACTACCATACGTAATAAAAAAAAGTATGTCCAGATGCATTAATCCTTAGCAATTATTTAAATATATGCTTTATATTGCGTGTGTGTGAGTCTTTGTACTAAATTGCACTCTTGTTTCCTCCTTGGATAACTGTGAAATGAAACCAGGCAAAATACCTTGAATACACCCTGTCCCTGTATAAAAGAATACTGTTACCAGTTTATATGATAAAGTTTCCAAAGACAGATAGCAACAGATACACGAGACACTGTTTACTTAACTGGGCTTGTTCTTGGATTGCCCATTACTGCCTCTTGATCTGGAAGTGAAAATGACAAACAAGGATAGTTTCCCAGCTACAGAAGAAAAACTCCATGTAATCAGTCAGATTGGAGTGTGGACAGATTTAACCTTGTGATTGCTACAGCACACTGTTCTCATTCAGCCCCTCTGCTTACTTAGGTCTACTTAACACTCTATTCCCTGACCTCACTAAGTATATTACACCTAGGAGAAAGCCTAAGGCTAAGGAGTGTGTTGTAAGTAAACACTGTCTACAGAGAATCTCATATAGAAATACCCTTACCTACAGATAAGTGTTTTACAGAGTACCTATTTGTCCTTATTTTTTAAATTCTCTAAAACTGCATACAAAGCTTTTCTTAAAACATTGACCAAGGATACTACACCAAAACCTGACACAATGCTACGTTCTGCATGGCTTTTTGCAACCCAGATGGAATTTTCTCCTCCAGTTTCAAAATAGAAAGCTTCCACGGTCTGGTGCATCTTGGGTTGGTTGAATTAATGTTGCTATCACTGAAATAAATATTTAATAAATAACAATTTAGTAAATAACATATCAAATTAAGTCTGTTTGCATTAATCCAAAATTACACAAGATATATACCTAAACATACAAGAAAGCAAGGCTTGAATGCTTGAATGCTCATTGTACAATTAAAACCATTGTTATCGTTGTTGTATTTAAGCAATTTATCTAATTATTAGTTGTATTTGTAGGTTAATCCAATTGTGTTCTTGCCGTAGGCTACTGGATTACATTGTTTACTGCCCATCATAGCTGCAGTGGCTGGCATATGGGTTCTTTCTGGTACATATAATAACAATAATTGATTTTAAAATATGCTCAATAAAGATGTGGGCAATGTCTACCCACTAAAGAAAAATATTGGTCTCTATGTTTTTTTATGCCATTCTATTGGATTTTAAGGAGGTTTGGTTCTGGGTTATTTATAAGGTGATACAGTCCTGGACAACACATATGGCTGCCCACGGTTATGGCAAAAGCCATCATTTTTCTATGAGGAAGAATAAAAACAGGTTCAGTTTTGGCAAAAATTACATTTGACTCCTAAAAACCCAATTTAATGAAGTAATTTTCTTTATTGTTTTAAGCTTGCTCATGCCAAAAAAACGAAAAAATGTATTAAAGTGTAAGGAATAAATTTGAATGCAAAAGTAGCAGTTAAACATTGCACTGTAGTGTAATGTAATATAATTTGAGACCATTGCATCAGATCTAGTAATCTATATCAACCGAAAGAAGCCTAACATGTTGCTATGGGTTACTAGACCTGGTGCAACCTTTGTTACTTCTATTACATTACTCCTAATTTTTTTAATTGGAGAACCAGACAACGGTCATTAAGAAACTGACTCTAGAATAGTGTGCACCCCAGGTTTATTTGTCAAAAACAGACATATAGAGGGAATGTAATAAAAGTCGCAAAGAGCAAAGCAATTTGCACAAATATGAATAAAAATTCTATTTTTGTAAAAGTGCTTGAAGGTGTCATAATCTTTTGTAGCAAACATAACTTTTTCAGTAGGAAGTTTTATTACATTCACTGCGCACTGGTGCAAACAATAAAAATTGCAAACCTTCTTCCCCTGACGGAAGTGGTCGCTAAACATTTTCTGGGTTCGCAAAAGCTATATTAAATTCGGTCAAAGGCAAATTTGTTTGCACAAAGGCATAACTTTTCGCATTGCAAATATTTTTTCTGTTATCGACTTTTATTAGATTCCCCCATTAGGGTTGATTTTGCACTTTTTTAGCTCTTTTGTTACCACCAGCGCCACTCATTCCATGAGGCAAGGTAAGATCCATGCCGCCAATGGCAGTGTACATCAGGTTACCAAGTGCAGCAAAAAGTTATCTCTGATAATGTAGGAACCAAATTTAGGATACACAGGTTTGTGTAAAAAAAAATCACCAGCCTTGGCAAAGTTAAATGATTTCAGTTAAATAGGAGGTGCTGAATGTATTGGCACCCCAGGGTATCTGACTTTTCTTGTCCTTGAGGATCCATAGGAACTTACAGTACATAATAGAGCTGGTTAATGTTGCATTAAAAAAATGTGTTAAGACTGAATTGGAGAGTTAAATGAATGCTCATCCTTGGCACCAAAACATTGTGCAACATATACTTCTAGCTGAGCCTCCTTTGTGGGGACAAGTATAATATTTTGCAGTCTTCTGTTATAAAGAATGATAAATTGAAATAAAACATGTTGCTAAAGGGTAACAATCAGATTAAAAAATACAATAAATTACATTTCCATTCACATTTCAAATGAAAATTGCACTTATGTTCAGTGGAGTTGGCCATGTGCACCAGCTTAAATAATCTTTCTTTTATTCTCTTATGTATTAGACTTCCCTTGCCTTTAATTAAACAATTTCCAGCAACAAGAAAAAAACGTAATCATCCGTTGAATGCTTAAAATAGCTCATGACGTGAAGAAAAAAATGCTATTGAACGCTGTAAAGTTGCTGATGAAGAAGTGATATTGGCTTGTCTGTGCTGTTTGCTTTTTGAAATATTAGCTGATAAGCCAATAAGAGAAGTTTGCTCAAGGTGTGGAGCTTTGTTGCTAAAGCTAAACGTTGGCTTATCATCTCTCACTTCTAAATCGATACCTGAACAAGGCTTGATTTCTGAAAACTCTTACTTCTCAATATAACAGAGAATATTCTGCAGTTTGGAAATACGAGTTTATATTCCAATAGGGATTTCAATAGATTTGAAGGACAGCCACCACATAATACATCACCAGTATCTGAGTTGAGTTCCTTCAAAATCATTTTAATGTCGCACTTTTGCTCAGATCTACTTTGGACTGAAAGGTGACAATATGCTGAAATTTAACAGAAAACGATGGACGTATTATATAACTATAAATATTTTATTGTCTGCATGGACCTATGGAAATGGAGGTAAGAATCTGATTTCTACTTTCTGTAAATTAATTGGTAAGTGGAACTAGAGATTATCTTCTCTTATTTCTTTAAACATTTCATGTATCCAGTTATATATATTTCCAGAATGAAGAGATAACAATGATCCAAAATTTTGTAAAAGTCAATGGCTAATGTTACATTCTGAAATAGCCTTTATAAAATATTTCTGTTATAGCTTTATATATATTTTAGTAATGTTTTCCTTGGAATTGCTTGTAAGGGTAAGGGCACCCAGCGACTAATCGCCTCTTCTTTGGGGCGACTAAATCTCCCAAATCTCCAGGTGTGCCCTTACCCTTAAAGTTAGAATTTATGTTGATGTAGTGCAAGCATGTTTATTTTACTCTAGATTCTTTTTTTCCTCTAAATGTTTGAAATATTTACTATGTGTTTTGGGGAATGCAGTTCCCTTCATGTAACCATACAGCCTGTGTTTCATACTTTCCTACAATCCTCCATCCTTTTTTGTGACTATTGGATAGTATGTGCCAAATGCTGCATTCATAATACTTTAATGTGAGTTTTCTGTGGATCACATATTAGTTTTAGAAGTTACTATGTATAAACTGGTATCTTGTTAATTGGGATTACAATTAATCCTCTCCACAAATTAAGATTACAGTGTTTGAAATTTGAAAATAATGTTGATTGTATTTGATATGGCAATATATGGCAACTTTGTAGCTTTTGAATTTATAAAGAATATGAACATGTTGCTGAAACAGCCAAGGAATTCTCTTTCAATATTTTCTGGAATAGTAGTAGTAAATATTTTCAGTCTTTTTACTGGGCTTGTTCATTGTCCCATTTAATGATATTTTTCCTAAACTTATTTGTAAACTTTAGGAATATGAATATTCATTTAAAAAATTGTTGTGTAAAGAATTTATAGGATGCAAATTTGGATCACTTTTATCACAGTGGCTTTATGGTTAGCATCGCTAGCTTGCAACTCCTGAGTTTGACTTGAAACTTCAAGAAGTTTTTTATGTTCTTCCACAAAGATTTCCTTTGGGCACTCCTCATACTCTAGAAAAATATAGGCAAGTTAATACGTTTCTGATTAAATAAACCTTTTACCTAGTATATAGGGCTTGTATGAATGTGATTCTTTTCATATTGATCTGTCATGACTAATTACAAAATTAGAAATATAGATGATGTGCTATCCACAGGGTGGAATTTCTAAAGCTTTCTGAATTGCTAAGATACATAATTCTAATAATACAAACTTATATACAAAGTGCATGAACATCCTTTGGTTAAAATAATTCTAATTTTGGATATAATTTCACTTAATATTCAGTACTTTAAGCACTTTAGATACTTTGGAGAGGATTGTATATTTTATTTTGAGCTAACTTCTGTCCTGTTATAGTGGGTACCACATTAGTTTAGGTGTATCTGTCTAGCGACCAATAATTCAGCCATACTATGGGTTATTGGGATGGTGGTGGAGAATTCAGCTTGACTGACATTGTTAACCAGGTTCAAGTACCATGATCATCTTGAGATTACAACTAGTTGACAGGCCATGTGCCGGCTGTCCATTGGGTGAAATCATATATATTTCAGTTCATTTAAAAAACTATTCCCCACTAAACCTACCATTTTAATAAATACAACCTAATTTGCTAAAATTCTGTACTATTTTTCTTTTAGTACTGTATTTTAATATGCTATTTGCATAAGAATTCAATCCCTGTTTTTAACCCTAGTCCCTAGTAATAACAGCTTTAAATATTTTGTACTTTTGTACTTTGCAAACAGTTTGGAAGTTGATCCATTCTTCCAAAAAATTCAAATGTACTTCAATTTTCAAACAATGTCACATGTTATCAGTTGAACTGAGATCAGGGGTGTTGAATTCGTTATTGTACAACATTCCCTTTCTTTTCCTTGAACAACATAAA
This sequence comes from Xenopus laevis, assembly GCF_017654675.1. Taxonomy (NCBI): domain Eukaryota; kingdom Metazoa; phylum Chordata; class Amphibia; order Anura; family Pipidae; genus Xenopus; species Xenopus laevis. The sequence goes on from NC_054383.1 coordinate 99,964,850, forward strand.
TCTTAGGTGTGCTTTGGATCATTGGTTTTTCATCAGGTTTTTAGAACACATTGAAACATGTTCTCTATCATATTTCACTAATCATTCCTAATACTTCCATTGATGAAAAACAGCCTACCAGCATTACCCTAGCAAACTTGACTGTAACTTTGGTGTTTATGGAGTGGATAATGCTTGGGATAAAAGTTTTTATCCCAAACATAATCCACTCCAAAAACACCAATCTGATTGTATGTGTCTCTTTTGGAATAATGGCTTGTTTTTTGGCCTACCCCCAAATTTAGGTAAGTGTTATGTAGAGCTCTTGATATAGTTGATTCATAGCTACAGTGAATTAATAGTTGAAATATTATAGGGATGTGTGTGCAAATACAGGAAAATATTGCAAGAGAACCAAAGCTTGGACAAGAATTCATCAAAAGACAAGACAAGGTCACATTGACAAGACAAGGTCATATTGTACTAGCTCAAGAACAATGAGTTGAATATTGTGCAATTGGCCATTAAAAGCCGCAATCTCTGTCTATTTGACAGTATGTAGAACCCTTTGAAAACCAATGTGCACAAGTATCATCCAGCTAGCCTAAAGTGGCTCTACAAAATATCAATGCAGACAGCACATTGACACATTTTTCTGAAGAACATAGAAGAAGGTCATGTTTTTTAAAAAAAAAACAATTTTTACTTTCACTGCTTGGACAGAAAACAAAATGCCAGTGTAGGTTTTGTTATCCAGTAAATATTTGAACTGGCCAAGGGTCTGAATACTTTTGCAAGGACCTGTGTAATGTATGTACATCATGAATGCTCTTGTTTTGACAACACTTGCACACTTGGCACACTGTAAGCTAGATACGGATAGCTGAAGCCTCCATGATTGGGCAGGGCTTCTGAGAACAAAAGGTCACTTTTGTGTATCCATACTAGCTTTTGTCCTATTTATGAAACTGGAAATTTTCAGTGAGGCATTTGCATATGCCTTGTCCCCTATATCTACATTTCCCAGAATAAGTTCGATAACACTCATCATGCACTAAAAAATACAATTGCCTGCTGGGTTTTTAGCATTATTTCCAAGTTTAGAAGCACAGTTAACAAAAAGGCTTGTCAAAGTAATTATCTTCTTCTATTAGTTTTTTTTTTGTCTCTGGATTAACTCTTGCATTATATATACATTTGCCTGGAAACTGTTTGGAAACTGTGATGATTGTTTGCGACAATATTACATAGTTAGTTAGTTAAATTGGGTTGAAAAAAGACAAAGTCCATCAAGTTCAACCCCTCCAAATGAAAACCCAGCATCCATACACACACCCCTCCCTACTTTTAATTACTTTTTAATTAATATTGCTGTGCATGAGTTTTTGTGCCTTTTTAGAATGGAAGAAATTGAAAGAAATCTTTGAAAAACATCATATTTTGTGGAAAGCATCAACACACTTAACTGAAACATACTGGGGCATAAACATCAGTACTGAACCACTTGCAATCACTAAGCAACTGGGGGAGGCCCATTTATTAAGGTCAAATTTAAGCGGTATGAGAGCTTTTTGAAACCACGATTAAACTCTATTTCTCACAAATGCCATGAAAGTTATTAAAAGATTCTAAATAAAAAAGTATGAATGAAAAAAGAGCAAAACATGTCTAAATAGCTCTAAAACACAGCAAAAAAATCTGAAAACCTCTAAAAGTCCAAATGACTACAAATAAAGTACAACAGGATTAGTGCAGCTCCCATTGACTTCTATGGGACCTTGACTGCAATCTCAGAACTATAATTTTGTAGCTTCCATTTTTAATATTTGTTTGTGGGAAATGAAGTGATTTTCTTTGGCAAAAAAGGGCACTTTGCTTTGTGTAAATGTTTGTGAAACTGCAGAATATTTTGTGAAACTGCAACATTTCACTGAAATGCATTGGAATCAGTGGGAATGTGAAATTACATTTCTATTTCAAGGCACACATCTATTGGCAAAATAAATTGCCTATTAATTAGTATTAGATATTGCTCTGCCAAAGTATTTGCTGATATCAGAATGTAAATTACATCAAGATAGTATAATACTAGCAAATTCCTATTATTTTATGCTATGTTGATGTCTTCTATTGTTTTCTTTTACAACAATTTAGAAAGAATGTTTTCACTAACTTTGCCAAGATCTAAAATGGTGAAAAATATGAAAATTTGGGGGGGTAAAATAAGAGAAGTTGATGCTGGCATGCCTACAAATACTCATGCATGAATGTATTCACTTACAGTAAAGAGAATCATTGTTTTGGCTCTTATATTTTAATTACCCTCTCTTTTCTGTTTCTACTCTTTTTTACCCATTAACAGTAAAGGCCCCCATACACAGGCCAATAAAAAACAGACCAAGTCGGCAGCATATCGGCCCGTGTGTAGAGCCCCCCGAAGGGCTTTCCCGATCGATATCTGTCCGAAAGTCGGCCAGATGCCGATCGGGCAGGTTAGAAAATCTCGTTGGATCGCGGCCGCATCTTTTCGTTGATGTGGCCCTGCGATCCGACCGCCCCGCTTGGCCTCTGTTCTGATCCGATCGTTGGGCCCAATATTGCCCACTTCAATGTGGGCATATTGGGGAGAGATCCGCTCATTTGGCAACATCGCCAAACGAGCGAATCTCTATGTCTATGGCCACATTAAGAGATGCTTGTGATTGGGGTCATACTACTCTGCATGATCTGGTATTCTTTGTATTCCTGTCTCCTATTTGTATATCCTATCTTGCACTCTGAACCAAGGTTCAGTGTAGACGTTGTGAGAGAACTTAAACAAACATATACATAGATATAGCAGTCTTCATTAAACATCTGGCATAAAGAGATTATGGTTTTCCCATTTAAATGAATGCTGTGCCATGTTGACTGGTTGTACAGGTGCAAAAGGTCTTGACGCTATGATTGCTGGGTAAAGTATATTTATTGGATGAGAGGCTGTGCGTCTGTCTCTCTGTTTGCCTATATAGAACACTATGTAGATATTATGGAGTTACAATTAAGGTTGTCTATGTCAAGGAATGTCTGATTGACTCCTGGAAATTGCATATGATGTAGACTGAATGGGGGGGGTAATATGTGGTAGGGCAAGAGGTTATTGAATATACAGTAGGAATGTGTATAAGAAGAAAAGAAAAGGGAGTGGAAGCATCATTCCCCTTTGTCATTGTTTGAGGACAGGTGGCTTTATGTTAATCAACATTCACCCAGTAACCCTGTCTGTAAATTACCTTTGCTCTGACGAAGTGGCACTCCTTAAGTAGATACTAATAAGGATCATTTTGTCTCCATGTTGACTTTTTAACAAATCTGATTTAATAGCTATTATAGTCATCTAGAACTACTTGTATGATTTTCATTATCCTTTAAGCAGATCACATTGTTAATTCTAAGTTAACTTCTATACCCAAAGCCTGTACAATTCCACAGGGCAATGGAATATGATTTTTGTGAATTTTGTGACAAATTATGTCTTTCTGATAACTTTTTGATGAGTTCCAATACTGCTATCTGAATCTTTGCAGATAGTGGGCCAGATTCAATTCTGTAAATTGAAAAAGGTTTATTACGTGAAATTACGTTTATTACGAGATTCAATTTGAGATGCAATTCAATTCGGAAAAATTTATCTCACAGTTTATCACGTGAAAACTCTATTGAAGTCTATGGGAAGAAACTGGAACTGAATTTGGAGAAACTGAATTTGAATTGAATCTCGTCCATTAATTTTCATGTGATAAACCATGAGATAACTTTTTCTCACTGAACTGAATCTGGCAAAATGAGTCATTTACCCCATCTAAAAAAACAAATGCTCTGTAAGGCTACAAATTTATTGTTATTGATACTTTTTACTACTCATCTTTCTATTCAGGCCTCTCCTATTCATATTCCAGTCTCTTCATCGAATCAGTGCATGGTTGCTAGCATAATTTGGACCCTATCAACCAGATTGCTGAAATTGCAAATGGGAAAGATTGTAGCCAGCTTTGCCCTCTGTTTCAAGAAGGTGATAAATAGAAGGAACAGGGCCGGAACTAGGGGTAGGCAGAAGAGGCACGTGCCTAGGGCGCAAAGGCAGAGGGGCGCCAGGCACGTACCTCTTTACGCCTTCCCCTAGTTCGGACCATTTTGTGCAGAACTTGCGGCATCCGTTCTCTCTCGTGTGTGCCCTTTGGCACATGGGCACTCACCATCTCTTGCAATGTCTCGTGCTTGCGTAATGGTGCGGCCTCGCCGCTCTTCTGCGCATGCGCACTCATACATTTCCTCCTTCTGCGCATGCACACTCACGCTTCTTCTTCTGTGCAGGCGCGAGAGGGGGCAACGTGGTTGGCTGGGTTGCCTAGGGTGCCCAGTCGACTTGGCCCGGCACTGAGAAGGAACACATTTTGTATATTTTAAAGAAGTGCTCACTGTGCTTTTTTCCAAAGGTGCTGTTCACCTTAAGGTCAGCCATGTTTACTCCACCCTTTGTGCAGGGGCTTACATTGTGGCTATACAATTTTTGTGATATTGTGCATTTATAGAATTGTTTTTCCTAAAACCTTTACCACGGGGGCAGATTTAGTGAAGATGGAACTGGAGAATCCAGAGAAATTCCAAGCAGTTGTATAGTCTCCAGTCATCATCCATCTATCTATCTGTCGGACAACCGTTACTTATTTGTCACTAAATATATGTGGCTTTTGACAGTCCTATAGTGACACCTGTTGGGGAAATTTTGGTATTTAAAGCCAGAATGTTACTGAATTTATTGTCCTCTCCCAATCTTAAACTAGAAACCACCTTTCACCTGTATCATACGAACTGTATCAAAGGCAATGTGTGCTTATGAAATTGGAATCTATATGTATGCAAGTAGGGAAAAGGTCTAATGCTTTCAACAAGAATACTCCATACCTTTCACAACCACAAATGTATTGGTTGCCTTGAATATTTGGGGCAGAGGCATATAAGCCATAAGGAAATGTGAAACAAGTCATACTTCTCAGGTATGGGATCAGTTATCGGGAAACCAGTTATCCAGAAAGGTCTGAATTATGGGAAGAAAATCTCCCATAGACTCCATTTTATCCAAATAATCCATATTTTTAAAATAATTACCTTTTTATCTGTAATAATAAAACAGTAACATGTACTTGATCCAAACTAAGATATAATTAATCCTTATTGGAAGCAAAACCAGGTTAAAATAATTTTCTAGTAAATTTAAGATATGAAGATCCAAATTAGGGATTATGGACTCCAGGTCCTGAGCATTCTGGATAACAGGTCCCATACCTATACTGTGATTTAATTAAAAAAAAAAAAAAAATCAATGTTATTAGTTGCTGCACCAAATAGTGTAGAGCAGCTAAAAGGCAGACTTCTCCTAGTTTACACTTGATCCCAACACCTTCTTCAGAGCAATTATAGGATTACTTATACAATCAGATATAATGTCACAATTCCGTCTCTGGTATAATGCACTCCACCTTATCTGTAAGTCTGAAACCCATTACCTCATTACCTCTGTTTAAACTAACACTCCCCATTTCAGGGGGAGGGGTGGAGGTAGTAATGTTAAAGTGTAACTATAATCATAAGCCTTTTATAACAGAAACAATAAAGATCATTTCAGTGTAATTCATAAGAAAAGTCAGAGCATATTTTTAACACAAGCTTAACTGATGAGCCTCATGTTGAACAGTTATGTGTATTGTACATGACTGTGTACCTATAAACATTACTAAGACTTGCATCTAGCATCAATGCCTTGATTTAGCCTGCTTTGATAAATTGCCTGCAATGTGCAAAGTACAGGGTTCTAATTCCAAGGGAACCCTGGAATTAGCACCGGTCAAGAGGAGGTAAAATTTCAAAGGTTCCTATAGTATGTTGTACCTAAACAAGCAATAGACCTGCATGTAGAGGCTAATGGGGGTTATGATGCAGTGCACATTAGAGTGCTGGAAGTAATGCCCCTTAAACACACACTGACTAAGATAAAATGTTGTCACAACTTCAACTGATTTACCAACTTGGTCACTAATTTGTACCTGTCTTGGTAACTTGCATGCAAGCTGTTTGACAGCCACCTGCTATTATGCTGGGTTTCCCTAAAATAATTGCACTGTGGGAAAAAACACTGCTTTGCATACAGGGTTTTGTTTTTTGCACTTGACTTTAATAAATAAGCCTGTTTCCCCAGATTACAACAATTTTAACAAGGTAGTTGAGGTTAAAACAAACAAACACATTTCAATTAAAGGTGGCCATACACTATAAGATCCGCTCGTTTGGCAAGGTTGCCAAACGAGCGGATCTTAACCCGATCTGTCCACTAATGGCTCGGCAATATCGGATGAATCCGAACGTTCGGTCCTGGGGCCGAACGATCGGATTACAATACTACGAATGGGCTCCGACAGGTCGCAGGACCTCATCAACTAGCAGATGCGGTCCTGGATCGTACGAAAAATCAAACTTGACCGATCTGGCCGATTTTTGGCCTAAAGGACCAATATCGACAGCTGCCCGTGTATGGCCACCTTAAGTTCGGCCTCAGATAACACCTATATCACTTATATATTACACCTATATTACTTATTGTTGATCCAGGGTGGGGTGGAAAGATTCATCTGTATTTGCCTACTTGCTGTAAAGGACTCCAACTCTTTTTTTTAATTATTCTTTTAATAAATGCTTCATCAGTAAAAACAATCCCAATAGCCAGCCTATCCTTATACAACAATCCTACATTCCATTTAATAGCTTTTCTCCTTTGTCTGTAAGCAGTCTAACTCCTAATGTGCATTATAAGACAAAACTGTAAATTAAACTGAAAATTGCATATTGTAGATGGGGGCATAAAAGCCCTTTGTATGAGTTCTTTTTCATTTTATAACACTTCAATTGAGAATTGAAATTACTGTACAGGGATCTAATGTCCATTGATCACCAATGGGCATAAGCTCCCTATACAATAATCAATGTGCCATCCCCATATCTAGTGCAAGTTCTGATATACAACACCTTCCCTGAGCAAACATTAAACAAAGGACTCTAGAACAACTTCAACATCCCCTGGCACTCTTTTATTATAGCAGCACCATATACAGAGCTGGGGCTGGAGCAGGGCCGGACTGGGAGAAAAAAGCAGCCCTGGCAAAAAAAATTAAAGCAGCCCACTTCAGGTATTGGATTGGTTATCTGGAAACCCATTTTTCAGAAAGCTCCAAATTAGGAAAGGCCATCTCCCATAGACTCCATTATATGCAAACAATCCAAATGTTTAAAATTGATTTCATTTTCTCTGTAATAATAAAACAGTAGTTTTAGCCAAACTAAGATATAATTAGTCTTTATTGGGAGCAAATTATTTTTAATCCGTTCCTTGGAGACAATTATACAGGGGAATATTAGATTAAAAACCTGTCAACAGATGCCCAAAGCCTGCCATGTCCTGCATAGAAAACTGGCCATATATGGGGTGAGTGTGACGTAGTTGTTCAGCTTAAATATATTGCAATATATGGACAAACAATCCCTGTTTTGTTTAAAGGGTAAGGCATTTTTATTAGCTTAAGGCACAAAATGTTTCAATGTCCTTAATATATTGATAATGGGCTGAGTGCAGAGGACTCTTGTATAGAAAACTGCAAATAGATAGCTAGAATCTCAGCTGCCAAAAAGCAGGGCAAGACTGCTGTGAATAATTAAACTGTGCAGTGATAGTATCAGTATGATGACATAACACAGTTATGACAAGTGTCCTAAATGGGATAAATAAATCTGCATTAAAATGTATCCAGATTTATGATGGCAGATTAGAACAGATTGCAAAATTGAACTCCAAACTTTTTTTAACAGCAAAGGAGGCTGTGATGTATAGGAGCAGTGTGTTGACTCATATCATTCTGGGCTGTATGTGGCATCAAAGAATGGGGGAGTGCTTTGAAACAGAGATCTGTAGGACACAAGACTGCTTGTAATTTGTTATTACACAGGCGCAAATGAAGAATTATTTCACAAAAGTAAACTAAAAAAACTTTTTCTAACATATGAGGCAACATTCACATGATTAATAGACAGCAAACTCACACACAGTGCAGATTTCAAAATGTACATTATATATATATATATATATATATATATATATATATATATATATATATATATATATATATATATATATGTATTTTTTCCATGTCAATATCACTTTAAGTAGCAGGAAGTAGTTGTTCTTACCTGCCCTTTCTCTGTACAGTTGGGGGGGGGGCAAGGGGGGAAATGCAGAACAGCAGCAGAAAATTCCATCCCTCCCTTCATCAGCAGGAACTAATGGGGCGTTTCAAAAGCACTGCAAACTTGCTAATGTTTTCCCCGTGCAGCTCTTCAGTTTCCGGCTCACTTCTGCTGCACCTGCCTTCTAGTGGTAGAAAATTTTAGTGCTGTTCCTGCTAAATTCAATTTCTGCACGCGCTGCACAAATGGGGACTCTCGCCATCTGAGCGCAATGCCCCTGCGCACAAGACATCACATACTGTCCGTGCGGCCCATTTACACTACAGAGGCAGCGGCCCAACGGGCATTTGCCCGCATTCACAAATGCCCAGTCCGGGCCTGGGCTGGAGCATTTTCTGCATCATTGGCATAAATTCTAGACAGACAGGGGAATTATTGGTAAAAAAATATATGGCATTTTGCACCTGTTTAGATTTTGGAAATTCCAATGAAAGAGGACTAATATAAAGCTTGCCCTTGCTAATGCATACTGCTATGCTTCTTACTGTCAAGTCTATTATATACAAGTATTTATTGAGGCATTATTTTCCCATGTTGTGTATACGTGACCTCAATATTCTTAAAAACAAATTTATAAGTCGTATCTATAGTAAATTGCCTGGGACAACCAAATAGCCAGGTTACTTAGCTCTCCTGCATGAATAGCTGCCGCATGGACTGAAGATTTATATTTCACAGAGTTAACGTAATTATATTAGATTTTTTGAAGTAGATGTAATGATCTGTATATATTATCCCCATGCTTTATGCCAGTTAATGGAATATTTATGGATCAAACTGGGGAATCCAGAAGGATTAGGGCTATACAAAAATTGTTACCTTCTTTGCAGTTAAATTGATATGATTTGCAAAGGATAGTCTCCAATTAATGGCCATGTCTTTGATGACACTTAAAGGAACAATGAATACAAAAAAAGGACAGTTTATTTTATGTATTTAATTATAATGTGCTGTTGCCCTGAACTTGTTAAAAACTGTCATTTATGGCTTACATTAACGCAACTCAGTAGCCATAGGAGCAGCCATTCAAGTTAAGCAAAGCAAAGAAAGCATACTGTATGTTTACACAGCAGATAAATTATAACTATATTGAATATAATGGTTCTAGTTCTTACACAGGGGCCAATGTCATCTATGGCTCCTCAGGATTACAGAATAACAGAATGCAAACCCCTTATGTAAAATAAGATGTTTGTTCTCAATAAATAGATTATGTATAGGTGCAGTATAAACTAATAAACATTCAAATGTTAAAAGACTTTTTTTTTACATTATTGGTACTTAAGAGTAGTAGTAATTTGTACCAGTAGGTCCTTCCAGCTGATATGAGGTCACCCATTCTGATTAGAGGAAAGGAGATTCAGTGCAAATATTCAGAAGGGGTTTTTTACAGTGAGAGCTGTGAAGATGTGGAATTCTCTCCCTAAATCAGTTGTACAGGCTGATACATTAGATAGCTTTAAGAAGGGGTTGGATGAGTTTTAAGCAAATGAGGGAATACAGGGTTATGGGAGATAGCTCATAGTACAAGTTGATCCATGCACTGGTTTGATAGCCATCTTGAAGTCAGGAAGGAATTTTTCCCTCTTTGAGGCAAATTGGAGAGGTTTCAAATGTTTTTTTTTTTTTGCCTTCCTCTGGATCAACGAGCAGTTAGGCAGGTTATAAATAGACTTAAAAGGTTCAACTTTATGGAAGTGTATCTTTTTTCAACCTAGCTTACTATGTTACTAACTATGTTTCTATGTTCTATTAGTATTGATGATTTAATCTCTTTGCTTTTTACTTTTAGCTTCAACAGCACAATCAACAAATGAAATTGCAACTTCATTACTTGGTATTCAGCAAAATACAACTATTGCGCCAAATGAAACAAAGAGTCTTAATACACCATCTACTAGTACTGAAGTGCCATCAACCAGTACAGAAAACTCTAGTGCAATTCATACCATTTCTTTAGGATCATCGTATAGTACTGAGAAGAAGGCAAATATTGGAACAAGTACCGAAGTGCCTACAACAAGTACAGAAACATCTATTGTAACAAATGAAACACAGAGTGTCCCTACATCAATATCTAGTAAAGAAACTAGTACAAAAACTAATAGGGCAATTCAAACTACAACTTTACCATTATCATTTATTAGTACTGAGCAAACTACAAACACTGTAACAAGTACTGATGTGCCCTCAACTAGTTTACAAACTTCTACTGCAATTGATACTACACCTTCACCTATTAGTACTGAACAGAAGTCAACAATTATGACACATGAAACTCAGAGTGTTACCACATTATTAAGCAATACTAAAGGAACATCCAGTACAGTTTACACTACACCTTCAGCTTCATTACATAGTACTGATCAGAAGACAAGTAACGAAACACATGAAACACAGAGTGTTACTACAACATTAACTAGTACTGAAGTACCATCAACCAGTACAGAAACATCTAGTGCAGTTCATACTACACCTTCTGCTTTATCCACTAGTACTGAGAAGAAGACAAGTATTGTAACAAATGAAGTTCAGAGTGTTACTACACCCTTAATTAGTACAGAAGTGCCATCAACCAGTACAGAAACTTCTAATGCAATCCATACTACATCTTCAGCTTCATCACTAAGTACTGGACAGAAGACAACTACTGTATCACATACCGAAATACCCTTAACTGGTAAAGAAACCTCTACTGTAATTTATACTACAAAATCAGCATCGCCCATTAGTACTGATCAGAAGACAAGTAACATAACTCATGAAACCCAGAGTGTTACTACAACTTTAACTAGTACTGAAGTGCCATCAACCAGTACAGAAACATCTAGTGCAATGTATACTACATCTTCAGCTTCATCACTAAGTACAGGACAGAAGACAACTACTGTAGCAAGTACTGAATTACCTTTAACCAGTATCGAAACCTCTAGTGCATTGTATACTACATCTAAAACATCACCCAATAGTACTCAGCAGAAATCAAGTAGCGTAACTCATGAAACCCAAAATGTTACTACACCATTAACTAGTATTGAAGTGTCATCAACTAGTACTAAAAGTTCTAGTGCAATACATACTACACCATCACCTTTATCCACTAGTACTGAGCAGAAGACAAGTATTGTAACACATGAAACTCAGAGTGTTACTACAACATTAACTAGTACTGAAGCACCATTAACTAGTATATATACATCCTCTGCAACATATACTACACCTTCTGCTTTATCCACTAGTACTGAGCAGAAGACAAGTATTTTAACACATGAAACACAGAGTGTTACTACACCATTAACTAGTACTGAAGCACCATCAACCAGTAGAGAAACTTCTAATGCAATTCATACTACAACTTCAGCTTTATCCATTAGTACTGAGCAAAAGACAAGTATTGTAACACATGAAACTCGGAGCATTATTACAACATTAACTGGTACTGAAGCTCCATCGACCAGTACAGAAACATCTAGGGCAGTTCATACTACACCTCCTGCTTTATTCACTAGTACTGAGAAGAAGACAAGTATTGTAACAAATGAAGCTCAGAGTGTTACTACACCCTTAATTAGTACAGAAGTGCCATCAACAAGTACAGAAACTTCTAGTGCAATGTATACTACGTCATCAGCTTCATCACTAAGTACAGGACAGAAGACAACTACTGTATCAAGTACCGAATTACCTTTAACCAGTATCGAAACCTCTAGTGCATTGTATACTACATCTAAAACATCACCCAATAGTACTGAGCAGAAACCAAGTAGCGTAACTCATGAAACCCAAAATGTTACTACACCATTAACTAGTACTGAAGTGCCTTCAACTGGTGCTGAAAGTTCTAGTGCAATACATACTACAACATCACCTTTATCTACTAGTACTGAGCTGAAGACAAGTATTGTAACACAGGAAACTCAGAGTGTTACTACACCTTTAACTAGTACTGAAGTGCCATCAACAAGTACAGAAACTTCCAGTGCAATCCATACTACAGCTTCAGCTTCATCACAAAGTACTGGACAGAAGATAACTACTGTGTCACATACTGAAATGCCCTTAACCGGCAAAGAAAGCTCTACTGCAATTTATACTACAACTTCAGCATCAATCATTAGTACTGATCAGAAGACAAGTAACGTAACACATGAAATCCAGAGTGTTACTACAACATTAACTAGTACTGAAGCACCGTCAACCAGTACAGAAACATCTAGTGCAGTTCATACTACATCTTCTGCTTTATCCACTAGTACTGAGAAGAAAACAAGTATTGTAACACATGAAACTCAGACCATTACTACAACATTTACTAATACTGAAGCACCATCAACCAGTACAGAAACATCTAGTGCAGTTCATACTACACCTGCTGCTTTATCCACTAATAATGAGAAGAAGACAAGTATTATAACATATGAAGCTCAGAGTGTTACTATACCTTTAATTAGTACAGATGTGCCATCAACAAGTACAGAAACTTCTAGTGCAATGTATACTACATCTTCAGCTTCATCACTAAGTACAGGACAGAAGACAACTACTGGATCAAGCACTGAATTACCTTTAACCAGTATCGAAACCTCTAGTGCATTGTATACTAGTAGTAGCGTAACTCATGAAACCCAAAATGTTACTACACCATTAACTAGTACTGAAGTGCCATCAACTGGTACAGAAAGTTCTAGTGCATTGTATACTACATCTAAAACATCACCCAATAGTACTGAGCAGAAATCAAGTAGCGTAACTCATGAAACCCAAAATGTTACTACACCATTAACTAGTACTGAATTGCCATCAACTAGTACTGAACGTTCTAGTGCAATACAAACTACAACATCACCTTTATCCACTAGTACTGTGCAGAAGACAAGTATTGTTACACAAGAAACTCAGAGTGTTCCTACAACATTAACTAGTACTGAAGCACCATTAACTAGTATAGAAACATCTTCTGCAACATATACTACACCTTCTGCTTTATCCACTAGTACTGAGAAGAAGACAAGTATTTTAACACATGAAACACAGAGTGTTACTACACCTTTAACTAGTACTGAAGCGCCATCAACCAGTAGAGAAACTTCGACTGCAATTCATACTACACCTTCAGCTTCATTCCTTACTACTGAGCAAAAGACAAGTATTGTAACACATGAAACTCGGAGCATTATCACAACATTAACTAGTACTGAAGCTCCATCAACCAGTACAGAAACATCTAGTGCACTTCATACTACACCTTCTGCTTTATCCACTAGTACTGAGAAGAAGACAAGTATTATAACAAGTGAAGCTCAGAGTGTTACTACACCCTTAATAAGTACAGAAGTGCCATCAACAAGTACAGAAACTTCTAGTGCAATGTATACTACATCTTCAGCTTCATCACTAAGTACAGGACAGAAAACAACTACTGAATCAAGTACTGAATTACCTTTAACCAGTATCGAAACCTCTAGTGCATTGTATACTACATCTAAAACATCACCCCATAGTACGGAGAAGAAATCAAGTAGCGTAACTCATGAAACCCAAAATGTTACTACACCTTTTACTAGTACTGAAGTGCCATCAACAAGTACAGAAACTTCCAGTGCAATCTATACTACTGCTTCAGCTTCATCACTAAGTACTGGACAGAAGACAACTAATGTATCACATACTGAAATGCCCTTAACCGGTAAAGAAACCTCTATTGCAATTCATACTACAACTTCAGCACCAATCATTAGTACTGATCAGAAGACAAGTAATGTAACACATGAAACCCAGAGAATTACTACAACATTAACTAGTAGTGAAGCTCCATCAACTAGTACAGAAACATCTAGTGCAGTTCATACGACACCTCCTGCTTTATTCACTAGTACTGAGAAGACAAGTATTGTAACAAATGAAGCTCAGAGTGTTACTACACCCTTAATTAGTACAGAAGTGCCATCAATAAGTACAGAAACTTCTAGTGCAATGTATACTATGTCATCAGCTTCATCTCTAAGTACAGGACAGAAGACAGCTACTGTATCAAGTACTGAATTACCTTTAACCAGTAAAGAAAACTCTAGTGCATTTTATACTACATCAAAAACGTCACCCCATAGTACTGAGCATAAATCAAGTAGCGTAACTCATGAAACCCAAAGTGTTACTGCACCATTAACTAGTACTGAAGTGCCATCAACTAGTACTGAAAGTTCTAGTGCAATACGTACTACACCTTCCCCTTTATCCACTAGTACTGAGCAGAAGACAAGTATTTTAACACATGAAACACAGAGTGTTACTACACCTTTAACTAGTACTGAAGCTCCATCAACCAGTAGAGAAACTTCTAGTGCAATTCATACTACACCTTCAGCTTCATCCCTTAATACTGAGCAAAAGACAAGTATTGTAACACATGAAACTCTGAGAATTACTACCACATTAACTAGTACTGAAGCTCCATCAACCAGTACAGAAACATCTAGTGCAGTTCATACCACACCTCCTGCTTTATTCACTAGTACTGAGAAGAAGACAAGTATTGTAACAAATGAAGCTCAGAGTGTTACTACACCCTTAATTAGTACAGAAGTGCCATCAACAAGTACAGAAACTTCTAGTGCATTGTATACTACATCTTCAGCTTCATCACTAAGTACAGGACAGAAGACAACTACTGTATCAAGTACTGAATTACCTTTAATCAGTATTGAAACCTCTAGTGCATTGTATACTACATCTAAAACATCACCCCATAGTACGGAGCAGAAATCAAGTAGCGTAACTCATGAAACCCAAAATGTTACTACACCTTTTACTAGTACTGAAGTGCCATCAACAAGTACAGAAACTTCCAGTGCAATCTATACTACTGCTTCAGCTTCATCACTAAGTACTGGACAGAAGACAACTACTGTATCACATACTGAAATGCCCTTAACCGGTAAAGAAACCTCTACTGCAATTTATACTGCAACTTCAGCATCAATCATTAGTACTGATCAGAAGACAAGTAACTTAACACATGAAACCCAGAGTGTTACTACAACATTAACTAGTACTGAAGTACCATCAACCAGTACAGAAACAGCTAGTGCAGTTCATACTACATCTTCTGCTTTATCCACTAGTACTGAGAAGAAAACAAGTATTGTAACACATGAAACTCAGAGTGTTACTACAATATTAACTAGTACTGAAGTACCATCAACCAGTACAGAAACATCTACTGCAGTTCATACTACACCTTCTGCTTTATCCACTAGTAATGAGAAGAAGACAAGTATTGTAACAAATGAAGCTCAGAGTGTAACTACACCCTTAATTAGTACAGAAGTGCCATCAACAAGTACAGAAACTTCTAGTTCAATGTATACTACACCTTCAGCATCATCACTAAGTACAGGACAGAAGACAGCTACTGTATCAAGTACTGAATTACCTTTAACCAGTAAAGAAAACTCTAGTGCATTGTATACTACATCAAAAACATCACCCCATAGTACTGAGCATAAATCAAGTAGCGTAACTCATGAAACCCAAAGTGTTACTGCACCATTAACTAGTACTGAAGTGCCATCAACTAGTACTGAAAGTTCTAGTGCAATACGTACTACACCTTCCCCTTTATCCACTAGTACTGAGCAGAAGACAAGTATTTTAACACATGAAACACAGAGTGTTACAACACCTTTAACTAGTACTGAAGCACCATCAACCAGTAGAGAAACTTCTAGTGCAATTCATACTACACCTTCAGCTTCATCCCTTAATACTGAGCAAAAGACAAGTATTGTAACACATGAAACTCTGAGAATTACTACCACATTAACTAGTACTGAAGCTCCATCAACCAGTACAGAAACATCTAGTGCAGTTCATACCACACCTCCTGCTTTATTCACTAGTACTGAGAAGAAGACAAGTATTGTAACAAATGAAGCTCAGAGTGTTACTACACCCTTAATTAGTACAGAAGTGCCATCAACAAGTACAGAAACTTCGAGTGCAATGTATACTACGTCATCAGCTTCATCACTAAGTACAGGACAGAAGACAACTACTGTATCAAGTACTGAATTACCTTTAACCAGTATCGAAACCTCTAGTGCATTGTATACTACATCTAAAACATCACCCCATAGTACGGAGCAGAAATCAAGTAGCGTAACTCATGAAACCCAAAATGTTACTACACCTTTTACTAGTACTGAAGTGCCATCAACAAGTACAGAAACTTCCAGTGCAATCTATACTACTGCTTCAGCTTCATCACTAAGTACTGGACAGAAGACAACTACTGTATCAAATACTGAAATGCCCTTAACCGGTAAAGAAACCTCTATTGCAATTCATACTACAACTTCAGCACCAATCATTAGTACTGATCAGAAGACAAGTAATGTAACACATGAAACCCAGAGAATTACTACAACATTAACTAGTACTGAAGCTCCATCAACTAGTACAGAAACATCTAGTGCAGTTCATACGACACCTCCTGCTTTATTCACTAGTACTGAGAAGACAAGTATTGTAACAAATGAAGCTCAGAGTGTTACTACACCCTTAATTAGTACAGAAGTGCCATCAACAAGTACAGAAACTTCTAGTGCAATGTATACTATGTCATCAGCTTCATCACTAAGTACAGGACAGAAGACAGCTACTGTATCAAATACTGAATTACCTTTAACCAGTAAAGAAAACTCTAGTGCATTGTATACTACATCAAAAACATCACCCCATAGTACTGAGCATAAATCAAGTAGCGTAACTCATGAAACCCAAAGTGTTACTGCACCATTAACTAGTACTGAAGTGCCATCAACTAGTACTGAAAGTTCTAGTGCAATACGTACTACACCTTCCCCTTTATCCACTAGTACTGAGCAGAAGACAAGTATTTTAACACATGAAACACAGAGTGTTACTACACCTTTAACTAGTACTGAAGCACCATCAACCAGTAGAGAAACTTCTAGTGCAATTCATACTACACCTTCAGCTTCATCCCTTAATACTGAGCAAAAGACAAGTATTGTAACACATGAAACTCTGAGAATTACTACCACATTAACTAGTACTGAAGTGCCATCAACAAGTACAGAAACTTCCAGTGCAATCCATACTACAGCTTCAGCTTTATCACTAAGTACTGGACAGAAGACAACTACTGTATCAAATACTGAAATGCCCTTAACCGGTAAAGAAACCTCTACTGCAATTTATACTGCAACTTCAGCATCAATCATTAGTACTGATCAGAAGACAAGTAACTTAACACATGAAACCCAGAGTGTTACTACAATATTAACTAGTACTGAAGTACCATCAACCAGTACAGAAACAGCTAGTGCAGTTCATACTACATCTTCTGCTTTATCCACTAGTACTGAGAAGAAAACAAGTATTGTCACAAATGAAGCTCAGAGTGTAACTACACCCTTAATTAGTACAGAAGTGCCATCAACAAGTACAGAAACTTCTAGTTCAATGTATGCTACACCTTCAGCATCATCACTAAGTACAGGACAGAAGACAGCTACTGTATCAAGTACTGAATTACCTTTAACCAGTAAAGAAAACTCTAGTGCATTGTATACTACATCAAAAACATCACCCCATAGTACTGAGCATAAATCAAGTAGCGTAACTCATGAAACCCAAAGTGTTACTGCACCATTAACTAGTACTGAAGTGCCATCAACTAGTACTGAAAGTTCTAGTGCATTACGTACTACACCTTCCCCTTCATCCCTTAATACTGAGCAAAAGACAAGTATTGTAACACATGAAACTCTGAGAATTACTACCACATTAACTAGTACTGAAGCTCCATCAACCAGTACAGAAACATCTAGTGCAGTTCATACCACACCTCCTGCTTTATTCACTAGTACTGAGAAGAAGACAAGTATTGTAACAAATGAAGCTCAGAGTGTTACTACACCCTTAATTAGTACAGAAGTGCCATCAACAAGTACAGAAACTTCGAGTGCAATGTATACTACGTCATCAGCTTCATCACTAAGTACAGGACAGAAAACAACTACTGTATCAAGTACTGAATTACCTTTAACCAGTATCGAAACCTCTAGTGCATTGTATACTACATCTAAAACATCACCCCATAGTACGGAGCAGAAATCAAGTAGCGTAACTCATGAAACCCAAAATGTTACTACACCTTTTACTAGTACTGAAGTGCCATCAACAAGTACAGAAACTTCCAGTGCAATCTATACTACTGCTTCAGCTTCATCACTAAGTACTGGACAGAAGACAACTACTGTATCACATACTGAAATGCCCGTAACCGGTAAAGAAACCTCTACTGCAATTTATACTGCAACTTCAGCATCAATCATTAGTACTGATCAGAAGACAAGTAACTTAACACATGAAACCCAGAGTGTTACTACAATATTAACTAGTACTGAAGTACCATCAACCAGTACAGAAACAGCTAGTGCAGTTCATACTACATCTTCTGCTTTATCCACTAGTACTGAGAAGAAAACAAGTATTGTAACACATGAAACTCAGAGTGTTACTACAATATTAACTAGTACTGAAGTACCATCAACCAGTACAGAAACATCTACTGCAGTTCATACTACACCTTCTGCTTTATCCACTAGTACTGAGAAGAAGACAAGTATTGTAACAAATGAAGCTCAGAGTGTAACTACACCCTTAATTAGTACAGAAGTGCCATCAACAAGTACAGAAACTTCTAGTTCAATGTATGCTACACCTTCAGCATCATCACTAAGTACAGGACAGAAGACAGCTACTGTATCAAGTACTGAATTACCTTTAACCAGTAAAGAAAACTCTAGTGCATTGTATACTACATCAAAAACATCACCCCATAGTACTGAGCATAAATCAAGTAGCGTAACTCATGAAACCCAAAGTGTTACTGCACCATTAACTAGTACTGAAGTGCCATCAACTAGTACTGAAAGTTCTAGTGCAATACGTACTACACCTTCCCCTTTATCCACTAGTACTGAGCAGAAGACAAGTATTTTAACACATGAAACACAGAGTGTTACTACACCTTTAACTAGTACTGAAGCACCATCAACCAGTAGAGAAACTTCTAGTGCAATTCATACTACACCTTCAGCTTCATCCCTTAATACTGAGCAAAAGACAAGTATTGTAACACATGAAACTCTGAGAATTACTACCACATTAACTAGTACTGAAGCTCCATCAACCAGTACAGAAACATCTAGTGCAGTTCATACCACACCTCCTGCTTTATTCACTAGTACTGAGAAGAAGACAAGTATTGTAACAAATGAAGCTCAGAGTGTTACTACACCCTTAATTAGTACAGAAGTGCCATCAACAAGTACAGAAACTTCGAGTGCAATGTATACTACGTCATCAGCTTCATCACTAAGTACAGGACAGAAGACAACTACTGTATCAAGTACTGAATTACCTTTAACCAGTATCGAAATCTCTAGTGCTTTGTATACTACATCTAAAACATCACCCCATAGTACGGAGCAGAAATCAAGTAGCGTAACTCATGAAACCCAAAATGTTACTACACCATTAACTAGTACTGAAGTGCCATCAACAAGTACAGAAACTTCCAGTGCATTCCATACTACAGCTTCAGCTTCATCACTAAGTACTGGACAGAAGACAACTACTGTATCACATACTGAAATGCCCTTAACCGGTAAAGAAACCTCTACTGCAATTTATACTACAACTTCAGCATCAATCATTAGTACTGATCAGAA
This sequence comes from Xenopus laevis, assembly GCF_017654675.1. Classification (NCBI taxonomy): domain Eukaryota; kingdom Metazoa; phylum Chordata; class Amphibia; order Anura; family Pipidae; genus Xenopus; species Xenopus laevis. The sequence goes on from NC_054383.1 coordinate 99,984,922, forward strand.
GACAAGTAACGTAACACATGAAACCCAGAGTGTTACTACAACATTAACTAGTGATGAAGTACCATCAACAAGTAAAGAAACATCTAGTGCAGTTCATACTACATCTTCTGCTTTATCCACTAGTACTGAGAAGAAAACAAGTATTGTAACACATGAAACTCAGAGTGTTACTACAATATTAACTAGCACTGAAGTACCATCAACCAGTACAGAAACTTATACTGCAGTTCATACTACACCTTCTGCTTTATCCACTAGTACTGAGAAGAAGACAAGTATTGTAACAAATGAAGTTCAGAGTGTTACTACACCCTTAATTAGTACAGAAGTGCCATCAACAAGTACAGAAACTTCTAGTGCAATGTATACTACATCTTCAGCTTCATCACTAAGTACAGGACAGAAGACAACTACTGGATCAAGTACTGAATTACCTTTAACCAGTATCGAAACCTCTAGTGCATTGTATACTACATCTAAAACATCACCCCATAGTACGGAGCAGAAATCAAGTAGCGTAACTCATGAAACCCAAAATGTTACTACACCTTTAACTAGTACTGAAGTGCCATCAACAGGTACAGAAACTTCCAGTGCAATCCATACTACAGCTTCAGCTTTATCACTAAGTACTGGACAGAAGACAACTACTGTATCAAATACTGAAATGCCCTTAACCGGTAAAGAAACCTCTACTGCAATTTATACTGCAACTTCAGCATCAATCATTAGTACTGATCAGAAGACAAGTAACGTAACACATGAAACCCAGAGTGTTACTAATACATTAACTAGTACTGAAGTACCATCAACAAGTACAGAAACATCTAGTGCAGTTCATACTACATTTTCTGCTTTATCCACTAGTACTGAGAAGAAAACAAGTATTGTAACACATGAAACTCAGAGTATTACTACAACATTAACTAGTACTGAAGTACCATCAACCAGTACAGAAACATCTTCTGCAACATATACAACACCTTCTGCTTTATCCACTAGTACTGAGAAGAAGACAAGTATTGTAACAAATAAAGCTCAGAGTGTTACTACACCCTTAATTAGTACAGAAGTGCCATCAACAAGTACAGAAACTTCTAGTGCAATGTATACTATGTCTTCAGCTTCATCACTAAGTACAGGACAGAAGACAACTACTGTATCAAGTACTGAATCACCTTTAACCAGTATTGAAACCACTAGTTCATTGTATACTACATCTAAAACATCACCCAATAGTACTGAGCAGAAATCAAGTAGCGTAACTCATGAAACTCAAAGTGTTACTACACGATTAACTAGTACTGAAGTGCCATCAACTAGTACTGAAAGTTCTAATGCAATATATACTACACAATCACCTTTATCCACTAGTACTGAGCAGAAGATAAGTATTGTAACACATGAAACTCAGAGTGTTACTACAACATTAACTAGTACTGAAGCACCATTAACTATTATAGAAACATCTTTTGCAACATATTCTACACCCTCTGCTTTATCCACTAGTACTGAGAAGAAGACAAGTATTTTAACACATGAAACACAGAGTGTTACTGCACCTTTAACTAGTACTGAAGCGCCATCAACCAGTAGAGAAACTTCGAATGCAATTCATACTACACCTTCAGCCTCATCTCTTAGTACTGAGCAAAAGACAAGTATTGTAACACATGAAACTAGGAGCATTATTACAACATTAACTAGTACTGAAGCACCATCAACCAGCACAGAAACATCTAGTGCAGTTCATACTACACCTTCAGCTTTATCCTCTAGTACTGAGAAGAAGACAAGTATTGTAACAAATGAAGCTCTGAGTGTTACTACACCCTTAATTAGTACAGAAGTGCCATCAACAGAAACTTCTAGTGCAATGTATACTACATCTTCAGCTTCATCGCTAAGTACAGGTCAGAAGACAACTACTGTATCAAGTACTGAATTACCTTTAACCAGTATTGAAACCTCTAGTGCATTGTTTGCTACATCTAAAACATCACTCCATAGTACGGAGCAGAAATCAAGTAGCGTAACTCATGAAACCCAAAATGTTACTACACCATTAACTAGTACTGAAGTGCCATCAACTGGTGCTGAAAGTTCTAGTGCAATACATACTACACCATCACCTTTATCCACTAGTACTGAGCTAAAGACAAGTATTGTAACACATGAATCACAGAGTGTTTCTATACCTTTAACTAGTACTGAAGTGCCATCAACAAGTACAGAAACTTCCAGTGCAATCTACAGTACAGCTTCAGCTTCATCACTAAGTACTGGACAGAAGACAACTACTGTATCACATACTGAAGTGCCGTTAACCGGTAAAGAAACCTCTATTGCAAATTATACTACAACTACAGCATCACCCATTAGTACTGATCAGAAGACAAGTAATGTAACACATGAAACCCAGAGTGTTACTACAACATTTACTAGTACTGAAGCACCATCAACTAGTACAGAAACATCTACTGCAACATATAGTACACTTTCTGCTTTATCCACTAGTACTGAGAAGAAGACAAGCATTTTAACACGTGAAACAAAGATCGTTACTACACCCTTAACTGGTACTGAAGCACCATCAACTAGTAGAGAAACTTCTAGTGCAATGCATACTACACCTTCAGCTTCATCCCTTAGTACTGAGCAAAAGACAAGTATTGTAACACAGGAATCTCAGAGTGTTACTATACCTTTAACTAGCACTGAAGTGGCATCAACCAATAGAGAAATTTCTAGTGCAATTCATACTACAGCATCAGCTTCATCCATTAGTACTGAGCAGAAGGCAACTACAGTAAAACACGAAACCCTGAGTGTTACTATGACATTAACTAGTAATGAAGCACCATCAACAAGTAAAGAAACTTCTACTGTAGTTTATACTACACCATCAGCTTCTTCCATTACTTTTGAACAGAAGACAAGTATAACACCTGAAACCCAGAGTGTTACTACACTATTAACTAGTACTAAAATGCCATCAACTGGTGCACAAACTTCCAGTGCAATTTATACTACACCTTCAGATTCATCACTTAGTACTGGACAAAAGACAACTACTGTCACAAGTACTGAAGTGCCTTTAACCAGCACTGAAACATCCAGTGCAATTTATACTACACCTTCTTCTTCATCCATTAGTACTGAGCAGAAGACAACGTTTGTGACACATGAAAATCAGAGTATTACTACATCATCAACTGGAGTGCCACCACCTAGTGAAAGTTCTAGTTCAATTCATACTACACCTTCAGCTTCTTCCCTTGGAACTGAGAAGAAGACAACTAGTATAACACATGAAACCCAGAGTTTTACTACACCATTACCAAGTACGGAAGTGCCACCAACCAGTACTGAAAGTTCTAGTCTAATTCATACTACACCTACAGCTTCTTCCCTTGGAACTGAGCAGAAGACAACTAGTATAACACATGAAACCCAGAGTTTTACTACACCATTAAGAAGTACTGAAGTGCCACCAACCAGTACTGCAAGTTCTAGTTTAATTCATACTACACCTACAGCTTCTTCTCTTGGAACTGAGCAGAAGACAACTAGTATAACACATGAAACCCAGAGTTTTACTACACCATTAAGAAGTACTGAAGTGCCACCAACCAGTACTGCAAGTTCTAGTTTAATTCATACTACACCTACAGCTTCTTCTCTTGGAACTGAGCAGAAGACAACTAGTATAACACATGAAACCCAGAGTTTTACTACACCATTAAGAAGTACTGAAGTGCCACCAACCAGTACTGCAAGTTCTAGTTTAATTCATACTACACCTGCTGCTTCATCACCTGAGAAAACTGCAGTTACATTACAGAATTCCACATCTTTGGAAACTGTTAAATCCCCATCAAGTAGCCATATATCATTTTCTACACAGCAGATAACCGAAAATGTTACCATTTCGCTATCTGCAAACACCATTTTGCAATCTACTGTGATAACTACAGCTCAACCAACTCAGTCATCAGTATTTACTTCACAAACAAGTTCCGATTATAGTAAAGGACAGAGCAGTGTTCCTGTCTCTCAAACTATTAGCACAAATGTGGCAACATCCAAAGCTCCATCAACTTCATGTTCTGAGTATTTAAGTGGAAATGATTGCCAGAATGGACAAAACTATGTCAATGTTGTAATAGGTAAGAATATTTTTTTTTTATTATCAAACTATCAATTGTTTCATGAAGAAGTCTAAATACAGATTAAACCATCTAAGATAGTGCATCAGAATCACAAGCTGTTATAGTACAACCTTTTTAAAGCCACATTTTGGTAATTATTAGTAATTATGAGGAAAATGTCACATATGTTGAATTATGCAATTATTCAATTATTTCTCTTGGAGATAATTATATAAAAACATGGACCTTTAGCTTACATTATTGATATACATTATTGATATTGCTGCATAGAAAATGAAAGCATTGCATTATATCTCATAAGATGCATATTTTTCTACATGTGATATAGATAAAGGCAATGCTTTTAATACTGCTATTGCTTTAGGTTAGTTTTTCTACTTGTCCTGATAATTTCATATGGTTTTCATCTGGTTCTATCCTGATGGCATACATGTGCCAGCATCAGAAAAGCCATTAAAGCTCTTGGGACTTGCAGCCCAAGTACAAGGGAGGAGGTAGGCCAAAAAGCATGAGTGGAAAGACCTGGGAGCATAATTTTGCAACATAGGGTTGTAATTAGTATAGTAGCCTCTAAACTGTGCTCTGAAACTGACAATCCAGTGTAAGACTTTATACATAGTTTAGTAGCAGACAGATCAATACTCTAAAGAACCAAATTAATATCCGTTTTATTTTGGCAGGTAAAAATGTGCCACAGAAAAACATCAATTTGAGAATTTCTTTAGCTCTCAAATTTACTGAAAGTCTGCAAAACAGCTCTTCTAGTGACTACAGTATCCTTGCAAATGTAACTAAGAAGGTAAGAAAGAATTTATTACAGTTTTATTATGTTAAAGTAATGTGCTCTTACAGTGTTATATGGTTGGCAGTTATTTTATATCCCCCTTGCTCCATGTAAAGGGTTTCATATATGCTTATTGATCAGTGTGGGGTGAAAGCTGTGTTAAAAACATTGCAAGAACTCAGTAATTGTGCAGAACTGCTGGTTTGTGAGAGAATGTATGCCTGGAAAGCCCACTGTGAGACTTGGTAGGCTTTCTTTCTGACATCGGATCATAAAAAATGATTCCATATTCTATTTTATTGTGTTAGTGGAGCACAATAAACTTACACAACACGAATTATATAAATCATGTTTCCTTCATTATTTTGGAATCCACAATTACATCATACAGGCAGGTGCTATTCTGTGAAAGCTGTTATCAAGACAAGCTTTGCATCATCCAAAAATCAAATGTATGTGTCAGAAAGGAGGACCTGATGCATATGCCCATGCATACAATTAAAGACAGTGAGCAGTAACTTTTTATGTCTGGATGATAGGTCCCCTTTAGGGGAGAGACAAATGAGAAGATTCAGGTAGATTTAATCACCCGGCTACAAATTGCCTCTTCTTTGTGCTACTAATCTCCCCAAACTGCATTACCGCTGGCTAGAATCTAAATCACCGGAGGGATGGCACTCGGAACGCTTCATTTTTCAGTCGCTGGAAGTTGCCATCCCCCGGCGATTTAGATTCTAGCTGGTGGGGAGGCAGTTTGGGGAGATTAGTCGCCCGAAGAAGAGGCGATTTGTCGTCAGATGACTAATCTCCCAGAATCTCCATGTGTGTCTCTGCCCTTATACAAAACGATAGGACTGAGATGTCCTCACTATGGACCTTGGGTCAGACTATGGGGTTGATTTACTAAGACATGATTTTTTTCAGTGGGGCTTTTTGTAGCCAAAAACAAAAAAAACTGGAAACTCCAATTGATCGAGTTTTTGCTGAAAAAAAAACCTCTAATTGCTCGAATTAATCGAGTTTTCAAGTGAAACCCACTGAAAAAAACCTGAAAATCATGAAGGCTACAAACATCCACAAGTCGGTCAAGGGACCTCTGCCATTGACTTCTACATGACCTTGACAGGTTTTTAGCAGGAGTATTTTCAGATTCAAGATATTTCCAGGATTGGGGCATAATAAATCTCAAAAAATATGAGGGTTTTTAAAAAAAAAAAAAAAAAAAAAAACCGAAATATTCAAGCCCTTTTTTTAAATTTGATTTTTGACTGAAAAAATATCCTCAAAAACTTAATTTTTTCTGGTTAAATACAATCCAAACTTTAATAAATCTCTCCCTAAGTAAAGGAAATAGGAGCAGATGAAGAATGTGCCCAAAATAATATAAGACTGTGGCACTTGCAGAATAAATAATATTTCACCTCTTTTATGTCAATTAGACAAAGAAAAAGATAAAACAGAAAAACGAATTCTGCGGTAATCGCCAGTAGCACATTGATATATGTATACACAGTCTCTAAGCAGAAGCAGCACTTCCTCCTCTTTGTAAGAAAACATAATTATTAAAAGTTCCAGTTGTAAATGTGTTGTTCTTTATTTTAGGTTTTTACTGAAATATACAGAAAAGCTGCCCCACAATACTTTGCCGATTATATTCTGTATGGATTCAGGTATATATATTTGACTTTTTAATTTTTCATGCTGTAACCCTTTCGACACCCCTTCTGTCCGTGTTACACTCCACGTGTGGGGCTTACTTGATGGCACGGGACAAACCTGAGCCACTCCACAGTGGTATTGGGAGAGACTGGGTACCTGGTACTTATTAGTGCAGGGCCTCCACCTAGTTGGATCTGGGACTGCACCTATGGGTGGCCCCACTAGGTCACAGTAATAATGCACACACAGTATTTAGTTTATCTGAATGAAATGGTCAACTAGTACAAATAGCACTCCTAACCAGGTGGAAATAGGGGCCTCATTTTGGGTATATCCAAACACACAGTCTCTGTAATCTTCAGCGCTCTTTTAGGGTACTGTTACTTTAAACAGGATACTCACACCAAAAGTCTCTTTGGATGATTCACACCGATCCTTCAGGAGAGTCTAACACTTGCAGCCCTGCAGTGTGACTATCAAACCCTATGGATATTCAGATGGATATCCCCTGCTGATGCTGATTTCTCCAATCTGGATTTCTTTCTCTGTCACTCTAGGCACTTTATTTGGCATCCATGTGCCAGCCTGATCCGAATGTCTACTTTGGTGGGGCTTTCCAGCTCTCTGGGCCCACCAGTAGTTCTTCTTTGTCTCTCTCTCTGTCCACAGTGTGGTTTCTCTCTGCCAGGCTGCTCTCTGCCAGGCTCTGCTGCAGGGTTGCCAGGTCTAATTTTCAAAACCAGCCACAAAACCAGCCCAAAACTAGTCAAGAGGCTTTAAAGGTAGCCCAAAATAACACAATATGTGCAATGAAAAAAAAGTCTAAAAATAAATGAATTTTCACTGATTTGCACATTTTTCAGTAAAGCAAAGTGGGACAGATTCACCCATCACCAGGGGCGTAACTACAGAGGGGGGCTCAGGAGGTATAGGGGATCCCTTGAGACCCTAATACATATATAATTTCAATAAATATTGGTAAAACAATTCAACCTGTACACATTTTCATGGCCCCAAAATTGTCTGAAATTCACCGGAAAAGTCACATGAAAATGAGAGAATAGAGAGCCCAAAATCTGGTAACTCCCGACTTCTACACAAGTCCGTCCCATTGCATGCTGGGTATTGTAGTCTTACATTAAATTTGGCGGTTGGCATATTGTTAAACAAAAACTACATTACCCAACATGCATTGAGAGACTCAGGCTTCGCACATTATTGCAAGAAAAAACGTTGGCTGGTTTCCAAAGTACAAACCAGCCAAAGGCCCAAAAATAGGCCAAATCCGTTCCTTGGCTAGTTTGTACATTCAAAACCCGCCTGGACTTTAAATTAGTAGCCCAATTTAGCTGGAAACCCGCCAACCTGGTAACCGTGCTCTGCTGATTCTTTTTCTGCTGGCCCCTCCCCAGTTGCTGTGTAACTTCCTACATCACTGAGATCACTGTGCAGCTGGTTGCTAGGCAATTGCTTACAGCATACAGACACAGGCTTTGTGCCAGCTCCCTTACAGGGAACTACTGCAGAGGGATAAGTGCAAGGATTTTCCACTACTGCAATCAGGCTCGGATTTGTGGAAAGGCCACCAAGGCCCAGGCCTAGGGCAGCAGGATTTTAGGGGGCCGCATGCTGCCCAACCACACCCACATTGCTTTAGAAACACTGGGGATGAGCAGGAGATAAAATCGTTTACTTATTTCCCATGTGCCAATCCCAATTGCTCTAGTTCTGATGATGAAAATTTGTGCAAATAAAATGGAGGGGACAGGGGCGACGAATATCAGCGGGCATAGGGGTGCCTGCTATGTAAATCCGGCCCTGCCTGAAATGCCATAAATATCATCTGCATTTGTTTTGTCATCTACTGTATGGTATATTAAAATATTGCATTTTCAAGTCTTCAAAGGACACACTGTGTTATAAAGCAGTATATATATTATCTTATTTTTATTTGCTAGGTTTCATTAGCGCTTTTAAGAAAAGAGTTTAATAAATGATTAAGCCCCATGCCCAGATGACAAAATGGCATATTAATATATAAACTGGTAGGAGAGTATATTTGCTTTTCCCCCACATCTTACTCTGTCTTTGTGGGTGCTTATCCATTCACTGCTTTAAGTCAACAGCTCTGGATTCTAAGGCCAAATCCCTCAAAATAAAATGTAGGCAAATAAGAATAAAATAAATTCACATATAAATAAGGTATGTTCTTTTAAATAATCTGCCACTATTTGATTCTTAAATTGATAGCATTAGCTCTTATTTTCTGGCTATATATAAATAAAGGAAAGTATTGTGGACACCTACATTCATTTTATATGTGGCATTTCAGTACTAACGCTTTTATTTATGTCGCATCAGTAATGGAAGTGTCATTGCTAACACCTCTGGCATCTACAACTACACCAATAATCAGACGGGGATTGACTTAATCAACAATCTGACTACGTATCTTATCAATGAAATGACTAACATGAGCATAACAGAACTAAATACAACCGTGACTAATGTGACAGCACCGACACCTGCAGCCTCTCCGATAACAAGTATGTATTTCAAATTATAATTTTGTGAGTATGAAGCTAGACCAAAATCAAGCACAAAAGTAGCAGGAATAACCACTCTACAGAAATAACAGCTGTTTGGGTCCTGGATTTTCAACATGGAACCAGGGAGCCATAAACCCATTATTACTTGCATTCTATTTTAAAAATGAGAGAGTAAAAAATGCCTTTCTCTAGTAAATGTTGGCAAATATGCAGTTTCTGTGGTTTAGAGTTATTTAAGATACTCGTATCCCCATCTTTGACTTGAATGGTTGGCCAGTATTGGGGTCTATTATTGAATGAGTGCTGCAGGAAAAATGGAAATTGAATTATAGCACTATACTTCCACTGACAACCGTTGCTGCTCTGCAGGTCATAACGACACTAGCTATGAGTAAAAAGGGGTTTCCCATGCACTGAACTATGCCTTCACAATGACAACAGCGACATTTGAATGCAAAATGCAGGTCAAGGCTCTACTGTTAGACCAAACAGTCAAACGTCGCTAAAAGGCTAAACTACAAAGGACATTTTGGTCAGATTTTGTAGGTTACACTTTGTCTGACTCACAATAGCACAACATTTTATGGGATGCTACAAAATCTGATACCTACCATTGTAATGTAGGTTGGATCAGAAAAAGGGTCAGATTCATTTCAGTGAAAAAAAGGTTTATAATAGATGCAATTCAGAAAAAAATGGGTTATCACATGAAAACTCTATGGGAAAAAACTGGAAGAGAATTAGGAGAAAAGTTTATTCACCATCTCGTTCATGAGTTTTCATGTAATAAACTTGTTCTTGTGAGAACTTTTTTTTACACTGAATTGAATCTGGCTCAATGTTGGATGGTGTGTGACAGTCATTAGGGTATATTTATCAAAGAGTGAAGTTAGAGATCACCACAGTACATTCCGCCACACTCCATTCATTTCTATGGGATTTTTAAAAGAGTATTTATCAATGGGTGAAAGTGAAAGCTTATCCTTTGCTAAATACGCCTTTCAAAATCCCATATAAATTAACGGAGAGTGGCGGGATTTCACTTTAGAGGACTGTGGTGATTTCTAACTTCACTTTTTGGTAAATATACCCCTTAGAATCATCAGGTTTTTTCATGACCAATCTGAACACAGCATGGAGCAACCCCTTCCAACAGGTGTGTAATGTCAGATGGCAAAATCTGTTGTGCAACTGTATCTAACCAGTAGGATGAGATCTGTCTTTCCATCACCATCCTACAAAACCTCCAGTGTAGTTTAGTCCTAATGGTGACAAGAAAACAGGTCTGATCAGTTTACTAGCTTTACTGGGCAATAAAATTTGATTTGTACAAAATAAACAGACAAGGCAGCATTTTGTCATGGTCACTTTTTTGTTCTATTAAACATTGTTTTTTTGACTATTCTCTATCAATTTTAGCTAGATATTGAAAAAAATCATGTTTTGGTTTAGATGTATCCGAACTAGTTAACTACATGTCATGCAGTCTGAACTTTACTGGATACAACATCACCTGCAACCAGTCTTGCTCATGTGTGGGACCTTGTGAACAGAATCCTGGTTACTGTCAACATAATGGCACTTGTTACAATCAAGTCAATGGATCTGTGTGCAAGTAAGTTAAGAACTGACATGAAAACAGCATGTCAACATATCAACAAATAATGCAACACACAAAGGTTAATAAAATTAATTTAAATATGATTTTGTTCTTATAGTTGTACAGGTCCATATACTGGAGACCAATGTCAGGATGAAATACAGACAACGCCTTCCTTCACCTCAGAACTTTCTCCCACCAGTGAAACAGAAACTTCTATTTCAACTCCTACTAGTGAGTTACCAACAATTTCAACGACAATTACTACAGTTCTGGAAACTTCTGCTTCATTAACAAGCACTCATTCATTCACAGAACTTTCTCCCACCAGTCAAAAAACTTCAATTTTAACCACTGAGTTACCTACAATTACATCATCAAATGCTACAGTTCCAGAAACCTCTCCTTCATTAACAAACACACATACAACTTTGGAACTTTCTTCCACCAGTGAAACAATAACTTCCATTCCACCTTCTACCACTGAGATACCTACAACACCAGTATCAAATGCTACATTTTCAAAAACTTCTGCTTCATTAACAAGCACACATAGAACAGAATTTTCTCCCACCAGTGAAACAATGTCCATTTCAACTTCTACCACTGAGTTACCTACAATTACAACATCAAATACTACTGTTTCAGAAACTTCTGCTACATTAACAAGCACGGCTACAACCATAGAACTTTCTCCCACCAGTGAAACAGCTTCTATTTCTACCATTGAGTTAACTAAATTAACATCATCAAATACTGCAGTTTCAGAAACTTCTGCTCTGGTAACAAGCACTCAAACAAACATAGAACTTTCTTCCACCATTGAAACAACAACTTCCATTTCAACATCCACCACAGAGTTACCTACAATTACATCAAATATTTCAGTTTCAGAAATGTCTGCTTCGTTAACAAGCACGGGTACAACCACAGAACTTTCTTCCACCAGTGAAACAACTTCCATTTCAACTTCTACTACTGAGATATCTACAACAACAGAATCAAATACTACAGTTCCAGAAACTTCTGCTCTGGTAACAAGCAGTCAAACAACCACAGAACTTTCTTCCACCATTGAAACAAAAACTTCAAGTTCAACTTCCATGACAGAGTTACCTACAATTACAACATCAAATACTACTGTTTCAGAAACTTCTGCTTCATTAACAAGCAGGGCTACAACCACAGAACTTTCACCCACTAGTGAAAAAACAACTTACATTTCAACTTCTACCACTGAGATATCTACAACACCAGTATCAAAAACTACAGTAACAGAAACCTTTCCTTCATTAACAAGCACACATACAACCACAGAACTTTTTTCTACCAGTGAAACAATAACTTCCATTTCTACTTCTACTACTGAGTTACCTACAATTACAACATCAAATACTACTGTTCCAGAAACTTCTGCTCTGGTAACAAGGAATCAAACAACTGCAGAACTTTTTTCGACCATTGAAACAACAGCTTCCATTTCAACTACCACCACAGAGTTACCTACTATTGCAACATCAAATACTACAGTTCCAGAAACTTCTGCTTCATTAACAAGCACAGATACAACCATAGAACTTTCTTCCACCAGTGAAACAACTTCCATTTCTACCACTACCACTGAGTTACCTAAAATAACATCATCAAATACTACAGTTCCAGAAACTTCTGTTTCGTTAGCAAGCATGTATTCAACCACAGAACTTTCTTTGACCAGTGAAACAACAACTTCCAGTTCAACTTCCACCACAGAGTTAGCTACAATTACAACATCAAATATTTCAGTTCCAGAAATGTCTGCTTCATTAACAAGCACGGTTACAACCACAGAACTTTCTCCCACCAGTTATACAACAACTTCCATTTCAACTTCTACTACTGAGATATCTACAACGACAGAATCAAATACTCCAGTTCCAGAAACTTCTGCTCTGGTAACAAGCAGTCAAACAACCACAGAACTTTCTTCCACCTTTGAAACAAAAACTTCAAGTTCAACTTCCATGACAGAGTTACCTACAATTACAACATCAAATACTACTGTTTCAGAAACTTCTGCTTCATTAACAAGCACGGCTACAACCACAGAACTTTCTCCCACTAGTGAAAAAACAACTGCCATTTCAACTTCTACCACTGAGATATCTACAACACCAGTATCAAAAACTACAGTAACAGAAACATTTCCTTCATTAACAAGCACACATACAACCACAGAACTTTTTTCTACCAGTGAAACAATAACTCGAATTTCTACTTCTACCACTGAGTTACCTACAATAACATCAAATACTACTGTTCCAGAAACTTCTGCTTTGTTAACAAGCACTCATACAACCACAGAACTTTTTCCAACCAGTGAAACAACAACACTCATTTCAACTTCTACCACTGAGTTACCTACAATTACAACATCAAATACTACTATAACAGAAACCTCTCCTTCATTAACAAGCACGCATATAACCACAGAACTTTCTTCTACCAGTGAAACAATTACTTCTACTTCTACTTCTACCACTGAGTTACCTTCAATAACAACATCAAATACTACAGTTCCAGAAACTTCTGCTTCGTTAACAAGCACAGATACAACCATAGAACTTTCTCCCACCAGTGAAACAACTTCCATTTCTACCACTACCACTGAGTTACCTAAAATAACATCATCAAATACTGCAGTTCCAGAAACTTCTGCTCCGGTAACAAGCACTCAAACAAACATAGAACTTTCTTCCACCATTGAAACAACAACTTTCATTTCAACATCCACCACAGAGTTACCTACAATTACATCAAATATTTCAGTTTCAGAAACGTCTGCTTCGTTAACAAGCATGGGTACAACCACAGAACTTTCTTCCACCAGTGAAACAACTTCCATTTCAACTTCTACTACTGAGATATCTACAATAACAGAATCAAATACTACAGTTCCAGAAACTTCTGCTCTGGTAAAAAGCAGTCAAACAACCACAGAACTTTCTTCCACCATTGAAACAAAAACTTCAAGTTCAACTTCCATGACAGAGTTACCTACAATTACAACATCAAATACTACAGTTCCGGAATCTTCTGCTTCGTTAACAAGCACGGCTACAACCACAGAACTTTCTCCCACTAATGAAACAACAACTTCCATTTCAACCTCTACCACTGAGATATCTACAACACCAGTATCAAATACTACAGTTCGAGAAACTTCTGCTTTGTTAACAAGCACGGCTACAACCACAGACCTTCCTCCCACTAGTGCAACAACAAATTTCATTTCAACTTCTACCATTGAGCTATCTACAACACCAGTATCAAATACTATAGTTCCAGAAACTTCTGCTTTGTTAACAAGCACTCATACAACCACAGAACTTTTTCCCACCAGTGAAACAACAACACTCATTTCAACTTCTACCACTGAGTTACCTACAATTACAACATCAAATACTACTATAACAGAAACCTCTCCTTCATTAACAAGCACGCATACAACCACAGAACTTTCTTCTACCAGTGAAACAATTACTTCTATTTCTACTTCTACCACTGAGTTACCTTCAATAACAACATCAAATACTACAGTTCCAGAAACTTCTGCTTCGTTAACAAGCACAGATACAACCATAGAATTTTCTCCCACCAGTGAAACAACTTCCATTTCCACATCCACCACAGAGTTACCTACAATTACATCAAATATTTCAGTTTCAGAAACGTCTGCTTCATTAACAAGCACGGGTACAACCACAGAACTTTCTTCCACCAGTGAAACAACTTCCATTTCAACTTCTACTACTGATATATCTAAAACAACAGAATCAAATACTACAGTTCCAGAAACTTCTGCTCTGGTAACAAGCAGTCAAACAACCACAGAACTTTCTTCCACCATTGAAACAAAAACTTCAAGTTCAACTTCCATGACAGAGTTACCTACAATTACAACATCAAATACTACTGTTTCAGAAACTTCTGCTTCATTAACAAGCACGGCTACAACCACAGAACTTTCTCCCACTAGTGAAAAAACAACTGCCATTTCAACTTCTACCACTGAGATATCTACAACACCAGTATCAAAAACTACAGTAACAGAAACATTTCCTTCATTAACAAGCACACATACAACCACAGAACTTTTTTCTACCAGTGAAACAATAACTTCCATTTCTACTTCTACCACTGAGTTACCTACAATAACATCAAATACTACTGTTCCAGAAACTTCTGCTTTGTTAACAAGCACTCATACAACCACAGAACTTTTTCCAACCAGTGAAACAACAACACTCATTTCAACTTCTACCACTGAGTTACCTACAATTACAACATCAAATACTACTATAACAGAAACCTCTCCTTCATTAACAAGCACGCATACAACCACAGAACTTTCTTCTACCAGTGAAACAATTACTTCTACTTCTACTTCTACCACTGAGTTACCTAAAATAACATCATCAAATACTGCAGTTCCAGAAACTTCTGCTTCGTTAACAAGCACAGATACAACCATAGAACTTTCTCCCACCAGTGAAACAACTTCCATTTCTACCACTACCACTGAGTTACCTAAAATAACATCATCAAATACTGCAGTTCCAGAAACTTCTGCTCCGGTAACAAGCACTCAAACAAACATAGAACTTTCTTCCACCATTGAAACAACAACTTCCATTTCAACATCCACCACAGAGTTACCTACAATTACATCAAATATTTCAGTTTCAGAAATGTCTGCTTCGTTAACAAGCATGGGTACAACCACAGAACTTTCTTCCACCAGTGAAACAACTTCCATTTCAACTTCTACTACTGAGATATCTACAACAACAGAATCAAATACTACAGTTCCAGAAACTTCTGCTCTGGTAACAAGCAGTCAAACAACCACAGAACTTTCTTCCACCATTGAAACAAAAACTTCAAGTTCAACTTCCATGACAGAGTTACCTACAATTACAACATTAAATATTACTGTTTCAGAAACTTCTGCTTCATTAACAAGCACGGCTACAACCACAGAACTTTCTCCCACTAGTGAAAAAACAACTGCCATTTCAACTTCTACCACTGAGATATCTACAACACCAGTATCAAAAACTACAGTAACAGAAACATTTCCTTCATTAACAAGCACACATACAACCACAGAACTTTTTTCTACCAGTGAAACAATAACTTCCATTTCTACTTCTACCACTGAGTTACCTACAATAACATCAAATACTACTGTTCCAGAAACTTCTGTTCCGGTAACACGAACTCAAACAACTACAGAACTTTTTTCCACCATTGAAACACCAGCTTCCATTTCAACTACCACCACAGAGTTACCTACTATTGCAACATCAAATACTACAGTTCCAGAAACTTCTGCTTCATTAACAAGCACAGATACAACCATAGAACTTTCTTCCACCAGTGAAACAACTTCCATTTCTACCACTACCACTGAGTTACCTAAAATAACATCATCAAATACTACAGTTCCAGAAACTTCTGCTTCGTTAGCAAGCATGTATTCAACCACAGAACTTTCTTCGACCAGTGAAACAACAACTTCCGGTTCAACTTCCACCACAGAGTTAGCTACAATTACAACTTCAAATATTTCAGTTCCAGAAATGTCTGCTTCGTTAACAAGCATGGTTACAACCACAGAACATTCTCCCACCAGTAAAACAACAACTTCCATTTCAACTTCAACCACTGAGATATCTAAAACAAAGGAATCAAATACTACAGTTCCAGAAACTTCTGCTCTGGTAACAAGCACTCAAACAACCATAGAACTTTCTTCCGCCATTGAAACAACAACTTCAACTTCCATGAGAGAGTTTTCTACAATTACAACATCAAATACTACAGTTCCAGAAACTTCTGCTTTGTTAACAAGCACGGCTACAACCACAGAACTTCCTGCCACTAGTGAAACAACAACTTCCATTTCAACTTCTACAATTGAGCTATCTACAACACCAGTATCAAATACTACAGTTCCAGAAACTTCTGCTTTGTTAACAAGCACTCATACAACCACAGAACTTCCTCCCACTAGTGCAACAACTTTCATTTCAACTTCTACCACTGAGCTATCTACAACACCAGTATCAAATACTATAGTTCCAGAAACTTCTGCTTTGTTAACAAGCACTCATACAACCACAGAACTTTTTCCCACCATTGAAACAACAACACTCATTTCAACTTCTACCACTGAGTTACCTACAATTACAACATCAAATACTACTATAACAGAAACCTCTCCTTCATTAACAAGCATGCATACAACCACAGAACTTTCTTCTACCAGTGAAACAATTACTTCTATTTCTACTTCTACCACTGAGTTACCTTCAATAACAACATCAAATACTACAGTTCCAGAAACTTCTGCTTCGTTAACAAGCACAGATACAACCATAGAACTTTCTCCCACCAGTGAAACAACTTCCATTTCTACCACTACCACTGAGTTACCTAAAATAACATCATCAAATACTGCAGTTCCAGAAACTTCTGCTCCGGTAACAAGCACTCAAACAAACATAGAACTTTCTTCCACCATTGAAACAACAACTTCCATTTCAACATCCACCACAGAGTTACCTACAATTACATCAAACATTTCAGTTTCAGAAACGTCTGCTTCGTTAACAAGCATGGGTACAACTATAGAACCTTCTTCCACTAGTGAAACAGCAACTTCCATTTCAACTTCTACTACTGAAATATCTACAACACCAGTATCAGAAACTAGAGTTCCAGAAACTTCTGCTCTGGTAACAAGCACTCAAACAACCACAGAACTTTCTTCCACCATTGAAACAACAACTTCAAGTTCAACTTCCATGACAGAGCTACCTACAATTACAACATCAAATACTACTGTTCCGGAAACTTCTGCTTCATTAACAAGCATGGCTACAACCACAGAACTTTCTCCCACTAGTGAAAAAACAACTGCCATTTCAACTTCTACCACTGAGATATCTACAACACCAGTATCAAAAACTACAGTAACAGAAACATTTCCTTCATTAACAAGCACACATACAACCACAGAACTTTTTTCTACCAGTGAAACAATAACTTCCATTTCTACTTCTACCACTGAGTTACCTACAATAACATCAAATACTACTGTTCCAGAAACTTCTGTTCCGGTAACACGAACTCAAACAACTACAGAACTTTTTTCCACCATTGAAACACCAGCTTCCATTTCAACTACCACCACAGAGTTACCTACTATTGCAACATCAAATACTACAGTTCCAGAAACTTCTGCTTCATTAACAAGCACAGATACAACCATAGAACTTTCTTCCACCAGTGAAACAACTTCCATTTCTACCACTACCACTGAGTTACCTAAAATAACATCATCAAATACTACAGTTCCAGAAACTTCTGCTTCGTTAGCAAGCATGTATTCAACCACAGAACTTTCTTCGACCAGTGAAACAACAACTTCCGGTTCAACTTCCACCACAGAGTTAGCTACAATTACAACTTCAAATATTTCAGTTCCAGAAATGTCTGCTTCGTTAACAAGCATGGTTACAACCACAGAACATTCTCCCACCAGTAAAACAACAACTTCCATTTCAACTTCAACCACTGAGATATCTAAAACAAAGGAATCAAATACTACAGTTCCAGAAACTTCTGCTCTGGTAACAAGCACTCAAACAACCATAGAACTTTCTTCCGCCATTGAAACAACAACTTCAACTTCCATGAGAGAGTTTTCTACAATTACAACATCAAATACTACAGTTCCAGAAACTTCTGCTTTGTTAACAAGCACGGCTACAACCACAGAACTTCCTGCCACTAGTGAAACAACAACTTCCATTTCAACTTCTACAATTGAGCTATCTACAACACCAGTATCAAATACTACAGTTCCAGAAACTTCTGCTTTGTTAACAAGCACTCATACAACCACAGAACTTCCTCCCACTAGTGCAACAACTTTCATTTCAACTTCTACCACTGAGCTATCTACAACACCAGTATCAAATACTATAGTTCCAGAAACTTCTGCTTTGTTAACAAGCACTCATACAACCACAGAACTTTTTCCCACCATTGAAACAACAACACTCATTTCAACTTCTACCACTGAGTTACCTACAATTACAACATCAAATACTACTATAACAGAAACCTCTCCTTCATTAACAAGCATGCATACAACCACAGAACTTTCTTCTACCAGTGAAACAATTACTTCTATTTCTACTTCTACCACTGAGTTACCTTCAATAACAACATCAAATACTACAGTTCCAGAAACTTCTGCTTCGTTAACAAGCACAGATACAACCATAGAACTTTCTCCCACCAGTGAAACAACTTCCATTTCTACCACTACCACTGAGTTACCTAAAATAACATCATCAAATACTGCAGTTCCAGAAACTTCTGCTCCGGTAACAAGCACTCAAACAAACATAGAACTTTCTTCCACCATTGAAACAACAACTTCCATTTCAACATCCACCACAGAGTTACCTACAATTACATCAAACATTTCAGTTTCAGAAACGTCTGCTTCGTTAACAAGCATGGGTACAACTATAGAACCTTCTTCCACTAGTGAAACAGCAACTTCCATTTCAACTTCTACTACTGAAATATCTACAACACCAGTATCAGAAACTAGAGTTCCAGAAACTTCTGCTCTGGTAACAAGCACTCAAACAACCACAGAACTTTCTTCCACCATTGAAACAACAACTTCAAGTTCAACTTCCATGACAGAGCTACCTACAATTACAACATCAAATACTACTGTTCCGGAAACTTCTGCTTCATTAACAAGCATGGCTACAACCACAGAACTTTCTCCCACTAGTGAAAAAACAACTGCCATTTCAACTTCTACCACTGAGATATCTACAACACCAGTATCAAAAACTACAGTAACAGAAACATTTCCTTCATTAACAAGCACACATACAACCACAGAACTTTTTTCTACCAGTGAAACAATAACTTCCATTTCTACTTCTACCACTGAGTTACCTACAATAACATCAAATACTACTGTTCCAGAAACTTCTGTTCCGGTAACACGAACTCAAACAACTACAGAACTTTTTTCCACCATTGAAACACCAGCTTCCATTTCAACTACCACCACAGAGTTACCTACTATTGCAACATCAAATACTACAGTTCCAGAAACTTCTGCTTCATTAACAAGCACAGATACAACCATAGAACTTTCTTCCACCAGTGAAACAACTTCCATTTCTACCACTACCACTGAGTTACCTAAAATAACATCATCAAATACTACAGTTCCAGAAACTTCTGCTTCGTTAGCAAGCATGTATTCAACCACAGAACTTTCTTCGACCAGTGAAACAACAACTTCCGGTTCAACTTCCACCACAGAGTTAGCTACAATTACAACTTCAAATATTTCAGTTCCAGAAATGTCTGCTTCGTTAACAAGCATGGTTACAACCACAGAACATTCTCCCACCAGTAAAACAACAACTTCCATTTCAACTTCAACCACTGAGATATCTAAAACAAAGGAATCAAATACTACAGTTCCAGAAACTTCTGCTCTGGTAACAAGCACTCAAACAACCATAGAACTTTCTTCCGCCATTGAAACAACAACTTCAACTTCCATGAGAGAGTTTTCTACAATTACAACATCAAATACTACAGTTCCAGAAACTTCTGCTTTGTTAACAAGCACGGCTACAACCACAGAACTTCCTGCCACTAGTGAAACAACAACTTCCATTTCAACTTCTACAATTGAGCTATCTACAACACCAGTATCAAATACTACAGTTCCAGAAACTTCTGCTTTGTTAACAAGCACTCATACAACCACAGAACTTCCTCCCACTAGTGCAACAACTTTCATTTCAACTTCTACCACTGAGCTATCTACAACACCAGTATCAAATACTATAGTTCCAGAAACTTCTGCTTTGTTAACAAGCACTCATACAACCACAGAACTTTTTCCCACCATTGAAACAACAACACTCATTTCAACTTCTACCACTGAGTTACCTACAATTACAACATCAAATACTACTATAACAGAAACCTCTCCTTCATTAACAAGCATGCATACAACCACAGAACTTTCTTCTACCAGTGAAACAATTACTTCTATTTCTACTTCTACCACTGAGTTACCTTCAATAACAACATCAAATACTACAGTTCCAGAAACTTCTGCTTCGTTAACAAGCACAGATACAACCATAGAACTTTCTCCCACCAGTGAAACAACTTCCATTTCTACCACTACCACTGAGTTACCTAAAATAACATCATCAAATACTGCAGTTCCAGAAACTTCTGCTCCGGTAACAAGCACTCAAACAAACATAGAACTTTCTTCCACCATTGAAACAACAACTTCCATTTCAACATCCACCACAGAGTTACCTACAATTACATCAAACATTTCAGTTTCAGAAACGTCTGCTTCGTTAACAAGCATGGGTACAACTATAGAACCTTCTTCCACTAGTGAAACAGCAACTTCCATTTCAACTTCTACTACTGAAATATCTACAACACCAGTATCAGAAACTAGAGTTCCAGAAACTTCTGCTCTGGTAACAAGCACTCAAACAACCACAGAACTTTCTTCCACCATTGAAACAACAACTTCAAGTTCAACTTCCATGACAGAGCTACCTACAATTACAACATCAAATACTACTGTTCCGGAAACTTCTGCTTCATTAACAAGCATGGCTACAACCACAGAACTTTCTCCCACTAGTGAAAAAACAACTGCCATTTCAACTTCTACCACTGAGATATCTACAACACCAGTATCAAAAACTACAGTAACAGAAACATTTCCTTCATTAACAAGCACACATACAACCACAGAACTTTTTTCTACCAGTGAAACAATAACTTCCATTTCTACTTCTACCACTGAGTTACCTACAATAACATCAAATACTACTGTTCCAGAAACTTCTGTTCCGGTAACACGAACTCAAACAACTACAGAACTTTTTTCCACCATTGAAACACCAGCTTCCATTTCAACTACCACCACAGAGTTACCTACTATTGCAACATCAAATACTACAGTTCCAGAAACTTCTGCTTCATTAACAAGCACAGATACAACCATAGAACTTTCTTCCACCAGTGAAACAACTTCCATTTCTACCACTACCACTGAGTTACCTAAAATAACATCATCAAATACTACAGTTCCAGAAACTTCTGCTTCGTTAGCAAGCATGTATTCAACCACAGAACTTTCTTCGACCAGTGAAACAACAACTTCCGGTTCAACTTCCACCACAGAGTTAGCTACAATTACAACTTCAAATATTTCAGTTCCAGAAATGTCTGCTTCGTTAACAAGCATGGTTACAACCACAGAACATTCTCCCACCAGTAAAACAACAACTTCCATTTCAACTTCAACCACTGAGATATCTAAAACAAAGGAATCAAATACTACAGTTCCAGAAACTTCTGCTCTGGTAACAAGCACTCAAACAACCATAGAACTTTCTTCCGCCATTGAAACAACAACTTCAACTTCCATGAGAGAGTTTTCTACAATTACAACATCAAATACTACAGTTCCAGAAACTTCTGCTTTGTTAACAAGCACGGCTACAACCACAGAACTTCCTGCCACTAGTGAAACAACAACTTCCATTTCAACTTCTACAATTGAGCTATCTACAACACCAGTATCAAATACTACAGTTCCAGAAACTTCTGCTTTGTTAACAAGCACTCATACAACCACAGAACTTCCTCCCACTAGTGCAACAACTTTCATTTCAACTTCTACCACTGAGCTATCTACAACACCAGTATCAAATACTATAGTTCCAGAAACTTCTGCTTTGTTAACAAGCACTCATACAACCACAGAACTTTTTCCCACCATTGAAACAACAACACTCATTTCAACTTCTACCACTGAGTTACCTACAATTACAACATCAAATACTACTATAACAGAAACCTCTCCTTCATTAACAAGCATGCATACAACCACAGAACTTTCTTCTACCAGTGAAACAATTACTTCTATTTCTACTTCTACCACTGAGTTACCTTCAATAACAACATCAAATACTACAGTTCCAGAAACTTCTGCTTCGTTAACAAGCACAGATACAACCATAGAACTTTCTCCCACCAGTGAAACAACTTCCATTTCTACCACTACCACTGAGTTACCTAAAATAACATCATCAAATACTGCAGTTCCAGAAACTTCTGCTCTGGTAACAAGCACTCAAACAAACATAGAACTTTCTTCCACCATTGAAACAACAACTTCCATTTCAACATCCACCACAGAGTTACCTACAATTACATCAAACATTTCAGTTTCAGAAACGTCTGCTTCGTTAACAAGCATGGGTACAACTATAGAACCTTCTTCCACTAGTGAAACAGCAACTTCCATTTCAACTTCTACTACTGAAATATCTACAACACCAGTATCAGAAACTAGAGTTCCAGAAACTTCTGCTCTGGTAACAAGCACTCAAACAACCACAGAACTTTCTTCCACCATTGAAACAACAACTTCAAGTTCAACTTCCATGACAGAGCTACCTACAATTACAACATCAAATACTACTGTTCCAGAAACTTCTGCTTCATTAACAAGCATGGCTACAACCACAGAACTTTCTCCCACTAGTGAAAAAACAACTTCTATTTCAACTTCTACCAGTGAGATATCTACAACACCAGTATCAAAAACTACAGTAACAGAAACCTTTCCTTCATTAACAAGCACACATACAACCACAGAACTTTTTTCTACCAGTGAAACAATAACTTCCATTTCTACTTCTACCACTGAGTTACCTACAATAACCACATCAAATACTACTGTTCCAGAAACTTCTGCTCCGGTAACAAGGACTCAAACAACTGCAGAACTTTTTTCCACCTTTGAAACACCAGCTTCCATTTCAACAACCACAACACAGTTACCTACTATTGCAACATCAAATACTACAGTTCCAGAAACTTCTGCTTCGTTAACAAGCACAGATACAACCATAGAACTTTCTTCCACCAGTGAAACAACTTCCATTTCTACCACTATCACTGAGTTTACTAAAATATCATCAAATACTACAGTTCCAGAAACTTCTGCTTCGTTAGTAAGCATGTATTCAACCAGTGAAACAGCAACTTCCAGTTCAACTTCCACCACAGAGTTACCTACAATTACAACATCAAATATTTCAGTTTCAGAAATGTCTGCTTCGTTAACAAGCATGGTTACAACCACAGATCTTTCTCCCACCAGTAAAACAACAACTTCCATTTCAACTTCAACCACTGAGATATCTACAACAAAGGAATCAAATACTACAGTTCCAGAAACTTCTGCTCTGATAAAAAGCACTCAAACAACCACAGAACTTTCTTCCACCATTGAAACAACAACTTCAAGTTCATTTTCCATGACAGAGTTACCTACAATTACAACATCAAATACTACAGTTCCAGAAACTTCTGCTTTGTTAACAAGCACTCGTACAACCACAGAACTTTTTCCCACCAGTGAAACAACAACGCTTATTTCAACTTTGACCACTGAGTTACCTACAATTACATCAAATACTACAGTAACAGAAACCTCTCCTTCATTAACAAGCACGCATACAACCACAGAACTTTCTTCTACCAGTGAATCAATTACTTCCATTTCTACTTCTACCACTGAGTTACCTATAATAACAACATCAAATACTACAGTTCCAGAAACTTCTGCTTCATTAACAAGCACAGATACAACCATAGAACTTTCTCCCACCAGTGAAACAACTTCCATTTCTACCACTACCACTGAGTTACCTAAAATAACATCATCAAATACTGCAGTTCCAGAAACTTCTGCTCTGGTAAAAAGCACTCAAACAACCACTGAACTTTTTTCCACCATTGAAACAACAACTTCCATTTCCACATCCACCACAGAGTTACCTACAATTACATCAAATATTTCAGTTTCAGAAACGTCTGCTTCGTTAATAAGCACGGGTACAACCACAGAACTTTCTCCCACTAGTGAAAAAACAACTGCCATTTCAACTTCTACTACTGAGATATCTACAACACCAGAATCAAATACTACAGTTCCAGAAACTTCTGCTTTGGTAAAAAGCACTCAAACAACCACAGAACTTTCTTCCACCATTGAAACAACAACTTCAAGTTCAACTTCCATGACATATTTACCTACAATTACAACATCAAATACTACTGTTCCAGAAACATCTGCTTCGATAACAAGCACGGCTACAGCCACAGAAGTTTCTCCCACTAGTGAAAAAACAACTGCCATTTCAACTTCTACCATTGAGATATCTACAATACCAGTATCAAATACTACAGTAACAGAAACCTCTCCTTCATTAATAAACACACATACAACTGCAGAACTTTCTTCTACCAGAGAAACAATAATTTCCATTTCTACCACTGAGTTACCTACAATAACAACATCAAATACTACAGTTCCAGAAACTTCTGCTTCGTTAACAAGCACAGATACAACCATAGAACTTTCTTCCACCAGTGAAACGACTTCCATTTCTACCATTACCACTGAGTTACCTAAAGTAACATCATCAAATACTACAGTTCCAGAAACTTCTGCTTCGTTAGGAAGCATGTATTCCACCACAGAACTTTCTTCAACCAGTGAATTAACAACTTCCACCACAGAGTCACCTACAATTACAACATCAAATATTTCAGTTACAGAAATGTCTGCTTCTTTAACAAGCACGGTTACAACCACAGAACTTTCTCCCACCAGTGAAACAACAACTTCCATTTCAACTTCAACCACTGAGATATCTACAATAAAGGAATCAAATATTACAGTTCCAGAAACTTCTGCTTCGGTAGCAAGAACTCAAACAACTGCAGAACTTTTTTCCACCATTGAAACAACAGCTTCCATTTCAACTACCACCACAGAGTTACCTATTATTGCAACATCAAATACTACAGTTCCAGAAACTTCTGCTTCGTTAACAAGCACAGACACAACCATAGAACTTTCTTCCACCAGTGAAACAACTTCCATTTCCACCACTACCACTGAGTTACCTATAATTACAACATCAAATACTACAGTTTCAGAAACTTCTGCTTTGTTAACAAGCACGGCTACAACCACAGAACTTTCTGCCACTAATGAAACAACAACTTCCATTTCATCTTCTACCACTGAGATATCTACAACACTGGTATCAAATACTACAGTACCAGAAACTTCTGCTTCGTTAACAAGCACAGATACGACCATAGAACTTTCTTCCACCAGTGAAACGACTTCCATTTCTACCACTACCACTGAGTTACCTAAAGTAACATCATCAAATACTGCAGTTCCAGAAACTTCTGCTTCATTAACAAGCATGGCTACAACCACAGAACTTTCTCCCACTAGTGAAAAAACAACTGCGATTTCAACTTCTACCACTGAGATATCTACAACACCAGTATCAAATACTACAGTAACAGAAACCTCTCCTTCATTAACAAGCACACATACAACCACAGAACTTTCTTCTACCAGTGAAACAATAACTTCCATTTCTACCACTGAGTTACCTACAATAACAACATCAAATACTACTGTTCCAGAAACTTCTGCTCCGGTAACAAGGACTCAAACAACTGCAGAACTTTTTTCCACCATTGAAACAACAGCTTCCTTTTCAACTACCACCACAGAGTTACCTACAATTACAACATCAAATATTTCAGTTCCAGAAACATCTGCTTCTTTAACAAACATGGGTACAACCACAGAACTTTCTCCCACCAGTGAAACAACAACTTTCATTTCAACTTCTACCACTAAGATATCTACAACACCAGAATCAAATACTACAGTTCCAGAAACTTCTGCTTTGGTAAAAAGCACTCAAACAATCACAGAACTTTCTTCCACCATTGAAACATCAACTTCAAGTTCAACTTCTAAAACAGAGTTACCTACAATTACAACATCAAATACTACTGTTCCAGAAACTTCAGCTTTGTTAACAAGCACGGCTAGAACCACAGAACTTTTTCCCACTAGAGAAACAACAACTTCCATTTCAACTTCTACCATTGAGATATCTACAAAACCAGTATCAAATACTACAGTTCCAGAAACTTCTGCTTTGTTAACAAGCACTCATACAACCACAGAACTTTTTCCCACCAGTGAAACAACAACGCTCATTTCAACTTCCACCAATGAGTTACCTACAATTACAACATCAAATACTACAGTAACAGAAACATCGCCTTCATTAACAAGCACGCATACAACCACAGAACTTTCTTCTACCAGTGAAACAATAACTTCTATTTCTACTTCTACCACTGAGTTACCTACAATAACAACATCAAATACTACTGTTCCTGAAACATCTACTTCATTAACAAGCAGTCATATAACCACACTGCTTTCTCCCACCATTGAAACAATAACTTCTATTTCAACTTCTACCACTGAGATACCTACACCAGTATCAAATACTACAGTTCCAGAAACTTCTGCTCCGGTGACAAGCACTCGAACCACGGAACTTTTATCCACCATTGAAAAAACAACTTCCATTTCAACTTCCACCACAGAGTTACCTACTTTTGCAACATCCAATACTACAGTTCCAGAAACTTCTGCTTTGTTAACAAGCACAGATACAACCATAGAACTTTCTTTCACCAGTGAAATACCATCTTCTAGTTTAACCTCTACTACTGAGTTACCTACAAATACAACATTAAATACACCAGTTCCAGAAACTTCTACTTCATTAGCAAGCATGTATTCTACCACAGAACTTTCTTCCCCCATTGAAAGAACAACTTCCAGTTCAACTTTCACCACTGAGTTACTTACAATTAAAACACCAAATACTACAGTTCCAGAAACTTTTGCTCCGGTAACAAGCACTAATACAACTACAGAACTTTCTTCCACCATTGAAACAACAGCTTCCAGTTCAACTTTTACTACTGAGTTAACTACAATTACAACATCAAATACTACAGTTCCAGAAACTTCTGCTTTGTTAACAAGCACTCATACAACATTAGAACCCTCTCCCACCAGTAAAATAACAACTTCCATTTCAACTTCTACCACTAAGATATCTACAACATCAGTATCAAATACTACAATTCCAAAAACTCCTGCTCTGGTAACAAGCACTCATACAACCAAAGAACTTTCTTCTTCCAGTGAAAAAATAACTTCAATTTCTACTTCTGCCACTGAGATAACTACAATACCAGTATCAAATGCTACAGTTCCAGAAACTTCTGCTTCATTAACAAGCACTCATACAAGCACTAAACTTTTTCCCCCCATTGAAACAACTTCCATTCTACCTTCTACCACAACTTCCATCTTCCAACCATCTGAAAACCACACTGTTTCAACCTTCCCTTTTACTGGTTTTTCAGAGAAAAGCACAGTGTTCTCTACATCTTTAGGTATCACTAAAGGGACACCTACAAGTTCTTTACAGAATACCACAGATTTAGAAACATCAGTTCAGTTTACAGGGTCTTCAGGAAGCACCCACATATCTAGATCTACACAAGAAACAACTGGAACCATTTCTACTACTCTTTCTCCAAATACCATTATGCAGTCTAGTGTGATATCTTCATTCCAGAGCAGCATTCCTGTGTCTCAAACTATTTCAACAAGTCTTTCTACTACATCCAAGGCTTCAACAACTTCATGTCCTCAGTATTTAAGTGGAAATGATTGTCAGAATGGAGATAACTATATAAGTGTAATAATAGGTAAGTGTATTATATATTTCTCTACACAGTGCATTTAACATCTTAAACTAAAGCCCCTACTGCTGTAGGCCAGCAGCCATAGTGCAGAAGATAAGACACAGCCTAAGGGGTAGATTTATTAAGGGTTGAATTGAAAATTTGATTTCAAATTTAAATTTTTAATGTTTTTTTTATGATCAAAACTCTCAAATTAGAATTGTGTATGATACAAACTCTATTTGAGTTTTAATTCAAATTCAAATTTCAAAATGTATCACACTCTGGCCCTTTAAGAACTCAAATTCGACTATTCACCACCTAAAACCTGCTGAGTTCATGTACAAGTCAATGGTAGAGGTCCAGGGATCAATCTGGACATGTAGTTGCCATCCCAGTTTTTTTTTTGGGAGAAAAAACTTGAATCGAGTTTAGTCGAATTCGATTCAAATTTGATTTGAGCTTTCAAGTCGGTAAAATTTGTTGAGTTTTAAATATTACATTTTTCTTATAAATAATAACCCTGTCGAATTCCGAGTATATTTGAATTTAATAGAGTTTTAAAAAACTCACATGAATTTGAAATTCGACCTTTAGCAAATTGTGCCTCTAAGAGTCAGACTAGAAATATAAGTGAAGGGATATCATTGGCATCACAATCATAGATGTGAAATCTAACTATTGTTTTTTATAATTAAAGGGCATGTAAAGTCTAAAATAGAATAAGGCTAGAAATGCTGTATTTTGTATACTAAATATAAACATGAACTTACTGCACCACAAGCCTAATCAAACAAATAATTTATGCTTTCAAAGTTGACTACAAGGGGTCACCATCTTGTAACTTTGTTAAACATCTTTGCAAGACCAAGAATGTACACATGCTCAGTGTGGTCTGGGCTGCTTAGGGATTGTCATAAACAAAGCTGCTTGAGTTCTGCATGGCTGGGAAGTAAGGAGGGGGCTCCCCCTGCTGTTCATAAGTATCATTGTTTCCTTGCTCGGCAATTAGGGACCATCTCACAATTCCTATCCACAGCAGTAAATGAAGGGAGAATTTCACTGCATACAGTCAGGTTTCTTATAAAAAACGGTTCACATTTTTTAATTAAAGTATATTGGCGATAGGTTTTATTTTCATTAAAGAAAGTAAAAATGGGATTTTATTTTTTTGCCTTTACATGCCCTTTAAGTATTTATTATTATTTTGAATTATAATTTTATTGATTTGTATTTGCTGCACCTTGAAATCTAAAGAATCAAATGCCTGGAAGCATGGTCATTTATTTTCATTTTTTTGCAGATCACAACAGTGTGCCCCCTAAAGCCATCAATTTGCTAAATTCATTACATCTCATTTTTAATGATAATCTGAAAAATGATTCTTCACAAGATTACATTAACCTGGCAAATGTGATCAACAAGGTAAAAATGCATTTCTTAGCAACGTTTTTGTACAGGAATTGACTCTATAATTCATAAACTGTTATACAGAAATACAGCAATGCAATTTCCTTGCATTACAAGAAATAAGTCTTCATTTTTTACTGATTTGCTTTATCTTAATAAGATGTTACTATCTATGCTATGTTCAGTGATGTATCATACAAATTTTTCCCCAATAGGATTCAGTTTTGAAAAACGATTCTTACTGTTTTCAATACACATTGTAGCTGAAATACTAGGCTCCAGTGTAATTATATGTGGCCAAACAGATATGAAATAAGCCAAAAATCATTTGAATTGTCATGCCTGGGTTGTGCTTAGTGTACCATACCTCCCACTTTTCATATTATAGTACAGCATGTCCACTTACAGGCTCACATGTACTGTATGTTAGTTCTGCTGTGATGCTTGAACTTTCTTTGAGGAGGATTATAACAGTACAGGAGAAGGACTATAGGGAAAGCTATGAACAGAGATGAATAGCACAATGGAGTTAATTACTCGATTGGAGTCACTACTTGATACTCTGAGGTTGTGTGTAGCTAGCCATAAAGCTAAACTCCTTCCTTCATTAATCCACTGAGGCAGATTAGTGAGTTCCAATTTTATAAACAAATGGGAAGGTGTGAAACTAGGGAAAATAGAAAAAATGACTTAGTAAAATAGCGATCTGCTTCAAAAACCAGGGTTGGAGCTTTTTAATACCAACCAACGATCCTACCATGAAGCAGGATGGGGTAGGATTACTACAAATGATGCTATCCTAGCTGTATACAGTATAAAGATGGCAGCTAGATTGATCATTTCCTAGTGTTACACATGGTCACATGGTACAATATGGTAACCTAAGAAAGACATTTATTAAACTAAAAAACAATGCACATAGACATCAACTAAACCAGAAGGTGGTGTTATACAAAGAATAAATCAATGCTGGAGGCATAACAATTATTGTATACTTATTGTATATCTCTTATTTTTCCTTTTAGGTCTTTAATGAAACATACAGAAAAGCTGCCCCACTATACTTTGTAAAGATGATTCTGCACGGATTTAGGTATTTAATGCTATGAATTTATTCTTAGACAATTTGTCACCATGTTGCATTATTTGTAAATACGATTTTTGTAGCAGCCAGGATGTCACCTGTTTGAAGTCACAATATAAGATGAATAACAATAATAATAGAGGGCCTGAACATAAAAATAATACATAATTAATAATATAATAAGAAGAATATCAGTGACTCCTGGCAGCAAGATTGGAATTCCAGTTACAGCCCAGGAGAAGGCAGAATGGGAAGGTTAATTAATAATTGAAATTCATAAAAAATACATAACGTTAACTTGTACCCTTGGAGTTGGGACCAAAAGGTGGGTTCTCATGTTGGGTCTTGTTTAATCTAATAAAATGTCCTAGTATAGTAAAAAACAAACTAAAAGGTGATGTGTCTATTTCATTCTAAACCAATTATTTTGTGACAAAGTTGATTCCAACATTTTTCTGGATCCCCAGTGATGAAGTTTAACAAACCCTATCAATAACATACTAGACATTTACTTAAAGGTAAGCTTCCCTTTTAGGCTAAGTCACATGGCTTTTAGTTGAGCGTTTTGTACCCTGCTGGGGCACCTGTGGGTCACGCTCTCTGACATATTTCTGAATAGTAATCTCCTGACCATGGGTGCACTGGAAGGGTCAGAGAGACTTTCATGTTAGTCTATGACGAGACAAATCTGAGCATTTGCAGCCCACCCACCATACTGGAGATCACAAGGGAGGCAAATTTCTCAAATATGCGCAGAGTAACTTTGTCCATGAAGTGAAATTATACCATTCTTTTTGGATAAAGATACTGAATATTAAAGGGGTTTTTCACTTTTAAATTTACTTTAATTATGATGTAGAGATTGATATTCTGAGACAATTTGCTATTGTTTTTAATTTTTTATTATTTGTGGTTTTTGACTTATTTAGCATTTTATTCTGCAGCTCTCCACTGCAGTTTCAGCAAGCTTGTTGCTGAGGTCCAAATTATCCTAGCAACTATGCATTGATTTGAACAAGACGGGAATATGAATAGGAGAGGGGTTGAATAGAACGATGAGTAATACATAGTAACAATAGCAATACATTTGTAGCCTTACAGAACATTTGTTTTTAGACGGGGTCAGTGACCCCCTTTGAAAGCTGGAAAGAGTCAGAAGAAGAAGAAGGCAAATAACGCCAAAACTATAAAAAAAAATAATAAAGACCAATTGAAAAGTTGCTTAGAATTGGCCATTCCTTAACATATTAAAAGTTAACTTTAAGGTGAAGGAATATCCCAACTCATCGGTTTATTTCCATCTACTGAGATGCCATATTTATTTCCCCTCACTTGTATTATTCCATAAAAACATCAATAGAACTTATATATGTTTTTAACAGGAGATGACACTTTATTATGGTTTGTGCAGAATGCTGTAACACAAAGGTACATTGATGATTAAATAAAGTATAGGACAGCAATACAAAATGCTAGATTAGAGGTTATATATAAGTATTTAGCTCAGGTCCCCTGTGTAATTCAACATTCTGAAACCCCCACCAATCTAATAAATATGACTATATTAAAACAGCAGTGGCTCTACTAAGGTTTCAGAAGTATCCAGGGCAGCAAATAAGCTTTCACACCAAATTACTCCCATCTTCATTGGGCCCTTCCATTTAGCAACTTCTGAGCTATGTTTCCCCTTACCTTGCTGCACCTTTCATGGTTGGGGATTTATGGCAATTACAGTGCACAGTAGGCTTTTGACTCTATATATATATATATATATATATATATATATATATATATATATATATATATAATACACAAAAGCCGTGAATATCTTGTAAATTATATCCTTATAAACGGTGAGTAGTGATGTCTTCAGTTATAAACGGTGAGTAGTGATGTAATTTCTGTCACATGACTCACTAAAATTTGTGTATTATAATTAATAAAGTACCCCCAGTTGTAAAATAT
The DNA here is from genome assembly GCF_017654675.1 of Xenopus laevis. NCBI lineage: Eukaryota > Metazoa > Chordata > Amphibia > Anura > Pipidae > Xenopus > Xenopus laevis. Next base: position 100,017,959 of record NC_054383.1, read on the forward strand.
GAGGATATTATAAGTTACCTCGGAGTTCCATGACCTGTATAAAAACACTCGGCCTTCGGCCTCGTGTTTTTATATGGTCATGAAACTCCTCGGTAACTTATAATATCCTTATATTTTACAAGAGGGGGTACTTTATTCACTATATATATATATATATATATATATAAGAGATCAATCCCATTTTAATTTTATTCTATGGTGTTTTAATTTAGCTCACAAAGTCATTTCAATACTAACTACACTCTTGCATCCCTAACTCTACAGTAATGGAAGTGTCATTGCTAATACCTCTGGGATCTACAGCTACCCCAACAATCAGACGGGCATCGACTTCATAAATAATAATTTGACTACGGATCTTATCAATACATTTACAAACATGAACATAACAGAACTCAACACAACTGTGACAAATGTGACAGAGATAACACCTGAATCTCCAATAACAGGTATGCATTTCATATTACAGTACAGTTCAGAAAAATGAAAACAGAAAAACAAGTTTTACTAAGACTGTAAATTCTACTCAGTGTAAATAAAGTCACTTTTATATAGAGACAAAGAAACAAACACAAACCAAATAGGAAACAGCAGACTAGATTTTTTCAGTACTAGCTAATTTTGATTTAGAGAGAGCAAGAGAGATGCAAGATTTGAGCAATACTTTCTTTTACATAATTTAAAGTCCAATATTTGGGCCAGTTCTGCTGCCAATAGTGCTACAGTACAATTAATGTGTTAATTCAATAACCTTTCCCTACGCATACTGCCTACAGCTGGTGCTTTGCTGGGCCCTACAAAGGTCCCGCAGCAACCCCTTTGTAATAAATGCCTCTACATGCACTGAAGAGTACTTTTACAATAAAGGCAGGAGATTTAGACAGTCAAAGGGGGAAATTTACTAAAGGGCACATTTTCACCTCTGAAGGCTTCGCAACACTTTGCAGCACTTTGTCAGACGTTAATTTGCAGTGCATAGTTTTATAGATGTCTTTATTAAAGATGTTGGTGCAAATGCTTGAAATGGCCACTTATTATTAAAAATGTACAAGGAAGCAAAAATAAAATACAAAAGAGGTCCTCTAATGTCCTACACACAAGCCCACACTAAAACAAATGGGGCATGCCCCTCAAATGGTTAAAAAAATATGAAAACAAAAATATTTCATAGTTACAACTTTTAAACACAATTCCACTTTAAAATATGAAAAAGAGAGAACCAGAGAACTTTTCGGCATACAGGATGTGATGTCACTGGCATAAGACTGAGGAGGATGTAGCTTCATCTTATCTTTTCACCAGGTATAACCCGATGAAGGACACTATGGTGAAAGGTTTAACGCAATGTAAAAATTGCACCTTTTGCGCGATCGTTCGCCTTAGCGAAAATTCGCCTGATGAAAGGGTGTGAACCTTCATTACCGACAAATTCTTTCGGTAGTGAATTGTCCTCTACACCTTTTAATAAATTAGTGATGTCCCTGCCGATGGTATTTCTGGTGATTTTTCATTAGTGATGGTCATTTTGCCCCAAAGCATGAGATGAAACGAGAATAGTCAATTTAAAAAAACAATCAATGTAGATTTCAATGAACTATTCAAAATATATTTTGATCTTTTAGATGTTGTGCAACTCAAGAGCTACATTTCATGCAGTCTAAATTTTACTGGTTATAACAAAACCTGCAACCAGTCTTGCTCATGTGTGGGACCTTGTGAACAGAAACCGGATTACTGTCAACATAATGGCACTTGCTACAATCAAGTCAGTGGGCCTGTTTGCAAGTAAGTTACAATTACATCAAGTGAAATATTAGTAAGGCACACTGCACAGTACAATAACAATTCAAGTTCTTAAATATGTATAAGGAGATACAAGTATGTTTTCCATAACTATGAAATGCAATAATGTATATATAATGGATAAGATACAATATTGTCTTTCAAAGTGAACATGTTAAAGCACCACAATTTGCCCTATATGGACTACTTGATGCATACAATTGTTCTGTATAATCCTTATTCTTAGTATAAAGGCCAACAAACACTAACCAATGACACCAACATTTTTATAGGATCTTTTACCAACTGGAACGATATGTACTTTCAACTTTAGTCAGTAATTCAAATCTAGGTTGATGAGCTGGCTCAGGGCAATTTGCAATCCATATTCCTTCAACATTATCTGGTTAGATCTCCAACAATGGCAATCACAGCATTCATGAATATACAGTATACATGCTTTAGCAGCATATTGCAGGGAGTGGTATCATCATTTTAGACTGTGATCTCTTGAGTCTTGGACCAAAACGTTATTGTAGTCTATATGAAAAAGTTGATAGATGTTACTAAAGCTCTGCAAGCAAAACTGACAAGAAAATACATATTATTAAAATCTCCAATCCACAAGTTCTAAAAACAAAATCTGCTAAAAAACTTAACGGATTGGTAAAATGTATGGGTGTAATTCCTCTAAGTAAATGTGGAGAAGAAACAATGGAAAAGAGAAATATAACATATTTCATTATTTATGCAGTTTAAATTATTTTTATGGTTATAGTTAATAAATAAAAATAACAATAAAGCAAGTAAAGAAGCATAAATAATGTTCAAAATAATAACAGTAAACATGATTTTGTTCTTATAGTTGTACAGGTCCATATACAGGAAAAACATGTCAGTCTGAAGTACCAACAACACCATCCTTCCCTACAACAAGTGAATTGGTAAAGAGGGAAACTGAAACAACAACATCTATTTCAAAACCAATAACTGAGTTATCTATAGTTACTTCACAAAATATCACATCTTTTCAGAGTAACACACCTTTGGAAACATCAGTTCAGTTTACAGAGTCCTCTGCAATCACGCATGCATCCAATTCTTTTCCAGTGACAACTGAAGCCGTTTCCATTACTGTATCATCTCCAAAATCTGTCATATCTACACATGAATATACCAGTCTACAACCTGAAAGTAGCAGGTCTACTGTGGTTCCAACTGAGACTTCTACTTCAAGTTCAACTCAGTCAGAGAATTTGACAACTGCAACAACAGAATCCAAAACTATGACTAGCCAACTCTTTTCAACTGCTAGTATAACAGAGACAAATAAGCTCAATCCAACATCATTCAGCACTGAAGTACCCTCTACAAGCACAGAATTCTCTTCTGCAATTCAGACTTCATCTTTAGCATCATCTTCTACAACTGAGATACCTATAATAAAAACTACATCTTCTTCTGAAACATCTGTTCAGCATACAGAAACGCCAACCAGTACCTATATCCCGAGGACTACACGTCAAACTTCTGAAGCTATTTTCATTACTGAAAGTAGCAGTCCTTTACCAGTCACTACAGAATCTTCACCCTCAAGTTCATCTCACTTAGAGAATTTGACAACTCCAACACCAGAATCCAAAACTGTGACTAACCATCTATTTTCAACTGCTAGTATAACACAGACAACCCCATTGTATCCAACATCATTAAGCACTGAAGTGCCCTCCACAAGCACTGAAATTTTTACTGCGATTAAGACTTCATCTTTAGTGTCATCTTCTTCAACTGAGATACCTATAGTAACACTAACAACTACAATTCCTTCTGAAACATCTGTTCAGTATACAGAAACACCAACCAGAACAAATATACCAAGCACTACAAATCAAACATCTGAAGCCATTTCCATTATTGCATCTTCTCCAAGAAGTACTATGTCAACAATGCATGAAACTGAAAGCAGCATTACCAGGACAATTTCTTCAGAAGCCCCAAGCTCAGTTTCCACCACTGTAACAAATGAAAGCCACAATGTTACAACTCATCCTGTTACTAGTCCTGGGACATCACAACAAAGTACCCTGTATGTCACATCAGTAAGCAGCACCGAACCTCCTTCATTACATACTGACACGTCTGCATTCTCTACATTTTCCTCAAGTTCACCAATTCCTACTGAGTCCTCAATAGTTAGTTTAGAGAGTACCACATCTTTGGAAACATCTTCTCCTGAATTTTCAAGCTCAAGTACAACTCATCTACAGACCAGCTCTAGTGGAACATCTGAGACCCACAGTGTTACAACCTATCCAGTTACTCCTACTAGTATTTCAGAGCAAAGCACACTGTATTCAACAACATTAAGCAGTAATAAAGTATCATCTACTAGTACAGAAACATCTCCTGTAACTTATACTACACATTCATCTTCATCCCTTCATACTGAGCAGTCTGCATTTACTTTGCAAAGTACCACATCTTTGGAAACATCAGTTCCATTCACAGAGTCATCAGCAAGCACTCAAATATCAACTTCTTCCCCAAAGACAACTGAAGCTGTTTCCATTACTGTATCGTCTCCAAGATCTGTCACATCTACACATGAAAACACCAGTCTACAACCTGAAAGTAGCAGGTCTACTGCGGTTCCAACTGAAACTTATACTTCAAGATCAACTCCGCTAGAGAATTTGACAACTGCAACAACAGAATCCAAAACTATGACTAGCCAACTCTTTTCAACTGCTAGTATAACAGAGACAAATAAGCTCAATCCAACATCATTCAGCACTGAAGTACCCTCTACAAGCACAGAATTCTCTTCTGCAATTCAGACTTCATCTTTAGCATCATCTTCTACAACTGAGATACCTATAATAAAAACTACATCTTCTTCTGAAACATCTGTTCAGCATACAGAAACGCCAACCAGTACCTATATCCCGAGGACTACACGTCAAACGTCTGAAGCAATTTCCATTACTGAAAGTAGCAGTCCTTTACCAGTCACTACAGAATCTTCACCCTCAAGTTCATCTCACTTAGAGAATTTGACAACTGCAACATCAGAATCCAAAACTGTGACTAACCATCTATTTTCAACTGCTAGTATAATACAGACAACCCCATTGTATCCAACATCATTAAGCACTGAAGTGCCCTCCACAAGCACTGAAATTTCTACTGCGATTAAGACTTCATCTTTAGTGTCATCTTCTTCAACTGAGATACCCATAGTAACACTAACAACTACAATTCCTTCTGAAACATCTGTTCAGTATACAGAAACACCAACCAGAACAAATATACCAAGCACTACAAATCAAACATCTGAAGCCATTTCCATTATTGCATCTTCTCCAAGAAGTACTATGTCAACAATGCATGAAACTGAAAGCAGCATTACCAGGACAATTTCTTCAGAAGCCCCAAGCTCAGTTTCCACCACTGTAACAAATGAAAGTCACAATGTTACAACTCATCCTGTTACTAGTCCTGGGACATCACAACAAAGTACCCTGTATGTCACATCAGTAAGCAGCACCGAACCTCCTTCATTACATACTGACACGTCTGCATTCTCTACATTTTCCTCAAGTTCACCAATTCCTACTGAGTCCTCAATAGTTAGTTTAGAGAGTACCACATCTTTGGAAACATCTTCTACTGAATTTTCAAGCTCAAGTACAACTCATCTACAGACCGGCTCTAGTGGAACATCTGAGACCCACAGTGTTACAACCTATCCAGTTACTCCTACTAGTATTTCAGAGCAAAGCACACTGTATTCAACAACATTAAGCAGTAATAAAGTATCATCTACTAGTACAGAAACATCTCCTGTAACTTATACTACACATTCATCTTCATCCCTTCATACTGAGCAGTCTGCATTTACTTTGCAAAGTACCACATCTTTGGAAACATCAGTTCCATTCACAGAGTCATCAGCAAGCACTCAAATATCAACTTCTTCCCCAAAGACAACTGAAGCTGTTTCCATTACTGTATCGTCTCCAAGATCTGTCACATCTACACATGAAAACACCAGTCTACAACCTGAAAGTAGCAGGTCTACTGCGGTTCCAACTGAAACTTATACTTCAAGATCAACTCCGCTAGAGAATTTGACAACTGCAACAACAGAATCCAAAACTATGACTAGCCAACTCTTTTCAACTGCTAGTATAACAGAGACAAATAAGCTCAATCCAACATCATTCAGCACTGAAGTACCCTCTACAAGCACAGAATTCTCTTCTGCAATTCAGACTTCATCTTTAGCATCATCTTCTACAACTGAGATACCTATAATAAAAACTACATCTTCTTCTGAAACATCTGTTCAGCATACAGAAACGCCAACCAGTACCTATATCCCGAGGACTACACGTCAAACTTCTGAAGCTATTTCCATTACTGAAAGTAGCAGTCCTTTACCAGTCACTACAGAATCTTCACCCTCAAGTTCATCTCACTTAGAGAATTTGACAACTGCAACATCAGAGTCCAAAACTGTGACTAACCATCTATTTTCAACTGCTAGTATAACACAGACAACCCCATTGTATCCAACATCATTAAGCACTGAAGTGCCCTCCACAAGCACTGAAATTTCTACTGCGATTAAGACTTCATCTTTAGTGTCATCTTCTTCAACTGAGATACCCATAGTAACACTAACAACTACAATTCCTTCTGAAACATCTGTTCAGTATACAGAAACACCAACCAGAACAAATATACCAAGCACTACAAATCAAACATCTGAAGCCATTTCCATTATTGCATCTTCTCCAAGAAGTACTATGTCAACAATGCATGAAACTGAAAGCAGCATTACCAGGACAATTTCTTCAGAAGCCCCAAGCTCAGTTTCCACCACTGTAACAAATGAAAGCCACAATGTTACAACTCATCCTGTTACTAGTCCTGGGACATCACAACAAAGTACCCTGTATGTCACATCAGTAAGCAGCACCGAACCTCCTTCATTACATACTGACACGTCTGCATTCTCTACATTTTCCTCAAGTTCACCAATTCCTACTGAGTCCTCAATAGTTAGTTTAGAGAGTACCACATCTTTGGAAACATCTTCTCCTGAATTTTCAAGCTCAAGTACAACTCATCTACAGACCAGCTCTAGTGGAACATCTGAGACCCACAGTGTTACAACCTATCCAGTTACTCCTACTAGTATTTCAGAGCAAAGCACACTGTATTCAACAACATTAAGCAGTAATAAAGTATCATCTACTAGTACAGAAACATCTCCTGTAACTTATACTACACATTCATCTTCATCCCTTCATACTGAGCAGTCTGCATTTACTTTGCAAAGTACCACATCTTTGGAAACATCAGTTCCATTCACAGAGTCATCAGCAAGCACTCAAATATCAACTTCTTCCCCAAAGACAACTGAAGCTGTTTCCATTACTGTATCGTCTCCAAGATCTGTCACATCTACACATGAAAACACCAGTCTACAACCTGAAAGTAGCAGGTCTACTGCGGTTCCAACTGAAACTTATACTTCAAGATCAACTCCGCTAGAGAATTTGACAACTGCAACAACAGAATCCAAAACTATGACTAGCCAACTCTTTTCAACTGCTAGTATAACAGAGACAAATAAGCTCAATCCAACATCATTCAGCACTGAAGTACCCTCTACAAGCACAGAATTCTCTTCTGCAATTCAGACTTCATCTTTAGCATCATCTTCTACAACTGAGATACCTATAATAAAAACTACATCTTCTTCTGAAACATCTGTTCAGCATACAGAAACGCCAACCAGTACCTATATCCCGAGGACTACACGTCAAACTTCTGAAGCTATTTCCATTACTGAAAGTAGCAGTCCTTTACCAGTCACTACAGAATCTTCACCCTCAAGTTCATCTCACTTAGAGAATTTGACAACTGCAACATCAGAATCCAAAACTGTGACTAACCATCTATTTTCAACTGCTAGTATAACACAGACAACCCCATTGTATCCAACATCATTAAGCACTGAAGTGCCCTCCACAAGCACTGAAATTTCTACTGCGATTAAGACTTCATCTTTAGTGTCATCTTCTTCAACTAAGATACCTATAGTAACACTAACAACTACAATTCCTTCTGAAACATCTGTTCAGTATACAGAAACACCAACCAGAACAAATATACCAAGCACTACAAATCAAACATCTGAAGCCATTTCCATTATTGCATCTTCTCCAGGAAGTACTATGTCAACAATGCATGAAACTGAAAGCAGCATTACCAGGACAATTTCTTCAGAAGCCCCAAGCTCAGTTTCCACCACTGTAACAAATGAAAGCCACAATGTTACAACTCATCCTGTTACTAGTCCTGGGACATCACAACAAAGTACCCTGTATGTCACATCAGTAAGCAGCACCGAACCTCCTTCATTACATACTGACACGTCTGCATTCTCTACATTTTCCTCAAGTTCACCCATTCCTACTGAGTCCTCAATAGTTAGTTTAGAGAGTACCACATCTTTGGAAACATCTTCTCCTGAATTTTCAAGCTCAAGTACAACTCATCTACAGACCAGCTCTAGTGGAACATCTGAGACCCACAGTGTTACAACCTATCCAGTTACTCCTACTAGTATTTCAGAGCAAAGCACACTGTATTCAACAACATTAAGCAGTAATAAAGTATCATCTACTAGTACAGAAACATCTCCTGTAACTTATACTACACATTCATCTTCATCCCTTCATACTGAGCAGTCTGCATTTACTTTGCAAAGTACCACATCTTTGGAAACATCAGTTCCATTCACAGAGTCATCAGCAAGCACTCAAATATCAACTTCTTCCCCAGAGACAACTGAAGCTGTTTCCATTACTGTATCGTCTCCAAGATCTGTCACATCTACACATGAAAACACCAGTCTACAACCTGAAAGTAGCAGGTCTACTGTGGTTCCAACTGAAACTTATACTTCAAGTTCAACTCCGTTAGAGAATTTGACAACTGCAACAACAGAATCCAAAACTATGACTAGCCAACTCTTTTCAACTGCTAGTATAACAGAGACAAATAAGCTGAATCCAACATCATTCAGCACTGAAGTACCCTCTAAAAGCACAGAATTCTCTTCTGCAATTCAGACTTCATCTTTAGCATCATCTTCTACAACTGAGATACCTATAATAAAAACTACATCTTCTTCTGAAACATCTGTTCAGCATACAGAAACGCCAACCAGTACCTATATCCCGAGGACTACACGTCAAACGTCTGAAGCAATTTCCATTACTGAAAGTAGCAGTCCTTTACCAGTCACTACAGAATCTTCACCCTCAAGTTCATCTCACTTAGAGAATTTGACAACTGCAACATCAGAATCCAAAACTGTGACTAACCATCTATTTTCAACTGCTAGTATAACACAGACAACCCCATTGTATCCAACATCATTAAGCACTGAAGTGCCCTCCACAAGCACTGAAATTTCTACTGCGATTAAGACTTCATCTTTAGTGTCATCTTCTTCAACTGAGATACTCATAGTAACACTAACAACTACAATTCCTTCTGAAACATCTGTTCAGTATACAGAAACACCAACCAGAACAAATATACCAAGCACTACAAATCAAACATCTGAAGCCATTTCCATTATTGCATCTTCTCCAAGAAGTACTATGTCAACAATGCATGAAACTGAAAGCAGCATTACCAGGACAATTTCTTCAGAAGCCCCAAGCTCAGTTTCCACCACTGTAACAAATGAAAGTCACAATGTTACAACTCATCCTGTTACTAGTCCTGGGACATCACAACAAAGTACCCTGTATGTCACATCAGTAAGCAGCACCGAACCTCCTTCATTACATACTGACACGTCTGCATTCTCTACATTTTCCTCAAGTTCACCAATTCCTACTGAGTCCTCAATAGTTAGTTTAGAGAGTACCACATCTTTGGAAACATCTTCTCCTGAATTTTCAAGCTCAAGTACAACTCATCTACAGACCAGCTCTAGTGGAACATCTGAGACCCACAGTGTTACAACCTATCCAGTTACTCCTACTAGTATTTCAGAGCAAAGCACACTGTATTCAACAACATTAAGCAGTAACAAAGTATCATCTACTAGTACAGAAACATCTCCTGTAACTTATACTACACATTCATCTTCATCCCTTCATACTGAGCAGTCTGCATTTACTTTGCAAAGTACCACATCTTTGGAAACATCAGTTCCATTCACAGAGTCATCAGCAAGCACTCAAATATCAACTTCTTCCCCAAAGACAACTGAAGCTGTTTCCATTACTGTATCGTCTCCAAGATCTGTCACATCTACACATGAAAACACCAGTCTACAACCTGAAAGTAGCAGGTCTACTGCGGTTCCAACTGAAACTTATACTTCAAGATCAACTCCGCTAGAGAATTTGACAACTGCAACAACAGAATCCAAAACTATGACTAGCCAACTCTTTTCAACTGCTAGTATAACAGAGACAAATAAGCTCAATCCAACATCATTCAGCACTGAAGTACCCTCTACAAGCACAGAATTCTCTTCTGCAATTCAGACTTCATCTTTAGCATCATCTTCTACAACTGAGATACCTATAATAAAAACTACATCTTCTTCTGAAACATCTGTTCAGCATACAGAAACGCCAACCAGTACCTATATCCCGAGGACTACACGTCAAACTTCTGAAGCCATTTCCATTACTGAAAGTAGCAGTCCTTTACCAGTCACTACAGAATCTTCACCCTCAAGTTCATCTCACTTAGAGAATTTGACAACTGCAACATCAGAATCCAAAACTGTGACTAACCATCTATTTTCAACTGCTAGTATAACACAGACAACCCCATTGTATCCAACATCATTAAGCACTGAAGTGCCCTCCACAAGCACTGAAATTTCTACTGCGATTAAGACTTCATCTTTAGTGTCATCTTCTTCAACTGAGATACCTATAGTAACACTAACAACTACAATTCCTTCTGAAACATCTGTTCAGTATACAGAAACACCAACCAGAACAAATATACCAAGCACTACAAATCAAACATCTGAAGCCATTTCCATTATTGCATCTTCTCCAGGAAGTACTATGTCAACAATGCATGAAACTGAAAGCAGCATTACCAGGACAATTTCTTCAGAAGCCCCAAGCTCAGTTTCCACCACTGTAACAAATGAAAGCCACAATGTTACAACTCATCCTGTTACTAGTCCTGGGACATCACAACAAAGTACCCTGTATGTCACATCAGTAAGCAGCACCGAACCTCCTTCATTACATACTGACACGTCTGCATTCTCTACATTTTCCTCAAGTTCACCCAATTCCTACTGAGTCCTCAATAGTTAGTTTAGAGAGTACCACATCTTTGGAAACATCTTCTCCTGAATTTTCAAGCTCAAGTACAACTCATCTACAGACCAGCTCTAGTGGAACATCTGAGACCCACAGTGTTACAACCTATCCAGTTACTCCTACTAGTATTTCAGAGCAAAGCACACTGTATTCAACAACATTAAGCAGTAATAAAGTATCATCTACTAGTACAGAAACATCTCCTGTAACTTATACTACACATTCATCTTCATCCCTTCATACTGAGCAGTCTGCATTTACTTTGCAAAGTACCACATCTTTGGAAACATCAGTTCCATTCACAGAGTCATCAGCAAGCACTCAAATATCAACTTCTTCCCCAAAGACAACTGAAGCTGTTTCCATTACTGTATCGTCTCCAAGATCTGTCACATCTACACATGAAAACACCAGTCTACAACCTGAAAGTAGCAGGTCTACTGCGGTTCCAACTGAAACTTATACTTCAAGATCAACTCCGCTAGAGAATTTGACAACTGCAACAACAGAATCCAAAACTATGACTAGCCAACTCTTTTCAACTGCTAGTATAACAGAGACAAATAAGCTCAATCCAACATCATTCAGCACTGAAGTACCCTCTACAAGCACAGAATTCTCTTCTGCAATTCAGACTTCATCTTTAGCATCATCTTCTACAACTGAGATACCTATAATAAAAACTACATCTTCTTCTGAAACATCTGTTCAGCATACAGAAACGCCAACCAGTACCTATATCCCGAGGACTACACGTCAAACTTCTGAAGCTATTTCCATTACTGAAAGTAGCAGTCCTTTACCAGTCACTACAGAATCTTCACCCTCAAGTTCATCTCACTTAGAGAATTTGACAACTGCAACATCAGAATCCAAAACTGTGACTAACCATCTATTTTCAACTGCTAGTATAACACAGACAACCCCATTGTATCCAACATCATTAAGCACTGAAGTGCCCTCCACAAGCACTGAAATTTCTACTGCGATTAAGACTTCATCTTTAGTGTCATCTTCTTCAACTGAGATACCTATAGTAACACTAACAACTACAATTCCTTCTGAAACATCTGTTCAGTATACAGAAACACCAACCAGAACAAATATACCAAGCACTACAAATCAAACATCTGAAGCCATTTCCATTATTGCATCTTCTCCAGGAAGTACTATGTCAACAATGCATGAAACTGAAAGCAGCATTACCAGGACAATTTCTTCAGAAGCCCCAAGCTCAGTTTCCACCACTGTAACAAATGAAAGCCACAATGTTACAACTCATCCTGTTACTAGTCCTGGGACATCACAACAAAGTACCCTGTATGTCACATCAGTAAGCAGCACCGAACCTCCTTCATTACATACTGACACGTCTGCATTCTCTACATTTTCCTCAAGTTCACCAATTCCTACTGAGTCCTCAATAGTTAGTTTAGAGAGTACCACATCTTTGGAAACATCTTCTCCTGAATTTTCAAGCTCAAGTACAACTCATCTACAGACCAGCTCTAGTGGAACATCTGAGACCCACAGTGTTACAACCTATCCAGTTACTCCTACTAGTATTTCAGAGCAAAGCACACTGTATTCAACAACATTAAGCAGTAATAAAGTATCATCTACTAGTACAGAAACATCTCCTGTAACTTATACTACACATTCATCTTCATCCCTTCATACTGAGCAGTCTGCATTTACTTTGCAAAGTACCACATCTTTGGAAACATCAGTTCCATTCACAGAGTCATCAGCAAGCACTCAAATATCAACTTCTTCCCCAAAGACAACTGAAGCTGTTTCCATTACTGTATCGTCTCCAAGATCTGTCACATCTACACATGAAAACACCAGTCTACAACCTGAAAGTAGCAGGTCTACTGCGGTTCCAACTGAAACTTATACTTCAAGATCAACTCCGCTAGAGAATTTGACAACTGCAACAACAGAATCCAAAACTATGACTAGCCAACTCTTTTCAACTGCTAGTATAACAGAGACAAATAAGCTCAATCCAACATCATTCAGCACTCAAGTACCCTCTACAAGCACAGAATTCTCTTCTGCAATTCAGACTTCATCTTTAGCATCATCTTCTACAACTGAGATACCTATAATAAAAACTACATCTTCTTCTGAAACATCTGTTCAGCATACAGAAACGCCAACCAGTACCTATATCCCGAGGACTACACGTCAAACTTCTGAAGCTATTTCCATTACTGAAAGTAGCAGTCCTTTACCAGTCACTACAGAATCTTCACCCTCAAGTTCATCTCACTTAGAGAATTTGACAACTGCAACATCAGAATCCAAAACTGTGACTAACCATCTATTTTCAACTGCTAGTATAACACAGACAACCCCATTGTATCCAACATCATTAAGCACTGAAGTGCCCTCCACAAGCACTGAAATTTCTACTGCGATTAAGACTTCATCTTTAGTGTCATCTTCTTCAACTGAGATACCTATAGTAACACTAACAACTACAATTCCTTCTGAAACATCTGTTCAGTATACAGAAACACCAACCAGAACAAATATACCAAGCACTACAAATCAAACATCTGAAGCCATTTCCATTATTGCATCTTCTCCAGGAAGTACTATGTCAACAATGCATGAAACTGAAAGCAGCATTACCAGGACAATTTCTTCAGAAGCCCCAAGCTCAGTTTCCACCACTGTAACAAATGAAAGTCACAATGTTACAACTCATCCTGTTACTAGTCCTGGGACATCACAACAAAGTACCCTGTATGTCACATCAGTAAGCAGCACCGAACCTCCTTCATTACATACTGACACGTCTGCATTCTCTACATTTTCCTCAAGTTCACCCAATTCCTACTGAGTCCTCAATAGTTAGTTTAGAGAGTACCACATCTTTGGAAACATCTTCTACTGAATTTTCAAGCTCAAGTACAACTCATCTACAGACCAGCTCTAGTGGAACATCTGAGACCCACAGTGTTACAACCTATCCAGTTACTCCTACTAGTATTTCAGAGCAAAGCACACTGTATTCAACAACATTAAGCAGTAATAAAGTATCATCTACTAGTACAGAAACATCTCCTGTAACTTATACTACACATTCATCTTCATCCCTTCATACTGAGCAGTCTGCATTTACTTTGCAAAGTACCACATCTTTGGAAACATCAGTTCCATTCACAGAGTCATCAGCAAGCACTCAAATATCAACTTCTTCCCCAAAGACAACTGAAGCTGTTTCCATTACTGTATCGTCTCCAAGATCTGTCACATCTACACATGAAAACACCAGTCTACAACCTGAAAGTAGCAGGTCTACTGCGGTTCCAACTGAAACTTATACTTCAAGATCAACTCCGCTAGAGAATTTGACAACTGCAACAACAGAATCCAAAACTATGACTAGCCAACTCTTTTCAACTGCTAGTATAACAGAGACAAATAAGCTCAATCCAACATCATTCAGCACTGAAGTACCCTCTACAAGCACAGAATTCTCTTCTGCAATTCAGACTTCATCTTTAGCATCATCTTCTACAACTGAGATACCTATAATAAAAACTACATCTTCTTCTGAAACATCTGTTCAGCATACAGAAACGCCAACCAGTACCTATATCCCGAGGACTACACGTCAAACTTCTGAAGCTATTTCCATTACTGAAAGTAGCAGTCCTTTACCAGTCACTACAGAATCTTCACCCTCAAGTTCATCTCACTTAGAGAATTTGACAACTGCAACATCAGAATCCAAAACTGTGACTAACCATCTATTTTCAACTGCTAGTATAACACAGACAACCCCATTGTATCCAACATCATTAAGCACTGAAGTGCCCTCCACAAGCACTGAAATTTCTACTGCGATTAAGACTTCTTCTTTAGTGTCATCTTCTTCAACTGAGATACCTATAGTAACACTAACAACTACAATTCCTTCTGAAACATCTGTTCAGTATACGGAAACACCAACCAGAACAAATATACCAAGCACTACAAATCAAACATCTGAAGCCATTTCCATTATTGCATCTTCTCCAAGAAGTACTATGTCAACAATGCATAAACTGAAAGCAGCATTACCAGGACAATTTCTTCAGAAGCCCCAAGCTCAGTTTCCCCACTGTAACAAATGAAAGCCACAATGTTACAACTCATCCTGTTACTAGTCCTGGGACATCACAACAAAGTACCCTGTATGTCACATCAGTAAGCAGCACCGAACCTCCTTCATTACATACTGACACGTCTGCATTCTCTACATTTTCCTCAAGTTCACCAATTCCTACTGAGTCCTCAATAGTTAGTTTAGAGAGTACCACATCTTTGGAAACATCTTCTACTGAATTTTCAAGCTCAAGTACAACTCATCTACAGACCAGCTCTAGTGGAACATCTGAGACCCACAGTGTTACAACCTATCAAGTTACTCCTACTAGTATTTCAGAGCAAAGCACACTGTATTCAACAACATTAAGCAGTAATAAAGTATCATCTACTAGTACAGAAACATCTCCTGTAACTTATACTACACATTCATCTTCATCCCTTCATACTGAGCAGTCTGCATTTACTTTGCAAAGTACCACATCTTTGGAAACATCAGTTCCATTCACAGAGTCATCAGCAAGCACTCAAATATCAACTTCTTCCCCAAAGACAACTGAAGCTGTTTCCATTACTGTATCGTCTCCAAGATCTGTCACATCTACACATGAAAACACCAGTCTACAACCTGAAAGTAGCAGGTCTACTGCGGTTCCAACTGAAACTTATACTTCAAGATCAACTCCGCTAGAGAATTTGACAACTGCAACAACAGAATCCAAAACTATGACTAGCCAACTCTTTTCAACTGCTAGTATAACAGAGACAAATAAGCTCAATCCAACATCATTCAGCACTGAAGTACCCTCTACAAGCACAGAATTCTCTTCTGCAATTCAGACTTCATCTTTAGCATCATCTTCTACAACTGAGATACCTATAATAAAAACTACATCTTCTTCTGAAACATCTGTTCAGCATACAGAAACGCCAACCAGTACCTATATCCCGAGGACTACACGTCAAACTTCTGAAGCTATTTCCATTACTGAAAGTAGCAGTCCTTTACCAGTCACTACAGAATCTTCACCCTCAAGTTCATCTCACTTAGAGAATTTGACAACTGCAACATCAGAATCCAAAACTGTGACTAACCATCTATTTTCAACTGCTAGTATAACACAGACAACCCCATTGTATCCAACATCATTAAGCACTGAAGTGCCCTCCACAAGCACTGAAATTTCTACTGCGATTAAGACTTCTTCTTTAGTGTCATCTTCTTCAACTGAGATACCTATAGTAACACTAACAACTACAATTCCTTCTGAAACATCTGTTCAGTATACGGAAACACCAACCAGAACAAATATACCAAGCACTACAAATCAAACATCTGAAGCCATTTCCATTATTGCATCTTCTCCAAGAAGTACTATGTCAACAATGCATAAAACTGAAAGCAGCATTACCAGGACAATTTCTTCAGAAGCCCCAAGCTCAGTTTCCCCCACTGTAACAAATGAAAGCCACAATGTTACAACTCATCCTGTTACTAGTCCTGGGACATCACAACAAAGTACCCTGTATGTCACATCAGTAAGCAGCACCGAACCTCCTTCATTACATACTGACACGTCTGCATTCTCTACATTTTCCTCAAGTTCACCAATTCCTACTGAGTCCTCAATAGTTAGTTTAGACAGTACCACATCTTTGGAAACATCTTCTACTGAATTTTCAAGCTCAAGTACAACTCATCTACAGACCAGCTCTAGTGGAACATCTGAGACCCACAGTGTTACAACCTATCCAGTTACTCCTACTAGTAGTTCAGAGCAAAGCACACTGTATTCAACAACATTAAGCAGTAATAAAGTATCATCTACTAGTACAGAAACATCTCCTGCAACTTATACTACACATTCATCTTCATCCCTTCATACTGAGCAGTCTGCATTTACTTTGCAAAGTACCACATCTTTGGAAACATCAGTTCCATTCACAGAGTCATCAGCAAGCACTCAAATATCAACTTCTTCCCCAGAGACAACTGAAGCTGTTTCCATTACTGTATCGTCTCCAAGATCTGTCACATCTACACATGAAAACACCAGTCTACAACCTGAAAGTAGCAGGTCTACTGTGGTTCCAACTGAAAAATATACTTCAAGTTCAACTCCGTTAGAGAATTTGACAACTGCAACAACAGAATCCAAAACTATGACTAGCCAACTCTTTTCAACTGCTAGTATAACAGAGACAAATAAGCTCAATCCAACATCATTCAGCACTGAAGTACCCTCTACAAGCACAGAATTCTCTTCTGCAATTCAGACTTCATCTTTAGCATCATCTTCTAAAACTGAGATGCCTATAGTAACACTAAGAACTACAATTCCTTCTGAAACATCTGTTCAGTATACAGAAACACCAACCAGAACAAATATACCAAACACTACAAATCAAATATCTGAAGCCATTTCCATTATTGCATCTTCTCCAAGAACTACTATGTCAACAATGCATGAAACTGAAAGCAGCATTAGCAGCACAATTTCTTCAGAAGCCCCAAACACATTTTCCTCCACAACCACTACTGTACCAAATGAAACCCACAGTGTTACATCTCTTTCTGTCACTTCAGAACAAAGTACCCTGTATCTCACTTCATTAAGTACCACTGAAATTCCATCAACGCACACTGAAATTTCTTCCGCAGGCTCTACATCGTCTTTAGCTTCGCCAATTCGTACTGAGTCTACAATGGTTAGTTTAAAGAGCACCTCATCTTTGAGAACATCTTCCAATGAACTTTTAAGCTCCAGTTCAACTCATTTACAGACAAGTATAAGTGGAGCATCTGAAACCCACAGTGTTACAGCCTATCCATTATCCAGTATACAAACTTCATCTTTTAGTACTAAGCAGTCTACAGTTACTATCCAAAATGCCACATCTTTCAAGACAAGTTTAAGTTCAATTTCACAACACATCAGTACTATAGAAAGCACATCTTCTGCTACTAGAAATGCAACTACAGTTTCAGAACAAAGCACATCACTGAGCATGAGTGAAAAGCCTTCTTTAAATACAGAAACATCGGTAGCATTTAATACTACATCGCCAGGGTCACAGAGAAGCACGGTACAGCCTGTTACTTCACAGAATATTACATCTACCGAATCTCCAACAAGCAAACCTTTATCAAAGCCTTCACTACAGACTACATCTGTTTCCGCATTACCAGTTTTATCTACAACACTAAGAACTAGCAATGTAGCAACTACAAATAGTGGTTCCAGGATAACTAGTTCTACTGCACTCCAAACAAGCAACAATAAAACTCTGCTTACTACAAGCAGTCAATCAACAACTATTGTTTCAACTGCTTCAACGGGAAGCAGTCAAGGTAAAACAATGAATTCAAGTACTTCAGCTCAAAGAACAAGCACTGTTCCAAACACATTTTCTACTTCTGCTCCCACTTCTACTCTTCAGTGCACAAGCAGTGAAAAACAGAATTGCACCTATAATGCTTTCACGCAACAATGTGACTGTGTGTGCAATAAATATTATATTGGATCATCATGTGAATATGGGCAAAATAATACTTCTGCTGTTGTGGGTAAGTATTTCAGTCCAAGCTTTTTTATTTTAATAGGGCGTATACTTAAAATTTGATACAGTTTTTTTTTCAAGTAGGGCATATTAGTAGCTTTGTCAGACAGCTAATGAAATGATACACCCCTCAGAACCAAGGGGCACCATCAAAAATTGAAATGCTCAATAGCTTTATTAGCTGCTTGATGGTTCCTTGCAAAATATTTTTCTGTTGACAATACTTTAGTTGTGCCATATGCCTTATACAGTATGTGACTTTTCTGTGAATTCCCTGGAAACCTGTCTCTCACTACTATCGATTTTGTCAGCTGCATATTAAGGGTTATGGCACACAGGCAGATTCAGGGAAATTAATCGCCCGGCGACAAATCTCCTCTTCTTCGGGGCGACTAATCTCCTTAAACTTCCTCCTCTGCCGGCTAAAATGTAAATCACCGGAGGGATGGCACTCGGAGTGATTCGTTTTCCAAAGTCGCCCGAAGTTGCCTGATGACGCCATCCCACTAGAGATTTACAGTGGAAAGGCAGAGGAGGCAGTTCGGGGAGACTAGTTGCCCTGAAGAAGAGGAGATTTGTTGACGGGAGACTAATCTCCCTGAATCTGTCTGTGTGCCCTGACCCTTAGGGTTGACTTGTTAAGATCTAAATGATGACCTTTCCACCAAGCTCAGGGGCATACAGGTTGTAGCTGTAATGTGATTGACAAAGAAGCAAATTTCAAACAATTTCAGTAGTAGCAGCAAGAAGAGGAAATCTGTCATTTGAACATGAACATCTACTGTATTTGCAGTATATAAAAATGTAGATTGAATAAGTCCAAGTTTTTTTTTTTAACTTTTCCATTGATTTCCCTCATTTTATTACTTTGACAGGAAATGTTTTAATGAATTGACATATTTATCAATTGAGGTTTTCTGGATAAAGGATCTCTCAGTAATGTGGAGCACTAAAAACATGTTCACATTTATTGTCACCAATATGAACTTAAGCAGCTTAGTGACCATCAAGTAAAAAATACAGTTTTATTATTACTATTACTCAGAATGCTCAGGACATGGGGTTTTCTGGATAAGGGATTTTTATAAAATTGGATCTCCATTTAAAAATGATTTAAACATGAAATAAACCCATGAAATTGTTTTGTCCTCATTAAGGATTAATTATATCTTAGTTGGGATCAAGTACAAGGTACTGTTTTATTATTACAGAGAAAAAGGAATACTTTTTTCAAATTTAGAATGATTTCATTAAAATTGAGTTTTATGGGAAATGGCATTCCCGGTGTTCAAAGCTTTTTGGATAACAGGTTTCCGGATAACGGATACCATTACTATAAAGAGGAAAAAAGTCATCAAAAAAGAATTTTGCTTATACAGTAAATGAAATGGAATAACAATATTTTAGAGATTTCAGGGTAATAGATCCCATACCTGTAACTGTCTTTGAAACTTCCAAAATATTCTCAGGTGCAGCTTCTTGTGCCTTTGGTATATTGTTGCTATTATGGTTCTTAGGAAACAAAGCTTTTGAGTTTTTTTCCAGATAGGGAATATTTTTCCTTTAAATAGAAAGTACAGAATAAAGACATAATTTATTGTTTTACTAAATTACCAGATTCTGTCCTTTTGCTATAATGAACAATATTGAATGTCATTTTAAATCTTCCACAGCCAATTATAGTACAGATATGGGATCCGTTATTCTGAAACCCGTTATCCAGAAAGCTCTGAATTACGGGAAGGCCATCTCCCTTAGACTCATTTTGTCCAAATAATCCAAATTTTTTTTAAATGATTTCCTTTTTCTCTGTAATAATAAAACAGTAGCTTGTACTTGATCCAAACTAAGATATAATTAATCCTTATTGTAAGCAAAACCAGCCTATTGGGCAGAGCCGGGCCAAGCCGGCCAGGCGCCCTAGGCAACCTGGCCGGCCACGGCGCTGGCTTAGTGTGTGCTGAATCGCGCACGCGCGAAAGTACGCGCCAGCGCGCAATTGCTTTAAACGCAAATTACCACGACAGCCAGGGAGACACAGGACCGGACATGGGGTAGGCGAAAGAGCAGGTACGTGTCTGGTGCCCCCTCAGCTTTGCGCCCTAGGCACATGCCTACTCTGCCTACCCCTAGTTCCGACCCTGCTATTGGGTTTATTTAATGTTTACTTTTTTTTAGTAGATTTAAGGAATGAAGATCCAATTTACAGAAAGATCCATTATCCAGAAAACCCCAAGTCCCGAGCATTCTGGATAATAGGTCCAATGCCTGTAATATGGAAGCTCTACAAATATGTATACATGTGAATATGCATAGCAGGATAGTTGTAAGACCTGATAATCATTCCCCATCACTCCCCATTCCCCAGTGTTTACTTCTCATGCTTTTGAACCCTTGGACTTTAACCAGGGGTGAGGGGCAAAAGCCTTTTGCTCCAACTTTACTGACCTTTAAAAGAAATAGATATTATAGCTCACTCTTTTTAAATTTGTCTCACCTTACACATGCACAGCACTGCGTTGTGTGAGACAGAAGTGCAGGACAGATGACTGACATGATATCTATCTAATGTAGGAAATTGATGGTATCATTGCTGTTGTATGGAGGATTAAGGGTATCATTTCATCATAGAAAATCAGTATGGCACTGTCCCTTATTAAATACTGCAAATACACATGAAAGATATATGCTATGAAATAAAAACAGTGCCTATAAAAATAAATGGAATGCGATTTAGACTTGATACAATATACAGTATTATATTGAATATAAGTGTAATGGAAATATTTCTGAAAAACTGCATTCTGGTTGAACTTTTACAGATAATAGCACAGTTCCAAGGAAGAAAATTAGAGTTGAACTCTATGTAAACCAATCATTTCCTAATACCTTGCTGGATAAAACGTCACAAGATTACATCCGCATGACAGCTATGATGATTAAAATTGTAAGTACGATAGGGGATTCTGAGACTTCACTCATAAACATGGTGCAGCACAAACAGCTTTACCCCAATACCCTCCAGCAGGCAGCTTATGATATATATCCCTGGCAATGTATTAAATAAACTCCCACTGAATCTCACCCTAGTGTGTATGTGCCTGTGTATAATAGATAAATTAGATTGTTAGCTCTCCTGGTACAAGGATTCACATGTATTATTGAAAACAGTATTTAACATGTTTCAGAACATGTCAACACTATAGAACTGATGAATTGCAATGATAAAGGCATAGGCTATAGCTTTAAGGGTAGGACGTTTACGGCGCGATCCGACATGCTGTGCAACAACGCAGGTGTCATGAAATGTCGGATGAAGTCACAGCGTTGTTGCGACACGACTATCGGATGCAGACGCAGCATGCAGCGTCTCCATCCGACAGTCGTGTCACGTCGGATCAACGGTGCAACACCATCCGACAATGAATTCACTTACGTTACTTCCGTCACATCTGACTTGACGCCTGCGTTTTAGCGCAGTGCATCAGATCACGTCGTAAACGCCCTTGTAGTCCTACCCTAAGGGTGGTCTGCACTGGGAACACCTGAACACTACACACCTGAACTTCTCTACTAGCCTAGTGGTTGTTGAACCAACAGAGCAACTTTTTGTGCACTTTGCTCAACTACACAGCCTGCACCCTGTAGGAATTTTTACATTTTTATACAGAGGAAAGTTAGGAATCCTGTAAACCTTTGTACCCCAAGGGTTTACATGTCAGAACTTATCTTTCTATTCAGTCTCTGATTCAAATCAAGGAATGATTGTTTTTAGACCCAGCGCTGCGAAATATGTTAGTGCTCTATAAATACATATAAATAATAATAACTGTTCAACCAACAAGTCGTAGCTCTATATGAGGTTGTGAGCTGCAGGTTAGATTAAAATTTCTACTATTGGTATTAATAGGGGGGAAATATATTAGATAGAAAGGACTAGTATTTTTTTCCCCAGTAAAGTTGTTTAGTTCCAATAACCATGAAACAGATAACTGAATCACAGCCATAATGATATCTGTGTTTAAATTCTCCTTGTTTCTTTCTTAACAGCTTACTCCAGTCTACAGAAAAGCATCTCCGCTTTACTTTAATGGAGTAGAAATCACTGGCTACAGGTATGTTATGATGTATAAATTCTATTCAGAATTGAGCATGCACCAACAATGAGATGTTCTTTATGTAAAAGTTACAAGACGTTGTAGCCCCTGTTAGTAGTTCAGCCACATCTGGAGACCATCTGAGTTGCCTGTCTCTGAGAGCAATGTATAATCAAACATATGGAGCATAGTAACTTTCCAATGTATTGGTGGTTCACTTTTAAGTCAGCTTTTAGTATGTTATTGAATGGTCAATTCTAAGCAGCTTTTTAATTGGCCTTCATTAATTTATTCATTCATTAATTTTTTTAATATAGTGTTCAAATGATTTGCCTTCTTCTTTTGACTTTCCAGCTTTCAAAAGGGGGTCACTGACCCCATCTAAAAATAAAATGGCCTGTAGGCTACACATTTGGGGGCAGATTTATCAAGGGTCGAATTTCGAAGTAACGGACGTTTTTTGGAACTCCCATAACTTTGAAATTCTGAAAAAAAGACCAACTGAAATTTATATTTAAAAGGTTTTTTTCTGTGGGTGAATAGGCTGTATTCGAATCGCTCGAATCGAAGTAAGTTTGTATTCGATCGAATTCAATTCAAAGAATTTTCCCAAAAAAAACGTTGAGTCCACCAAATGACTCCAAATAGGTTCTAGGAGGTCCCCCATAGGCTAAAACAGCAATTCGTCAGGTTTTAGATGGCGAAGGGTCGATCTCAAGAGACAGTACATGATAAATTTCGATATTCAAGTAGTTATTCTCAAATTCAAAAGGAATTTTGGCCTATTTGATAGTCGAAGTACACAAAAATAGCTTGAAATTCAAATTTTTTTACTTCGACCCTTGATAAATCTGCCCCTAATTGTTATTGCTACTTTTTATTATCCATCTCTCTATTCAGGCTGTCTCCTATTCATATTCCAGTCTCTGATTTAAAATCAATGAATGGTTGTTAAAATTGCAATTCCAGTTTGCTGAAATGACAAACTGGAGAGCTGCTGAATAAAAAGCTAAATAGCTCAAAAATCACAAATAATAAAAAATGAAAAACAATTGCAGATTGTCTCAGAATTTTCAATTGGTCTTCATTATTTATTTTCTATAGTTTTTAAATTATTTGCCTTCTTCTTCTGATGCTTCCCAGCTTTCAATTGGGGGTCACTGACCCCATCAAATAAATGCATTGGTAAAATGCTCTGTAAGGCTACAAATATATTATTGTTGCTACTTTTTATTACTCATATTTCTATTTGGGGTCTCTCCTATTCATATTCCAGTCTCTTATTCAAATCAGTGCATGGTTGCTAGGGTATTTTGGACCCTAGCAAACAGATTGCTGAAATTGCAGAGCAATGGAGAGCTGCTATATAAAAAGCAAAATAGCACAAAAAATGTACTAAAAGTAAATTCAAAAGTGGACAATCCCTTTAATGAATGTTTATTTTATGTGGACCAAATGCTTTCATATATGTGGACATTGTTAGTGGATGTCTTTACATATAGATGCTCTGCTGTTCTCTCTGTATATTCTACATCTAATACAAAGAGACAAAAGAGAAGATAGGCAGTTGTACAACTGTCAGTCTCAGATGACTTTATCTAGTGTTTAAAGCAGGTGCATAAACCATTAGTATTACTCAATCCAAGTAGAAAGTTCACACCAAGTTTTTTTGTATTTCTACAGGGAAGGAAGTATTATTGTGGAGAGTGCAGGACTTTACCTTTACCCAAATAATCAAACTGGCATAGATTTCCTGAACAACAATCTGGAAACTACTGTGAATAAGACTTTCCTGGAATCACTATCGAATCTAACGAATGAGCTGAATTCTAACACATCTTTGCATAATATCAGCTCAGGGGCCTCGACTATAAAAGGTAAAATTAGTTTTTATTTATTTATGTCTTACAGTTTTCTGCACATGCCGACTTGAGTCTATTTGTGCCATTAATATTGATATATTGAACATCCTCTAATGCAGACTCTGTGTTTTTGGTTTACATATAATTTCTATTTCACTTGAAATACTGGGGAAACTTGCAATGAATGCGAATTGTTGGGCAGTACTGACTGCAGACTGATGGTGTTTATATTTAATTCAGTTAGCACAGCAGCCCTTCTAGCTGTTCTTTATCAGAGTCCCAAACATTTCACATGATCTGCTAAACTGCCTGCTGCCTTAGGGGCCCCAAATCCCCCAGAACCCCCAGCTGCAAAACACACTCTGGCCCCACCATTTTTTTCCCAGTGCCCCTCTGGCCCAGTCTGACCCAGGGGAGATTTGTTCCTCCCTTGTATAATACAATGAACTTCTATATTCCCCTTTGCAGTACCTGGGTTGATACACTAAAAATTATAGATAGGAGAATGCTGTTTTACCATTCTTCATCATACTGGAACTAAGGGCTAAGACATTTCCCTTTTTTCAGGTATGAGATCTGTTATCCAGAATGCTCGGGACATGGGGTTTTCCGGATAAGGGGTCTTTCCATAATTTGGATATTTATACCTTAAGTCTACTAGAAAATCATGCAAACATTAAATAAACCCGATATGCTGGTTTTGTTTCCAAGAAGGATTAATTATATCTTAGTTTAGATCAAGTCCAAGGTACTGTTTTATTATTACTGAGAAAAAGCTAATCATTTTTAAAAAATTAGGATTATTTGGATTCTATGGGAGATGGCATTTCTGGATAACAGGCTTCTGGATAATGGATCCCATACATGTATAAGGATCTCCATCCTTCTATTCTGAAATAGACTGTCAAGAATTAATCAGAAAAGAAAACTTTAGACCAACTCAATCTGTGAAACTTGCCCTGATATGCATTGTTAAAAAATATTTATTTTATATATAATATAATATATATATATATATTAAGTATAGCCCCATCTGGTGCTAGCAGTACTGCTTGGGTGCTGGTTATATTTCACATCACGTATTGTTCAAAAAAAGTAACCACACTCACAGGACTGCTCGAATGTAGGGGCCGAAACATTGAATAAAATCATTCTTTGTACACTTTGACCTGTGAGTGTGGTTACTTTTTTGATATATATATATATATATATATATATATATATATATATATATATATATATATATATATATATATATATATATAGATCCAGAAAGTGTCTGCACTCACTTATTTGTGCTTGGTCAAACGATAATTTATGCAAATTTCCAAAACGAACCAGCACACCAGGTTTTTGAATTTGTGGACTTTTATTCAATCATCACTTGTGCATCCAAAGTTTCGCCCACATTGGGGCCTTTATCAAGTATAGAAGTGCTAGTGACAGTGTTGCATTTTTAATGCCATCATTTCCCCTCCAATAAGGAGCCAAAATGACATAATCACAACTTCATTTAAACAATTAGGGGCAAATTCACTAACCTGCGGAGTTTCGCCAGGGCGCCGCTAATTCACTAAAATCCAAAGTTGCGCTTAGGGAGGCGAAAGGTAGCAAAGTTGCGCTAGCGTTAATTCGTCACGCAAAGCGAAGTTACGATAGTGATGCCTATTTTGCGGCGCCAAGTTAAAGTACAATGGACGTAAATGTAGCAGCAAATACATTACACTACACAAGCCTGGGAAAGCTTCATAAAATAAAATAGTTGTTATTTTGCCCTATACATGTGCCCAGTGTATAGAATTTGCGCTAGCGTTAGCCGATTCGCGCTTTAGTGAATTTGCCCTTTAGTGCAGGCTTATATCACTTTCATACAGTAACGTGGAAAACTGTTTTTTATCTCACCACTAGGTGTCACTGTGATAAATCCAAGTATCCTGCTTACTTTGTTTCCAGAGCTGGCAGATACACAGTAATGTTACCTAAAAACAACTGCAAAAACACATTGCTATAACATCTATTTGTATTGATAGCGAGACAACTATATACAATTGTTACAATGTTACAATGCTGCCTATTTTATTGGGGAGAAATTCACTTTAAGTCAAAAAACAACTCAGGACCGATTGGCCATTTAACGCTTTAGGTGCCACACAATCCAATTCATGGATCCAGAAGGCTTCCCTTCTTTATAAAGCATTGTCATAATTCCCTACTCTTGCCCTGCTGGGATTTGGCATAACCCTAGGGTGCAGATTTATTAAGGTTCTAATGGTAAATTCTAATTTTAAATTTTTTTTTGTGTCAAAACTTAAATTTAAAAGCACCAACTCGATTGTAAATTTGAATGTGAGATTTATCACATCTCGCCCAAGGAAACAGTTCTACTTACAACATTTGCCATCTAAAACCTGCCGAATTAATTTACAAGTCAATGGCAAAGATCCGTTGACCCAATTGAGGATTTCAATTGCCTTCCTGGCATTCAAGTTTTTTTCAGAGAAAAACTCGAATCGAGTAATAGTGATGGGCGTATAAAATTAAGCAGGCGCGAATTTCTGCATTTCGCCTCTGCAAAACTCCTGCGAAAATTTGGAGGCGAAAATTACCCGGTGTCAAAAATATTTTGACGCACGCCGGAAAAGTCACTTGCGTCAAAACTGTCACGCATCAACAATATCCGGACACCCATTGACTTTAACGCCGGCATCAAAATTGACGCAAATTGACACGGGCGTTAAAATTCAAGTTTCGTGAATGCCATTTCGCTGAAGAAATTCGCCTAGAAATATCACTAGTCAGTAACATTCGTTCGATTTTTGGACGTTTAAGATAACATTCCAGTTTTGAGTACATTCTAATTTATTACAGTAAGAAAAAATTCAGATAAATTTGAAATTCGACCTTTGATAAATATTCCCCTAAATGTTGCTCTGCTATGCCTCTGCACAATGCTTAGCTGCCTACCAGCTGTCATGTTTTTTTTTTGCTGTTTTTAGATAATATTATAGTGTATCTGCAGCTTCTGGAAATAAAGTGAGCAATGTATCTAGTATCCATTCAGGTTATGACTGGGTAATTCAGTTGAATTGCCTGACCCTCGTATTGCATCTACCGATTCTCTTGGACAGACTATACTGTCCTCCTCTTAAAACAGAGCATCATTTTGATATTTCATTCATAGTTTTCTAAAGTGTGGACATTGTGAAAGTACTTACTATACCCTTTGCTTTTGCAGATATTTCCCAGATGAAAAACTATGTTTCCTGCAGTGTCGGTTATTCAGGTTACCTCGTCCACTGTGATAATCAGAGCTGTTATTGCACCGGCCCATGTTTTAATATCCCAGCCTACTGTAATTACCATGGAGACTGCTTCAATGCATTGAATGGACCAATCTGCCAGTAAGATAATGTGACGTTGTTGATCCATGCGAGATCTTTGCTAATACATTATATAATGCAACATTCATTGTAATCAAGGCAGACATGTTTGCACTAAGTATGCCGGGATAAGTGATCCAGACTTGTGCAATAAAAAGGTGTAAATCTATTCCATGATCCATAGCAAACAACCCAACAATTGTTAATGTAAATACACAAGATCACTGAAACCCAACCAGAGAGTTGCGAGCAACATGTTGATCACTAACCCCTTGGATGTTGCTCTCAGTGGCCTCAAAGCAGGTGCTTATTTTTGAATTCCTGACTTGGAGGCAAGTTTCAATTGCATAAAAACAAATACTGCCAAATTGAAGGCTGCCAGTCCACATAGAGGCTACCAAATAGCCAATCACAGACCTTATTTGGCACCCCAGGGACTTTATCATGCTTGTGTTGCTCCCCAACTCTTTTATATTTGAATGTAGCTCACGGGTAAAAATAGATAGATAAATACACTTGGACAGAAGAAAGGGTGTTACTACATAAAGCAAGTGAGATTTATCTAAGAGCATTTTCAAAGTGTAGTCTTGGTGCAAAGTGCAAAAAGCCATGTTTTTGCACTTTTCCACCCCACGATAGCCCCACTGGCCTGTGATTGTGAATTTTTTATATTTCCATGCAATTCCAATGCAGAGCAGAGAAATGAATAAAAATACAAATACTCTTTATTTTTTGTTCACTCAACTTTTTATATTGATGTTGAGGAAATAAAAAAAAAAAGGCCCTGGACTTACGATTTGATTATTTATAACAAAGCCCTTATAATGTTTTAAATAAATGTTATATAGCTTCCATGCACCTTGCTCTATATGTGACCAACTATAGTGATGGACGAATTGATTTGCAGCAAATTTCCACGTTTTGATGCCGGCGAATAAATTCACGAGATTGTTGCGAAAATTCTACGTTTTTTGACGCTGGCAACAATTCCGACGCAGATGACAATTCCGACACCGATGACAAGTAAACAGACGCCCATTGACTTTAATGCACATCAAATGTCGCTGGCGGAATTATCGCCGGTGTCAATTTTGACGCTTGTGAATTGACGTCAGCGGCAAGTTTTCGCCTGCTTAGTTAATTTAGTGGTGAGGCGAAACGGGACATATTCGCCCATCACTAATCAACTGTGTTCTTCAGCTGTCAGAAAACTTTTTTTTTAGTTTCAAATATAATAAAGCAATGGATAGAATGAGCGTCTGGAGCACACAATGCCCCTGTCAGAACATTTGCTTCAATGGCAAAAATGATGTAGCCTTGTGTGTCAGACGATTCCATTTAACCTGATGTATCTGGTCTGCCCCTCAAAACAACTCAGATTTTAAGAATTGTTAAAAATGCTTTATAGTATATATAGATTATGTGGAATACTTTGCAATCATATGAGTATAACCTGCTGCTCTTCATTTAGGTGTTACACGTTCCAATATTACCAGTATGGAGGAAAACAATGTGACCTATTCACGCGTACGGGAGGTTTTTATGGAGTGCTCTTTGGTGTACTCGGCTCGGCGTTGCTTCTTCTTCTCGTGTTACTATTTGCAATTTTAGTCTTCAAAAGGAAGAGAAAGTTTGGGTAAGGGAACTTGGCTTTCATGTTTGCTTTTTACTAAAAACGACTCACACATTCCCTATCCCGTACCCTAATATTGATTCAGCATAATTGTATTAAATATCAGACAGGTGGATATGGTCAGAAACCTTGTGTACTTATTCATGTATGTAGCTACATTATTATAGCAGTACAAAAATGTATAGAGCTCACAGTTATCCTCCCACCACCATGTGACACTATAAATATATGCAATGCAAAGAATGTAAATGAATCAGATATGGCAGGGACACGACTTTCTGCAACATTATGACGTTTCTTGATAAGGTCATCCAGTAGCTGGAAGGAACTGCACTGGATTAAATGACATTGTTGGGGTTCATTTACTAATACAGGTATGGGAACTCATATCCAGAAATCTCTGAATTACGGAAAGGTCATCTCCCATAGACTCCATTTTATCCAAATAATTTAAACTTTTTAAAAGGATTTCCCTTTTCTCTGTAATAATAAAACAGTACCTTGTAATTGATATAAAGATATAATTAATCCTTATTGGAAGCAAAACCAGCCTAATGAGTTTATTTAATGTTTACATGATTTTCTAGTAGGGACGCACCAAATACACTATTTTGGATTCGGATGAACCCCCGAATCCTTCGTGAAAGATTTAGCTGAATACCAAAACAAATCCAAACCCTAATTTGCATATGCAAATCAGGACAGGGAGGGAAAAAAGATCTCTGCGCAGGGCACAAAAAATTTTTCTTCCTTGTTTTGTGACAAAAAGTCACATGATTTTAAGGATGTAGATTCAGTTCAGGCATGAGGATTTGGCAGAATCCGAATTCTGCTGAAAAGCACAGAATCCTGGCTGAATACCGAACCAAATCCTGGATTTGGTGCATACCTATTTTCTATCAAACTTAGGAGCAGATTTATCAAGGGTCGAATTTCGAATTTGAAAAACTTCGAAATTCGAATTCAAAAAGATCAACCGAAACGAAATCGAAGGTTTTTTTGGACGAATAGGTCTGTTTTAGATTCAATCCAATTCGATTTAAAGTTTTTCGGAAAAAAAAAACTTCGATTTTTCAAAGTCCACCAATTGACTCCAAATAGGTTCTAGAAGGTCCCCCATAGGCGAAAACAGCAATTCGGCAGGTTTTAGACGGCGAATGGTCAAATTTTTAAAGAGACAGTACATGATAAATTTCAAAATTCTAATTTTCGATTCTTTTTTAATTTCGAATCAAATTTGGACTATTCCCTAGTACACAAAAATTAGCTTGAAATTCCAATTTTTTAAATTCTAATTTTCACTTCGACCTTTAATAAATCTACCCCTTAAGGTATGAAAATCCAAATTATGGAAATCATTATCCAGAAAACCCGAAGTCCTGAGCATTCTGCATAACAGGTCCCATACCTGTAGTAGATGCTGGCAAATTAGGGGGAGCTCACTCTTGCCTGTCCAAGCTATACTCAGAACCTTTTTCCACTGTTAGATGCAAGGGAGCTCTGTACACAACACTTGCCATAACCAGGAATTAAATGCTTGCAGATCCTGAATGGGTATCAAACTAGCACCATGCTTAGTGACTGCTGCCCACCTCCTGCCCATCTGTATATAGTATTGCTGAATACTAAGAGCACTGCATGCAGACAGAAGTGCACTACTGGAAAGAATGTGTCTCTTGGTACAGCACAGAAATGGATTCTGAGCAAGTTTCATAGTATTAGCAGAATGCTTTGCTCCTGTTTTTGCAGATTTTGGTAGATAAGGCCTTGTGTCTTTTTCCCTCATAGTAGTTAAATAGAATTGACAGTGTGTCACTGCATATAATACCATAGGTGCAATTTTCCTTCATAAATTTTGTTGATGTGATGGCATATATATATATATATATATATGCAGGAGATTTTAAGCCAAATATTTGAATGTTTAGATTTTTAATTAACACAACTTTTTTTAAAAAAAAAAACGAACCAAAATATAAATAACCTGTATTATTACTGTATTGTATAATTCACACATTATTTTGTTGCTTAGTGCATTTAAAGAGAGACGGGACTCTCGAAGGTGGTTTACCCTTGATGAAGAGTCCTCACACTTTCCTCACACTGGTAAGAAGCTCTTTTTTACGTCACTCTCTTCTCCCGACGTTCCTTTTTTCCATGACAAGGTTCCTTGA
Source organism: Xenopus laevis (assembly GCF_017654675.1). NCBI lineage: Eukaryota > Metazoa > Chordata > Amphibia > Anura > Pipidae > Xenopus > Xenopus laevis. Next base: position 100,049,941 of record NC_054383.1, read on the forward strand.
TTTCTTCTGTCTCTGTTTTAATAAAATATAGACAGTGTACTAGTATAATAATAACTGTGTAAGCTTGGATTCACTAATGACATCAGAGCTTCTCTTTAAGGCAAGGCAAGATTCTTTGGGGCCTTGTGTTCATCTAAATCCCACATTCAACCAAAACTTAGCAGGGTTTGCTTACTACTGTTGCCATTATTTAAAACCACAACTCGAATTGTCAGTTAACTTACTTTCCCAATTATTTTGTAATGTACCTAACACAATATTGCACTTTTTGGGCATTCAATTGCTGTCCCCTGTATGGTTGGCACAGAAGCTATTATAATGTGAAAAGTAGAAAAGCCAGAGCAGATTAAAGTATGCAACACAATTACATTATTTTACATTATACTGTATGTTCAATTAACTTTATATCTCCTGTACCAGAACCCATCAATCATCTCAATTCATATTTCAAATAAATGTATTTTATATTGCTGCACCAGAACTAAGAACTTAATATGCTGTCTGTAGTAGAAGCTAGTGCACCAGCATCAATGGACCACAGTGCTGAAGCTGTAGATGCTACAGTTCCTAGTTCCCCTTTAATCCATGTCATGACACATAATTAGCGGCACCACGCACCTTGAGTAAGATCGAAAAGACATAACATTTTTAGGAACCCATCTCATTTAACCAATTCAATGTCTACTTCGGAACCTCTGGTCCCTTTTTGATGGCGATCAATATTTAATGTATTTTTCCAATTCCTTTTAGATATGGACGAGGTGGCAAGAGCATCAGGCTTTGGAAATTTAACATTCAGGTCTGGATCTTATAATGTTGAAAAAAGTGAGCTGGGCCAAAGTGATCTTTCCCAAGGAGTCTACAGGCCTAATCTGGATACAATAAATACTCTACAGTCGGTAATGTCCGATCATTAACATTTTACAAATTGCTAAGCAAAATCTCTTGTCAGAATAAGTAAATCAATATTAATAAATCAATATAAATGTATAGTCTTGTTCTAATTAACCTGCAAATGGTGCAATACTGATATTTCTCACAATCTTGCAAAGATGTATTGTCCTGAATTGTAGTTAGGATTTTATTAGTTTACAGTAAAGATCCCATTAGATTTCCCTTTCAATAGGATGTGACTGCACATTAAGGCTAGGGCCCAACTAGGTAGATTTCGCCTGCAGAGAAACACAGACTGATAATCCAATTCTCCACTGTTGCTGTCCTGGTTGATGTGCCTGCACCCAAAGTCATAATCTCTGCTTGGGTGAAGGAAGATGTAGTGGATATCGGCTGTGAGATGCAAACGGTCGCATTTCTTTTCTGCCTGCACCAGAACGGGAACTATGTTTCAGGATGCAGCAGAGCACATGAAAATGATCAGCGGGAGAGTGGATTTTCTGTCTGTGTTTCTCTGCATTTGTGTGGCCCTAGCCTTAATCAAGGCCAGTTGTAGAACAGAGAAGAAAGGCCATTATGTACAAAAGACATATCCTATGTTGTAACAGTCATTCGTTTTAGTATACACAGAAGAGAAGAGGAGCCTTCTAGCTGTTGCTTAAAGGTGGCCATAGACGTAACAATTACGATCTGGAAAAGATCTTTCCAAGAAAGAACGTTCGTTTCAATACACACGTGTGGAGCTGAATCGTCAGATATACAGGTAGATATACGGGAAGAAACAATAGAATTCTACCTGTATCTGACGATTCAGCACTAACAATGGGTGATGTTTGGGTCCCTTCAAAGGCACCCGATCAAAATTTTCCGTCCAGCCAGATCGACGAGCCGACTGAAGTCTTCTGCCGATATCGGTCGGCTCTTTTTCCACCATACACGCAACGAATATTGGACGAAAATTTGTTTCGTACAATATTATCTGTGCGTCTATGGCCACCTTAACAATGGCCGATGTTTGGGTGCTTTCAAAGGCACCCGATCAAAATTTTCCGTCCAGCTCGATCGACGAGCCGACCGATATCCAAGTCTTCTGCCGATATCGGTCGGCTCTTTTTCCACCATACACGCAACGAATATCGGACGAAAATTTGTTTCGTACGATATTATCTGTGCGTCTATGGCCACCTTAAATGTAACTTCTGGCATCATTGACAGCCTACAGTTCAATAAAAGCTAATAAACTTAAATTATGTAACATTTTCTGCCCTGTGAAGGGGCCTTCCTGTATTGCCAGGAAGCAAAGCGTATGTAGGGCACCAGCGCTACATAAAATATATATAAGGATTTGTAATGTTGGAAAAAGAATGTGCCTGTTGCAACAAAACCTTCTATAAATCACTAAATCCTTGAACAGGTCTCATTTTTATTGACGTTCTCTCTTTTTGACAGTTCCATATACAAAGACCACAACTGATCGTCCCCAGTGATGAACAAACATAATCCCAGGAGTTCATGTAAATTTAATATATTATGTTGTATTCAGTATTGTACAATGATTGCCATACCAACTGTACGGAAGAAGTATGGCTTAGAGTAAAGAGAAAGAAATAAAACAGATGGAGGAAGTTGACAACGGATGGTGGTATATACAGTATAGAAGAAGGACAAATTAATGGTTTCCATTTAAGTTCCTACCATGTGATTACAGCAATGAATGCTTCTGTTCCAAATCTAATAATGATATATTAGAATAACATCTACTTTATACAATATTTCTAAAGAAAAAGGCTAAACAATGATGTAAGACCATAATATACCATTATACAATGAATAAACCCAAACCCCATGCTACGTTCATCCTCGCCCCAAAAATCTGTTTGATTAACCCTATTTATAAAAAAAAAGTATGTTAAATAAATATTTGTAGGCAAGAGCTCCTTTTGCACATTTATATGCTTGCTTGTGTATGTTTATATATCAAAATGAATAGATCTTTCACATTTTTATTTTACCAGTACAGTTTGTTTAATGAATATGTGAACAAAGTCATAATTGTATCTATGTTTGCTGCCAAAGGGAAGACTATGCACTTATTTTGCACATATAAAAATTATATTGAATGTATTTTTTTAAGGGTACTGAAACATTGAATGTATTTAGAGGTTAATATATTATTTTATCTACTTTTTAGATTATTATTATTTATCTACTTTACTTGTGTTATTACCTTGAAGTATATTCCATTAAATGTTTGATGGTAAATACAAATGATACCAGGTGATAACATGAGAAGCCAATAAAACTTTTCTAGCGCCTAAATAATTTTACTTTTTATTTATGTACTTTTTTTTAAAACTTTTTATGTATTCAGATTTATCAAAGGTTGAGATGTCACCCTTATCTCAAGCTCATCTGAAATTTATCAGTTAGATTTCTCACATGTGAGATGAATAGAGAGAATATGAGAACTGTTCTCGGCCTTTGATAATAAGACACCGCGGGGCAGATTTACATAGGGTCGAATATCGAGGGTTAATTAACCCTCGATATTCGACTATCGAAGTTAAAACTTTCAACTTCGAATATCGAAGTCGAAGGATTTACCGCAATTCATTCGATCGAACGATCAAAGGAACAATTAAAACCCAAAATTTGTTAGGAAACCTTCCCCATAGGCTAACATTGCACCTTGTTAGGTTTTACTTGGTGAAGTAGGGGGTCGGCATTTTTTTTAAAGAGACAGTACTTCGACTGTCGAATGGTCGAATAGTCGAACAATTTCTAGTTCGAATCGTTCGATTCAAAGTCGTAGGTCGAAGTAGCCAATTCGATGGTCGAAGTAGCCCAAAAAAACATTTGAAATTTGAAGTTTTTTTTATTCTATTCCTTCACTCAAGCTAAGTAAATGTGCCCCTGTATGTTTTGCTGCCTGCATGTATACTCGTGTTATTGAGCAAAATTGCCAGTGGAGGAATTCCGGGTTTGAGATGGCAGCCCTGAAATCAGCTTCTCTGACATATCAATCAGTGGGACTGAGAAAGCAATGTCTTTCAAACACAAGATTTGTATTACTAGCCAAAGAAAACAAAACCAATTTATCAAAGCAGAATGTAAATGTTATACTCACTCATTGATACAAAACTGGCCCCACAATACACATAGAAGTTGTTGCTCTCTGCACCTTTGTGTCAGTGCATCCATCACATGGCTTAAAATGGAAGGCTCCAGGTACAAGACAGCACTTAATGGTAAGAAGGGCTGCAATGTGATTGGCTCCCCTAGTGTTCCCACCATTAATGATGCTCAAGGAAGACTCCAGTGACCCACCAGTGCTGCATTCAGTGACAGGTCCAACACTTTACTCTTCATTCTTGGAACATAAAGAGTTGCACCTGCTCCTGGAGCCAAACATTCAGGGAGGGAGGCAGGTACATTGCAGATAAAAGCATGGTTACATGTTTAGGGAACACCTAAGTGTAGTGCCATACTAGGATGTTTCTCAGCTTGTGTATTAAAGTGCAGGCCAAGAAACAGCACCATTGCTCGCTCACATCCATCCCTCTTCTGTGTCTGCACCTTGAGGCACTGCGTTGGCCTTTATGCAAACACACAAAGCAGATTTTGGTGCGAAAATGCATATTCACCCCTTTCAGTGCCTGAAATCCACTACATGTGTCTGCACCTGACATTGTATCTGGGTGCAGACATAAGACAGAGCGAATGATAACGGATTAGCTGTAGCAGACCTGTTTGGCATTACCCTAAGGGTAGAACTCCACAGGCGATTCTAAGTGCAATACCTTCCGTTCCGACGAGCTGAAATGAATCACAGGCGGCACGTTGGATGCACTGAATCTAAGGTAAGTAATAGGAATGTCAGAAATTGTCGCTGTGCGCATACGACACAACTGTTGGATGAAGACACAACATGCAGCATTTGCTTCCGACAGTTGTGTCGGATGCGTGTCGGATGCACGTAGCAACATCGTCCGACATTCCTTTTATTTACCTATTTAGATTCGGCGCATCTGACATGAAGCCTGCGATTCATCCCAGCGCATCAGAATTGACGGTATTGCACTTCAAATCATCCGTGGAGTTCTACCCTTGGGGCAAATTCACTAACCCCCAAAAATGCGCTAGCGTTGCCATCGCCGCACTTCGCCTGGGCGCTGCTAATTCACTAAAATCCGAAGTTGCGCTTAATGAGGTGAAAGGTAGGGAAGTTGCACTAGCGTTAATTCGTCAAGCAAAGCGAAGTTACGCTAGCGATGCCTAATTTGCATACAGCGCCAATTTAAAGTACAATGGACGTATATGTGGCAGCAAATACATTACACTACACAAGCCTGGGAAAGCTTCATAATATAAAATAGAGTTGTTATTTTGCCCTATACATGTGCCCACTGTATAGTTTAGGTGCCATATGTGAGGAAATGTAGGGGGGAAGGAGGGTACCCCCAAAAAAATGTACAATCTTTTTCAGCCTTAAAAAAGTAAGACGCCAGCGTTTTTTGGGACTTAGAAAAATGTCAACTTATTTTGAAGCAAGTCCTATCCACTCTATTGCACTTCGGCTGGTCTGAGGTGGTGAAGGCAAGTCTGGCACAAGAGGTAACGTTCAGTAAAATGCGTAAGTTAGTGAATTAGCGTAGTTACGTCCCTTCGCCATAGCGCAACTTCGGCTGGCGTAAGGGTGCGAAGTAGCGCTAGAGTAAGTCCACTTCTCTAGCAAATTTACGCTAGCGCCCATTAGTAAATCAGTGAAGTAACAAAATGACTTCACTCTGGTGAATTTTCGCTAGCATTAGCCGCTTCACACTTTTGTAAATTTGTGTTTCTTTGTACCCTGCAAAGTCGTGAATAACCCCTATAGTCTCACACAGCTGCAATTCTGTCAAGTTTTATGGATGAACTTCTAGATATGTTTATAACTGTATTTAGTCACAGTTTACTTGTGGTGATATGATTGAAGACAAAGGGATTGCTAGGAGATTTGTTGCCTCGATTGTTTTCTGATATAAGAAACAACTTCATGGGAAAAACTTGAATCAGTGAATTCGGGTGAAGAACCAGAAAACTTGAATTTTCGGGGAAAATCGCTCTAATTTCTCGATAAATCTAACGAAACCCACTGAAAAAAAACCCTGAAGATTATGAAGGCTACAAACATCTTCAAATGGTTTGAAGGGACCTCTGCTATCGGCTTCTACATGACCTTGCCAGGTTTTAGCTGGAGTATTTTTGAATTCAAGCTATTTACAGCTTCGGGGTATAATAAATCTCGAGTTTAGAAAAAAAAAATCAAAAAATTTTAGGTTTTTTTTAACCCAAAAATTCGAGTTTTGACTGAAGAATAACCTCGAAAACTCTTTGGGTAAAGATGAACTTGTCCTTTTATACATAACCCCCTAAGGGTGCAACATCAATTGAAATGGTAAGGTGATAAATTCCAAAATGAGGAGAGCACTTATTTAAGGCTACTACACGACATGTTTCGGGTCCTTAAACCCTTTATGAAGTGTAACACAGAACATAAATCACCACCTAATTGGTAACTCCATTAAATTTTCATCTGGGTGAAAAAATCCATGGTGTCCATACATATCAGCATAAACTGTGCTTTAAAATCTTCAATATTCAAAAAAGTGCTGTGGAATAATATATAAATATATATAAATCTATAAATCTATTAAAAAAGTACCATACATTTAAAAAACCAATAGTTAAAACGGATACTTTAATTTCCTATCTAGCAACAATACAATGTATTACAGTCACATAAAGTATCAAAGTTAAGTTGTAACATAGTATTTAACATTTACTAGTCTACTATGGATCAAGGCATTTTGATCATTCAAAGTCATGTCCGCTGAATGAACAAAATGCCTTGATCCATAGTAGACTAGTAAATGTTAAATACTATGTTACAACTTAACTTTGATACTTTATGTGACTGTAATACATTGTATTGTTACTAGATAGGAAATGAAAGTATCAGTTTTAACTATTGGTTTTTTTAAATGTATGGTACTTATTTAATAGATTTATAGATTTATATATATTTATATATTATTCCACAGCACTTTTTTGAATATTGAAGATTTTAAAGCACAGTTTATGCTATGTATGGACACCATGGATTTTTTCACCCAGATGAAAATTTAATGGAGTTACCAATTAGGTGATGTTTTATACATTTAATTGATGGCAATGGAAAGCCTGATTTGTTCTGTATTTATTACACTTCATAAAGGGTTTAAGGACCCAAAACATGTTGTGTAGTGGCCTTGAATAAATGTAACCACAGTGTATTTTTGCTAACTTTTGAGTGCTCTCCTCATTTTGGAATTTATCAGTATATGTTGGGACAGCTAAGGCAGTGCAGAGAACGTTTTTGATTATTCTAAGTGAAATGGTAAGGTAGCTCAAAGGATCAGCATATCCAGAACCATAGGTGGCCACCGCTTCCTCCTATTTCAGTTCAGATCTTTTTTATTGGGCCATCAGCAAAAAAACTGTCTATGTTAGCTGAAAATCCATTCTAATGTACAAACTGAATGATATCAACCACTTAGTCTGTGGGGCATGCTACCAATAGATTTGTGTTACCTTTCATGCTAATACCAGCCTAGCACTGATTAGATGTGCATGAAACGCAAGTAAAAATATTTTAGATCGGTAGCATCTCTTTAAAACACCAAAGGTATAAATGGCTCTTACTTACAAATAAGAGACATGACTGAAACATGGGATCCATTATCCGTATACCCATTATCCAGAAACTCCATTATATAGACTCCATTATAATCAAATATTCCAGATTTTTAAAAATGATTTACTTTTTTTCTGTAATAATAAACCAGTCCCTTGTACTTGATTCAAACTAAGATGTAATTAATCCTTATTGGAAGCAAAACCAGCCTATTGGGTTTATTTAATGGTTACATGATTTTCTAGTAGACTTTAGGTCTGAAGATCCAAATTACGGGAAGATCCGTTATCCGGACAACTCAGGTCCCGAACATTCTGGATAACAGGTCTCAAACCTGTATAATACACACAAGGGCTAAGATATAGTTATATAAGATGTTTTTATCATACAAATGGTATTTTGACTTCCCACCCCAAAACACAGCTGTTAGTTTTAGATTTTTAAAATTGCAATACATGGACATAATGTGAGCCTTTGTTAAAGCCAAACCAATTTGACAGATAACGCAATCACCATGGACTGACTATCATGTTGATGGTTACTAGGAGCCGTCCCAATAATTGTAAAAATCCTTTGACTAGATCAGTCTGTATGTGGCAGTCAGGGAAGTGAGCTAAGAAAGATAAATACCAGTTCTTGGGAGTAAGAGAACAATTGTTTATTGGGAATGATTACATTAATTATAAAATCAAGTATATAAAACATACATAACTACCGTGAGAATTCCTGTAATACATTTAAATAAGGTTTCCTATTCATTCCGGCTTGTTATTTGGCTAGATGCACCACTTTGCTCTCCTTTCTTGATCTCTCAGCCTCAAACACCAGCAGGTGACTTCTAAGGGTTTCATCTGGGCCAGAAAGGATACGGGAAGGATCATCGTTCTGTTGGAAATAATAATAAAACCAGAACAAAGTGACAAAAAGTTTGGTTATATTTAAAATGGTGTCTCCACTTGTGCATTATTGTTAATTACTGGTTGAAAAAATTGTTTTAATGAAGTCTAGTTTGCACAAGTGTGCTTGGTCCATTTTTAATGAATGGTAAAATCAGATGGTTCCATTAATCTTGGTTTAACAAGATGCAATAAAAAAATATAATGATGTCGTTTTGGAACCTTCGATAAATTCTATTCAGTCCAAAACAACTTTACATGAATGATTTTGCGCCTACAAATTTTCATTTTAAATAGCATTTTAGATAATTGGATAGAGAAACATGTACAAGCTAACCGTAATAGCAAAACTAAATAAGAAAACAGATCCAAGGCAAATAGATTTTTATACCCTTTTGATTTGATGGTGGCTGCTCATCTTTACCTAACTTTTAATATGATGTGGAGAGGGATATTCTGAGACAATTTGCATTTTTTATTATTTGTGAGCTTTTTATTCAGCAACTCTCCAGTTTGCAGTTTCAGCAATCTTGTTGCTAGGGCCCTAATTACCCTAGCAACCGTGTATTGATTTGACTAAGAGACTGGAATATGAAAAGGGAGGAAAAATGAGTAATACAAAGTAGCAGTGACAATAAATATGTAGCCTTACAGAGCATTTGTTTTTTAAACTGGTCAGTGACCCCGGAAAGAGTCAGAAGAAAAAGGCAAATGATTAAAAAGAACTCTAAAAAAAATAAATAAGGAAGACCAATTGAAAAGTTGCTTAGAATTGGCCATTCTATAGCATACTGGTTATTGGTAAATGTAAATCACCCCTGCAATACAGGCTGTTTATTATGGAACTGTGGTTGAAAAAGTCTGATTTTAGGTGCTTACAGCAACCGCCGAAATGAAGCTCTCCATGATGTAATAGTCAGCTCCACTGTGCGCCGTCAATCCCATTGGGATAAAGGCAGGCTTCGGAGCGGGATACTCTGTCTCCTTCCTGGTGAGAAAATCAAATACTCGAATTGGTCCATTTCCCCGACAATTTAATTCTCCCTGTAAAACAAAGTAAATGGGCAGACTAAGCAATTTTATTTGTATACTATGGGCTAAAACATAAGCAAATATACACCTTAAGTAGCAGCGTGTTTAATTCTGCTTGATTTTTCTATAAACATTCATTATCATTCCCACAGACTTCAAAGAAACCATGACTTCTGTGGCCATATTATTATAGCAAATGGCAGAATCCTCGCATTGGTTTCACAAGCAATCACTTTTGAATTAAAGGAACAGTAACATGAAAAATGAAAGTCTTTTAAAGTAATGAAAATATAAAGTACGGTTGTGCTGCCCTGGTACAACCGGCATGTTTGCTTCACAAATATTTTATATAAATATGCTGCTGTTTAGCCATGGGGGCAGTCATTTAAGGGTTCAAACACACGGGCAGATTCAGGGAGATTTAGTCGTCTGGCGACTAATCGCCTCTTCTGTGACAATCTCCCCGAACTGCCTTCCCCTTGCTATAATGACAAAACGCCAGCACCAATGCACTTGCGTCGTTTCGATTTCTGAAGTTGCCCGAAGTTTCCTCGTGAGGCAAAGGATACACAACAGATAACAGATAAGCCCTGTAGCATACAAAGGGATCCTTCAGAACTTATCTGCTATCTACCAAGTGTCCTGTGCTTGAATGGCTGCCCCGTGGCTACACAGCAGCAAACAGACTAATTTTAGCAGTGCAGGGCACAAGTACATTATATTTTCATTCCTTTAAAACACTTTCATTTTTTGGTGTTACTGTTCCTTTAAGTATCTCTAGGACATTATTGCTTTAATATACACAAACACGGGATAATGTCCATTGAATCCTTGGGGTCTAGAAAGGCTTGTAAGTGCTCAGTGCTATCCAACCTTGGGCAGAATATATTAACGTCCAATTATCTGATAAGACCCCATATCTGATTAGAGCAATGAATGTAACATTCTTCATCCTACCACTAGAGGTCAGTATACACATGCAGTATGACAAAACAAATCCATTGCCAATTTAAATACTATTGGTTCTGCATACACATAAATGTAATTGTGTTGTGTGTGCACCTTTATAACCTTTTCTGTGATTTTAGATCAGTATAGAAAATATCTCCTTGTGAGCAAATTGCATGATTTATCAGTAGATGTTATAATATTATCCATAAAAAGGAAAAATGTATTGCAGAAGGAAGGGTTTTGGGTATTAAGTGGATGAAACTCTTTTTCATTATTAAGAAGTTATAGAACATTGTAATAGAGAGCAGAGATGCCACCCACCCACTGTACAATGCAACACTTGATTCATTCCAAGGCTGTAATAATAGTTGAAGCAGAGCCTGTGACTGATGAGGGGCCCAGGAAGGAAGAGCTGGATCCCTAAATAATGAGATATTTGTATGCAAATAATGCGATGTTCCATAAGGATTGGGAAGACTTTGGTGCTGGGCACAGTAAATAATACTGTTAATTAGTGGTGCATATAATCCATACAGTATGGCTGCACAGAAAGCCCTTTCGCCCTGGACCATGGGTATGTTATAGATGTTTAACAGCAACAATGGTTTGTCACAATGCTATGGATCCATAAGACTTCAAAATGTCAATGTTTCTTCAGGACAAATTCTTCAGGCTTTGAACTTGGAAAGAGAATTTACTTATTGAAAAACAAGGCTTGCATATGGAAAGCATCAGACCAGTTGTGCGTGCCTTTCAGGACCTATAAGCTATAGGGATTTTCAGGGTTCAGGTGAATCCCTGAATTGTAGGGTATGGAGTTGGTCGAATAACGAATCCTTGTGGTCAGCAGAAATAGTTTGGCACACACTTAGAAAAACCTGAATCGCAGGATAAGGGCGCACAGCAAGTTTTGTCCGTTATATGGGGTTTGGATTCAGCTCAGCCAGGCTCTTGTATTCGCCCGAATACTGCTAAAAATTGCTCGGATTTGGACAAATACAAGATTCAGTGCATCCCTATTATTTATTAACAGGGAAATGGAACAAGGTGCAAAAACAGGTACAAAATAGCAAGCTGTATGCCTGTAACTCACCTTGCTCACTCTCTTCTGCACCTGCTGTCGACCTCCAGAATGAGCTATATGCACAAAACTAATCTTAACTATCTTCTACAACCTCTAACTTGGGGTGCAGCACTGGCTAATCCTTATACACTGGTTCCCCTGGCATTTCACTAGGCCCTTATAGCTCAAGCTCTGAATTTACATTGTTTGGTGGGGTCCATGAAACTGTGGCTAATATGACACTATCACACAGAATTACTTATACACTAGTGATGCGTGGGTCAGGAAAAACTCAATCAGCACCCAACCCTAACACACAAAATCTAACCCACAGAATATTGCCATTGTAGGACTCGCACCGGACCCTAAACAACGCCTTCTTGCTCTGTGCGCTGCTTCTGTCTGCGCCTCTGGTTTCAAGACAGGGAATCTTCAGGAACAGTGAAGGACTGTACTTCGCCAGTCTGACCGCACCCAACCAAAACCTGCAATGGGTGGCCAAACTTCCAACCCAAACATGCCTAACCGGTGGTCATCCAACAGGTCAAAACATCACTATTATACACCACATAGTCTACATCACAAAGGGGGATACACTTATGGGGTTATATAATAAAAGGCAATAAGTTTTCCCAGGGGCAGTAACCCATAGCAACCAAACAGCAGTTAGAATTTACTAGTCATCTGTTTAAATGCAAGCATCTTATTGGTTGCCATGGGTTACTGCTCCTGGGCATACATTTGTAGTCTTACAGAGCATTTGTTTTTAGATGGGGTCAGTGACCCCCATTTGAAAGCTGGAAAGGGTCAGAAGAATAAGACAAATAATTAAAAAAAACTGTACAAAACAAATAATCAAGAACAATTGAAAAGTTGCTTATAATTGGCTACTCTAAAAGTTAACTTAAGGTGAACCACCTCTTTAACTGTTACTGGTTGAGACAAGAAAGCTAAGCAAAAGAAGAAAACAAAACAAAATCAGCCTAGTCGTTGATATTCCATGGAGCTCAGTCGATTAATCCAGGGGAATGCCATATGAAAACATTGCAAAGAATGAGTTAAATCACTAACCCCCCCCCCCCCTGTGTTCGAGATACAAATAAATTGCAGGGCACTCAATCTCCCCAATGAATTCCATATAAAATTATTGCTTTGGTGGGAAAAGTACAGTTTTGATTTCAGCTGATGGATTGAATACAAATCACCTCTGACCAGAATAAAAACCAAGAGAATAAACCGTATATTTTAAAAGGATGACTTGAGGCTAGCAAACATGAGCTGAGTTTTACAAACAAAGAGAAAAAAAAGAATGTGGCCTGGTGTATAACAACATCTCCCAGTGCTGCCTAGAGGTTCAGGTCAGGGGTCGGGTGTGAATGTAATCAGAATTAGCATTAGAACAGCAACTTTCTTCAGACCCACATGCAATTAACTCCCACAATTCTTTCACACAATAGATGAGTAAACTCCAGCAGGCCGTCCTCCAAGCAGCGGCCAAATCTCTGTGTGCTGGCTGCATTTACATACAGAAACACGTGCTTTGTTGTAACATCCCATTCTTTCATGCTACAAGCTATTCCTCACTATAAACACTTCTAATCCTTAATTCATTAAAACTACTACTGTATGGGGGTCCCTGTGTAAAGTATACCACCTACATACTGGGACATGAAAATGTAATTAGATGGACAATAGTTCCTCCCTTCCCAAAAGTAGCAAAATGTGCTGCAGTTTCCTTGTACAGGTAGAGCATCTATTATCCAGAGTGCTTGGGACCTGGGGGTTTTCCTGATAATGGATCTTTCTGTAATTTGGATCACCATAAGTATGCTAAAAATCACTGAAACATTAAATAAACCCAATAGGATTGTTTTTCCACCAATTTGGATTCATGCAGCTTACCATCAAGTACAAGCTACTGTTTTATTATTATTATTATACTTATAATGGAGTCAATGGGATGCCATTCCTGTATTTCGGGGCTTTCTGAGAAACAGGTTTCCAGAAAATGGATCCCATACCTGTATCTCCTATTGCATTTTTCAATAGACCTTATTTCACTAGTGCCATGTTTGTTTGAATTTCCCAAGAGTCCCAGAAATGGCAGTCTCCAGATGATTTTGGCATGAAGTCAGCATGAAAGTGATGGTGCTATCAGGCAATTTCCATAGGGGCCAATAGAAGGCAATTTTGGGGCATTTTCGCTGCGCATCTAGGCTGCTAAAAAACAGAATGGGCAAAACCAAGAAGTGTGATAAGACAATCTGCTCCAGGATATTTCTGCTTATCTTGCACGACTGATAATGCTGAGAGGGCTGCTTCCTTTGTTGTTGGAATCTTTCGCAGCAATTCCAAGGTTTTTTCTGCAAAATGCAGACTCTGTTAACAAACTATTTGTAAAGGTGGCCATAGATGCAAAGATCCGATTGTCTCCCGACCTGCCACTAACCATTCAGATCAAATAAAGTAGAAAAGAACAGATCAGCCGATGTTCTGCCCCTGACAGCAATCGTACGAAAGTTTATCTCCGACAAAGCTAGTGACAGTCTCCCTCTGAAAATCGTACGATCGGCAATACACGCATGGATATTATCGTCAGCCGACAGAAATCTTTTAACCTGTCCGATCGACCAAACAACCGATCTCCGCCGGACGAAGAATGTCGGGCCTCTCCACACACGGTCCAAAAATCGAACCCTCGATTCGTACGATCAGATCTTTGCGTCTATGGCCAGCTTAAGTTCTAGGTTGGGATAAAAGTAAGAAATAAAAATAACTCTAAGGGGGAAATGTAATTATAAGTCACAATCGTTATTTAATATGACGTCTTTGCGAATGTTTAGATCTGCTCACATTGTAGAATCCGTCGCTGGCGATTATTACATTTCACATTATCACTAAGCAAGGTTTAGCATTAAAATCTGCTCTGGAGTTTCGTTAAAAATGTTGTTGCTAAAAGAACATTGCACTTGTGAAAATGAATTACATACACTGCAAATGTTCACAAACTTTGTGAAGAAGTTGTTGAAAAAAATCACTGACACATTAAATAAACCCAATAGGATTGTTTTGCCACCAATTTGGATTCATGCAGCTTACCATCAAGTACAAGCTAATGTTTTATTATTATTATATTTATAATGGAGTCTATGGGGGTGCCCTTCCTGTAATTCTGAGCTTTTTGGATAATGGGTTTCCAGATAACGGATCCAATACCTGTATCTCCTATTGCATTTTTCTATAGACCTTATTATTATAGCCCGTCTTTGAATACTCTCCATTATTTGGCTCCTATGAGAGTTTCCTAAGAGTCCCAGAAACAACAATCTCCAGATGATTTTGGCATGAAAAGTTTCTTTAAAAATGTTGTCGGTAAAAGAACCTTGCGCTTGCAAAAATGAATTACGTAAGCTGCGAATGTTCGCAAACTTTGTGATGAAGTTGTTGAGGTCTTTGATCAGCCAAAAAGGGCGCAAACATGGTCGCTAACATTCGCAAACGACTTAGCTCAGGTTTTTTGTGCTAGCGAAACATATTACATTCCCCCATATCTCAATTAAGATAAGTGAAAAGTGATAGTTTCCTAAGAATGAACTGTTAATCCTCTGCTACACTTTACCGCACTGATGTAAAACAGAAAACCTCTACTGAAGTCTGTTTCCAAAAATCTGAAAGGTAGTCAGAAGCCCATGTTTTTCCTGCAGGCCAAAGCCCAAAAGGCAGCTAGAAGCGGCTGGAGTTCCATGATATTTGATTTCAGACAGTTCTAGAATGTTGTGCTCATTAGTTTGTGGAATGCTTTGGCACATTCGTCTATCTCATGGACTGCACGTTATATGTGTCCCTTTACTTTCACAGGTAACTTACAAAAACTTTGGATGTCCCCTAATCTTGCAATATTTCCATTATAGAACACCAAGAGAGAAATTTCCATTACTAGCCTCCCCAACACAAAATTCTGTCTACAATCTTTGCTGCCCAGAGAACTACAACATCTCTCTTCTTATGAATCTTATTTAAGAACTGTTATATGTTACAAGTAATGGTCACCACTGCTGCCTCCCACTGGTTGGATCTTCATGCATTCATTCCAAAAATATACCAGTTAATTACATGGCCTTAGTGTGTGCCTTTGGTAAGTATAATAGTCTGAAAGATCCACTAGGACTGAGACTGCTTGACATAATCCACATACTATACTGGGACTATACACAGTGGTGTAACTTTGTAGAGATGGACCCCCTTGCCAAAAAATCTACTGAGGGGTCCCGGCATTAACAGTCCTCCTCCCCTAGTCCCCCCCTCCTGACCCATTCACGCCGCACCTCCCAGGTAAGTACCTTGCTGCTTTTTTAAAGGTAAAAGATGGGTCGGGAGGGGGGACTATGATACAATACCGCACAGTCTGGGCCCCCTGTTTCCTGCCCTCCCTCTTGTGACAGTGTGGATCTGCTGTATAGATAGTTACGCCACTATTTACTTTGGTGTTCTCAAATGTATTGTGAACTTCTACCCTCATCTCCCTTCCATTGGATTGTATGCTTGTCAGGGCAGTGATGTCTGATACACACCGTAAACAAGGAAGGAAATGTGAAAAGTGTAGAAAATCTACAATCAACCATTGTTTGTACTTTTTCACACTTCCTTCCTTTATTGTTGTATTGGTGCAGGTCTCTGCCCTGTCTTGAACAGATCCGATTTGTGGCTGAGGCCTAGGACAGCAAAAATCAGAAGTGGGGAGGGGGTTGGCCTCATCTCCATTAGAAGAGTATTTTGGTCCAGTGCTGCCGTAGGCATGGACAATGATGACAATGCAATGCGGTTGACGTCACTTCCGCCAGTGCTCTTCAAAAGATCCCCCATACCCCCCAACCGCTGATGGATTTCATGGGAAAGTATCCAACAGCAGCGGTAGGGTTGCCACCTGGCCGGCAATTTTACCGGCTGGTAAAAATGTTGCTTGATGTCAATGTTATTTATAGGGAAAAACCATTAAAATATAGGAAAGACTGTATTTTTTTTCAGAAAAGGTGGCAATCCTAAGCAGGGGAAGTGACATTTTATTTTGCAAAAATTCTATTTAATATATAGTCATCTGAGGGCCACCCCCAGAAGCTGCTGCCCTAGGCATAGGCCTTTGAGTGCCTATATAGTAAATACGCAGCTGATCTCCATTGGAGACTATGGAATGATCACACCAGAGTAGAGGAGGCGGGTGTAAGTGGCAGGGGAGGCCCTGTGTGGCTGGGACACAAAATCTTTCAAAATTATGGTTGATCCCAATGTTATTAATAGGCAAAAATGGTAAATATATAGGAAGGCCAGTACTTTTTTCCAGAAAATGTGGCAAACCTACCTGTGAATAAGGAGCTGTTGGCATTCATGTAGGAGAAGTGCCAGGCTGTAAGGACAGGGCTGGTCTGCTCCCCCTGCTCTGCATTACGTAACTGCCTGGGGGAATAAGATGTAGAATATAAAATCCAGCACTCTATTCCCCCAGGCAGAAGTGCTTTGTGCATAATCCCCTTAGTGCTCTCGAATGTCTGCCCAGGGGAATAGTAAATTACCCCTAAATGTATTTCTATGCTTTTATATGAATATATATATATATATATATATATATATATATATATATATATATATATATATATATATATATATATACTGTATATAGTATAACGCATACACCCTCCTCTCTATTAATAAATGATTTGTAAGAATGTTCAGTGCTGGATACCACAGTGTAAAAATAAAACCCAGTTCCATAAACCCTGTTGGCTCTGAAAGAAAAACAAATGTGTTTGATAGCGATGGGTGTTTCCCTGCAACTTACAATTGTACATGAAGCAGCTCCTCATGTGCACTCTGATACTGACAGATTAAGCAGCAGTGGTGAAATTTGATCCCCAGCATTGGAAGGCAGGCACTAAACAAAGACAAACACCGCCGCTGCACACGGTGCTAGTCGTTTCCTTGGCTACTCCAGGATTCCAATCTACACAAGTTTTTCCGTATAAATGTCATGGAAAGTCTGGTAGGATGCCATCACCTCTCACAAACAAAAGTCTTTCATGGCAATTTTTATATATATATATATATATATATATATATTTCCTGGTGTTTGTTTCTTTGATGCCGGCATTTTCTTGATTTTGGCGGTAGTTGAGTAATATGTTCCACTGCACGACCTCCTGCAGGCTGGGGTAATCTATGGCATCTGAGCTTGTCAAAAAAAACGTACATTTTAATAACCAGCAGCTTCACCTCATTAGGAATAGTTCTGCATGTAATTTTGCTCTTCAAAATCATTAATCTTTAAAGGGCAAATCAACTCCAAAATAAAACTTTTGCCTAATGACAGATGAGAAGATTCGAGGAGAGTAGTCGCCTCATGAAGAAACTTCGGGGCGACTTCGGAAAAAGAAGACCTCTGAGTGCCATCCCGCCAGCGATTTCGATTCTAGCCGGCAGGGAGGCAGTTCGGAGAGATTAGTCACCCGAAGAAGAGGCGATTTGTCACCGGGCGACTAATCTCCCTGAATCTTCTCAACTGTCTCTGCCCTAAAAAAAAAATACATTATTCTAAGCAGCTTTGCAATATACATTCATTACAAATTTTCTTTGGTTATTATGTTAAGTTATTTATATATGTATTGCTATTAAAAGCAGTGTTTGTCCCAGTCTATTCTCTGCCCTGATGGCTCAGACTGTTGATACAATGAAAGACAAGGCAGCTGATTAACAGACCTGTCTTTTCTGGGGACCTATTGTTTAAAAAGTAACAACTAGGAGTTAAGCCAATGCTGCTTTCAATAGCAATTGTTTTTATAAATAACTTTAAAAACACTGACAATTTTTAATTAATGTATATAATAAGTTGCTTCAAATTATTTTTCTTTTATTAGGCACATTTTTATTTTGGGGTTGACTTGCCCTTTAAAGGCAGGGTTGTATTTTGTGTTTTGCAATCTCTAAACAGTGGCCACATGGTTAAAACTTATACTCATTTGCTTGGTCAATTAATTTATTTGGGTGCGTACAGCCTACAAGAGGTTCTATGCAACATGGCATTCTTCACTAGGATATCAGACGCCTGGTTCTGACAATGTTTTACTAAAATTGTTTCCAGTAAAAGATCCATAATACAAGTATGGGATATGTTATCCAGAATGCTTGGGATTTGGGGTTTTCTAGATAATGGATCTTTCTGTAATTTGGATCTTTATACCTTAAGGGCTCTTACACACGGCCGTTCCGACCTGCGCTCCCCTGCGTTCCGTTTTTTGGAGTTCAGCCGCAGGGGAGCGCAGGAATAGACGCAAGTCATTATTTGAAATGGGGCTGTACTCACTCAGGCGCGTGTAGGCGCCGAACGCAGGTTCAGACGCAACATGCTGCATTTTTCCTGCGTTCGGCGCCTACACGCGCCTGAGTGAGCGCAGGTCGGACCGGCCGTGTGTAAGAGCCCTAAAGGGGTTGTTTACCTCTGAGATAACTTTTAGTATACTGTAATGTAGAGAGTGATATTCTGAGACAATTTGCAATTTGTTTTCATTTTTTATTATTGAAGGTTTTTGAGTTATTTAGCATTTTATTCAGCAGCTCTTTAATTTTCATCTTAACCAATCTGGTAACTAGGGTCCAAATTACCCTAGCAACCATGCATTGATTTGAATAAGAGACTGGAATATGAATAGGAGAGGGTCTGAATATAAGGATCAGTAATAATAAGTAACAATAACAATACATTTGTAGTTTACAGAGCATTTGTTTTTTTAGAAGGGGCGTCAGCGGCGCCCATTTGAAAGCTGCAAAGAGTCAGAAGAGAAAGGCAAATAACTATAAAAAAGAAATAATGAAAAGTTGCTTAGAATTAGCCGTTCTGTAACATGATAAAAGTTACCTTAAGGTGAACCACCCCTTTAAGTCTACTAGAAATTCATGTAAACCCAATAGGCTGGTTTTGCTTCCAATAAGGATTAATTATATCTTCGTTTGGATCAAGTACAAGCTACTGTGTTATTATTACTAAGAAAAAGAAAATAATTTTTAAAAATTTGGTTTATTTGGATAAAATAGAGTCTAAGGGTAGGACTGCACGAACGATTTCGGCGTGATCAGACATGCTGCGAGAAAACGCATGCAACTTGTCGCATGCGTCAAACATAAGGTAAGAGATAGAATTGTCGCATGGTGTCGCAGAGTTGATCTGACGTAACATGACGCATCGTGCAGCAGCCGACAGTCGTGTCACGTTGGATCAACGCTGCGAGACGATGCGACAATTCTCTTACCTTATTTGTCGCATGCGTTTGGGATCGCGCCAAAATCGTTCATGTACTCCTACCCAAAGGTAGATGGCCTTTATGTAATTCTGAGCTTTCTGGATAATGGATTTCCAGATTACAGATCCCATGCCTGTATGAGCTTGCAAAGATTCCAGCGAACAAAAACAAATCTTGCGCGTTTTTTTCCGGAGCTATGTGATACATAGTGGCACATTTCAGACAATAATTTAGGGTTGATAGAAAAGAATAACTACTAGCAGCAAATTTTTTGTGGATTTTGAGAAAAGAGATCAACAACTGCTCGGAAGAGGAAGATTGGAAAGCTTTGTTCTTGGTTAGTTAAATCTAGAGTAGTAAAATAGATGGTTAAATCTGTGACTAAAGGCAGCTTCATATAGACCTTGAATTAATTGCATTGTTTAATTCCTATGATGCTAAACATTAACAATGTTAAACAAGAAAAGAGAAAGAGACTTGAAATTATACTTTTATCTGTGGAATCAAGTTCCAAATGACTTTATCCCAGGTTGACTGCCATTCAGCCTACCAGGAAATGTTTGCTAGGGGGCAGGAAGACATTAATTGCTGATGAGGGTTACTAGATGATCTGACGACTGGAAGACACTTTAAAAAGCAATTAGCAAAGCTGAACTGATTGCATTAAGATGTGCTGCCTCCTATTCAGCCTTGTACATGTGTTTTTAATAAGCATTTAGATTGTTCGGAGATCTGTATACAATGTTACTGATTAAAAAAAGATATACGGCCCCAGTGCTTACTGTGTATTAGCTCTCATTAAGCAAAATCAGAGCAGATGATGGTAATATGAATGCTGGTCAGGAAAGAGGACTTATAGGGATACTGTTGTGGGAAAAAAAATGTTTCAAACTGCTAATAGGGCTGATCCAGCAGAATTCTGCCTTGAAATCCATTTCAGAAAAGAGCAAACAGATTTTTTTTATATTTAATTTTGAAATCTGACATGGGGCTACACATATTTTCAGTTTCCCAGCTGCCCCAGTCATGTGACTTGTGCTCTGATAAACTTCAGTCATTCTATACTGCTGCACTGCAAATTGGAGTGATTTCACCCCCCCAGCAGCTGATAAGCAGAACAATGGGAAGGTAATCAGCTCCCAACACAAGATAACAGCTGCCTGGTAGATCTAAGAACAGCACTCAATAGTAAAATCCAGGTCCCACTGTGACACATTCAGTTACATTGAGTAGGAGAACAGTCTGTCAGAAAGCAGTTCCATCCTAAAGTCTGACCTGAGATGACTGCCTACACACCAATATTACAACTAATAAAAAGTACACTTGCTGGTTCTATTCTAGAGTGAATTATTTGCAGTGTAAACAGTGTAATTTAGAAATAACTACATCATAAAAATCATGACAGAATCCCTTTAAGCTTGCCACATACGCAAAGATACTATCGTACGGAAAAAAGATTTGTAAAATTTTCGGACCATGTGTGGAGTGTCCCTATATACATGCCATGTCGATCAATCGTTCAGTCTATTGGACAGTGTCACGTATGGCTACCTAAATTCAGAACAAGTGCTAAGCTCCCTGGTCATGGCTCAATCTTCCGTCTGTAGCAGCTGCCTTTGGCCTCGGGAAGAGCCCTCAGAGGCAGAGTCACACAGAGATCTCAAGGGGTGACCATGACAAGGGCAAAGCCTGAAACTGTAACGAACTCTTTATAGTTTTACTGATATGATCCCTATGGCACATTGCAGCAAGTATCACTTGAGAACAGAGAAGCAGGTTGTCTCTCATAATACAGGTATGGGACCTGTTATCCATAATGCTTGGGGGTTTTCCTGGTAATGGATCATTCCATAACTTGGATTTTCATTACTTAAGTCTACTAGAAAATCATGTAAACATTAAATAAATCCAACAGGCTGTTTTTTTGCTCCAATAAGGATCAATTTTATCTTAGTTTGGATCAAGCACAAGGTACTGTTTTATTATTACAGAGAAAAAGGAAATCATTTTAAAAAAATTGGATTACAGAACTATGTCTGTTAGTTGGCTCATGTGACCTGTCACCTAAGAAGTTTGATTTGTTTGTGTGCACTGTGAATCCAAGGATCCCAAGTGGCGGCCCTTGTTTTTTAAAATTGATTTTCTATTTCTGATAACCCAATGGCACATACTACTATAAAAGTAGATTATTTACCCCACTCCCTAGGGGTCTGCGCTTTTGGGGGGGGGGTGGAGGAGCGCATATCTCTATATGCGGATGATGCTCTGGTTTATCTAGTGGACAAGGGTCAATCTCTTGTGGCACTGCTGAGGCTTGTTGACCAATATGGGGGAAGTCTCTGGACTCCAAGTTAACTGGTAAAAATCGACTTGCATGCGGTTAAACCACTCTGGGCTCTCCAACTCAACACACCCATCAGAGCTAAAATTTGTCGAAGTGTTCAAATACCTGGGAGTGTGGGTCAGTGCTAACCAATACAGATACAGAGTGTTAAACATAGACCCTGTTATACAGCAGCTGGGTGAGCCTCCCACTAAACCTGTTGGGGGTGTCAACCTCATAAAAATGGTGGTGCTTCTCAAACTGTTATACTTACTTCACAACTCCCCAATCCCACTCCCAAATAATCTATTCACCAGGCTTGACTCCATGATATGCTCTTTTGTGTGAAATAATAAACAAACCAACCTCGTATAAGCCTCCAAACCCTAACAGCCCCCAAAAAGCATGGTGGCTTAGCGCTACCACACTTCTTATACTATTTGGCTGCCCAGCTGGTGTATGTAGTCTGGTGGCTTTCTCCCTCAGCTAAAAAAAGCCGCCTTCCCCATCTCAGCAGAAGCAGCAGGGTCAATTGAATCATTAGCAAATACCCCCTTAAGGGGAACTACTCAAAGGGGATGCCCCCCTACCACACTGGGAATGTTAATCCCGATATAGGAAAAAGCCATTAAGTATAAGACCCTACAAAACGTGATTTCCCCCTATACGCCTTTGCGGTGCAATCCCAAGCTACAACACTTTCTTACGGTACCTGACCCGTCACTCTGGGCTAAATTCACAATTAAATATGTTGGTCAACTATATGATACTCAAGGGTTTAAATCCTTCACTGCTTTAACTTTGGAGTTTAAGCTTCCCAGAACCATGTGGTTCTGATATTTACAGCTTAAAAATGCAACTAATAGCCAATTCCCTGAACACCCCCCCCCCCAAGGTAACCTTGTTAGAGGAGCTATTAAGGACACCTAGTAACAAGCAACTGGTATCTCGCATTTACTCTCTCAAAGAGGTAACCCCTTTGCACAATGCTATACTATATGGGCCTTGGATCTCCCACAATTAGATTCTGATGACTGGGATGATCTTACCCACTCATGCCTACCTTGAGTGATTAGCAGTAATGATATTATGATACAATACCGTACAATCCATAGATCCTACCTCACACTGGCCAGACTGCACTTGATGGGCCTTAAGTCTAACAATTTATGTTTCAAATGCGGGACAAGCCCATGTATATTCCTACATGTGTTCTGGACCTGCCCACTGGTTAACAAATTTTGGGGTAAAGTGGTGGCATTTACAATGGAAACACATGCCAAATGTGAGGTCCCCAGAAGCATGTATTTTGGGCCTAGTGAAGAATATAGTCCAGGACAAATACCAGCGTACCCTTCTGCGACTCCTCTATTACTATGCCAGGAAAACCATTATTTTGACCTGGAAACGATCTACCCCACCCACCCTAAAACGATTGAAATCTATAATAAACCAAGCACTTCCACTCTACAAGTTAACATATATCAGCAGAGGCTGCCCGGATAAATTTGAGAAAGTCTGGGGTGCATGGGCAGACTTATTTGATACAAGCATACCCCAGGTTAATACTTAGCAAAACTATCTGCATATATGGGAACAGATGCCAACACATGACCCCACTTTAACCAGACCTCCCCCCCTTATACACCAGTTTGTGTTTAATAAAAAAAAAAAAAGTGGTTGATCTTCTAATATGTAACCACTGATTCAGAATTGCCTCTCACTCTGGTGGAGAGTCACTCAATGTATGAGAATAATTGATTTATGCTTTGAACAATATTGTAAAGTTATCCTTTTTCTCTATTGAAGATGGAACCAATAAATAAAAAACAAAAAAAGTATGTTATTATGAAAATGGTTTATTTACATGAAGCAGGGTTTTACATATGAGCTGTTTTATGCAATATCTTATTTATAGAGACCTACATTGTTCGGGCGTATTGTTTTCCTTTAAATCCTCTTGACCTCTGCTACTGGGGCCCTGAGCTTGGTACCATGTTTGATGTAAAACTTACACTCCACATCCCATGCGGAGACTTGTACCTGCCACAAACAATTTTCTACTTTCTCTAGCCCAAAGCTACTTAATTGCCCATTAGGAAGCACCAAAACAAATTTTATATAGTTAACAAAAACAAGAGTATTAGGGTCTGGCCACAGAAGCAGATTGGGGGAGATTAGTTGCCCCAGCGACAAATCTCCTCTTCTTCGGGGTGACAATCTCGTGAGGCAACTTCGGGTGACTTCGGAAAATGATGTGCCGCGTGTGCCTTCAG
Source organism: Xenopus laevis (assembly GCF_017654675.1). NCBI lineage: Eukaryota > Metazoa > Chordata > Amphibia > Anura > Pipidae > Xenopus > Xenopus laevis. The sequence continues at coordinate 100,074,376 of NC_054383.1, forward strand.
GGAGATTGTCACCACGAAGAAGAGGAGATTTGTCGCTGGGGCGACTAGTCTCCCCGAATCTGCTCGTGTGGCCAGACCCTTAGAGCATGGTAGTTGGTGGCTTGTAGTTAACTAATCAAGCATACAGATATATCAGTGACAAAACAAATGTTCTGGGCTTTATCTTTAAATGAATAACATGGCCATCCAAATCACTTAAAGTCCTCTTATCTAAAACCCAAGTGTCCCAGGCTACAGATATTACCCATATCTGTGTTATTAACTAGTTTAGAAAAACATAAATTATAAATAGTTTTGGAAACATTTCCAACACTTCTTACTCCATCTAATGCAGAAATAAATATCACCTTCCAAGTAAATAGAGGTGACCTACTTACAATCCATACAATCATTTCCCAGATTCCTTAGATTTCTTTTATTTTAATTAGGTTGGCATTATAGGTTTTCCCTTAACAGCAGGGCAAGCTGCTCAAATTTATACAGAGAAGTAACAAAGTATGAACATACTTGTCCTGCATTACCACTTGAAATCATACAAATATTTGTATTCTGCAGATCCTTGCTGCTGGAACAGTAGCATAAAACATGAATTTTAAAGGGTCATTATTACCCTATGACTTTTGGCTGACTTATGCTCAGTACAGAGGAATAACGATGGTGACATGGATTTATGATACAAGTAGAGGTTATAAGCAAACCTAATGCAGGTCCATGCTACAGATACTGTTACTAAAGAGAGCTATTCTAAGAAATGTTGTCATTTACATTCATTATTTATTTTCTTTTTATTCCAAGATTTGAAGGGATACATGTGCTGTTAATATGAATGAATTGTGTTACAACAGCACCACCCCGCTGGTCAGTTTCTGACCACCAAGTAATCACGGAAGTTGTCAGGAGAAAGATGGCTGCTCTGATGCTCTTCTTGTTAGGAAAGATTTGAGAAAGTTTTCTTATTGTTTTCCTAAGCAGAAGAACATCAGAGCAGACTCTTTCTTTCTCCTGACAACTTCCTTGACTACTTGGTAGTCAGAAACTGACCAGCAGGTGGTGTTGTTGTAACAAAATTCATTCATATTAACAGCACATGTATCCCTTAATTTCTTTTTGGAATAAAAAGAAAATAAATAATGAATGTAAATGACAAAAGTACTTAGACTAGCAGTCTCATCAATTTTACATTTACTTCTTTGATAGGTTTACTTATCCTTTAAAATTGCACTTTGCCCAGTGTGTTCTGCCCTAAAGGTTGGAGTATAATTATGATTAATATTATAAGCAGACACACACAGTGCAGCATTATCACATTATCTCCTTTAAAAGGGAGAGTGAGTATGAATGTCAAGCCAACACTGATGTCCACATTTTACTAGCAATACACCTCCTGCTTGTTCTTATGTCCAGAGGCTACATAATTCCCATGCACTACAATGGGAAGCAGATTTTGCTATGATCAGTGTATTTATGATGAGAAGATTGAAGTAATCAAACAGTTGGAGTGCCATTACCCTCTGGCCACTGTCATTCAAGGCATTTTAATTGCTGTGATCTTCTGAGAATAACGTTGTGGCAAACTAAACCCGTGAGGCTGGAGGTAATAACACTGAGGCCTGTCTTTTACTAGTGACCCTTTCTATTACACTCAACTCTAAAGAATGCAGAAAAAAATGATAAGTGATGGAGGGCAATAGAGAAGTAGATATATAAATATATATGTATATATATATATATATATATATATATATATATATATATATATATATATATATATATATATATACCTACATATAGTAAAAAGCACACTCATGATCTTGCTGGTAACATAGGGCTACGGCTGTATAGACATGCCTAATAGGCTGCTTCACGGACGTCAGGTCAAATTTAGTAGGTGTATGGCCTTATATAATTTCATTTTCACAAGTATGTAAAATGTAGTTTGCTGGTTTTTCAAAGATTTCTTATCTGATTTCCATTCAGATTTTTTTTTGTTTGCATCTACAGAAAACATACTGCAATTAATATTATAGTACACGTATAGGATCCCTTATCCGGAAACCCGATATCCAGAAAGCTCAGAATTACTGAATGGCTGTCTCCCATAGACTCCATTTTATCCAAATAATCCCTTTTTTTCTCTATAATAATAAAACAGTAACTTGTACTTGATCCCAACTAAGATATAATTATTCCTTATTGGAAGCAAAACCAGGGTAAAAAATGTATTTTTGCTTTCCTACATTGGCTGTCAGAGGATGCTGGGACTTGTTTCTATGAGTGGCTGATTAAAATTATTCATTTTAGAAGTAGGGTTCTTGAAGAAACTTTTTCCATCACATTTACCACCTAAAATTCACGTTTAAACTCAGTACTTACTGCCATAGGTTTCCATTGTATCAGGCTTTGCATGATTAATAGTGTTGCTGGCAAGTATTCCATTGCCTGAGGTGCTCAAGCTTGCCTGCATTCCATTCAGGTCTTCAATCACTTCTCTAAGAAATTAGTATCAAGTTACAAAACGATTTGGCCCAGCCAATCAATTGACAGTTTATTTTTAAAGGAATCAATGGGAAAACAGGAATATAAAGGTGAAAAAAAAAGACCTTCAGATGTAGAAACTCAACAGCCGAATTGAAAAAACCACAACGGTCATAAGAAACAGTTTAGTAAAAGCTGCCAGCCATCCTAATATTATTGTTTTTCATCTAATAACTTTAGATATAAATCATCACTTTTACTAGGAGGTATAATACGGACAACCTGGCAATCCTATCATAGTGCCATGCCATAGTTTCAGAAGTAATAGGCATTCAAAGCAAACAGGGGTGTAACAACAGCATCTCCAACGGCTGGGTGGCCCAGGAATGTAGAAGGACTGTTAGAGATCCTGGGGCTCATTTATTAAAGCAGCGCATCGCATAAGTGGACGCAAAAGATTGTCTGCGCCATCACGAGCGTGATCGCTAATATATTTGCGTGATATTGCGCATAACACAGAGCTTTTGCAATGGTTTTGTTTATGCGCATTGCGCAAAAGATTGGGCATTTATGTCGCAAACGATGCCGTGGTTGTTAGGGGCGTGGCTGTGGGCGTGGCTACAATGCGCTTGCACTGCGCCCGTCGCAGTTTTGCGTCTGTATATGTGCAAAACTGCACCCGGGCAACAGCACCACAATTTTTACGACTGCCTCTTCGTGGCGTAATAGTAACGCTCTTCAAAATGCGCATTCCTGCCCAGCTGCGCTAGTATATTCACATTTTTGCGTTTCATGTTGCTTAAAAGAGAATTTTATATATGTGTGCAGAGCCACACTGCTAAACTGGGTTCTGGCAAATACAATGGTGCTGCTGTTGGTGGGGATGTTTGTTAACTCAAAGTTTACTCAAAGATGAACAACCCCTGTAAAGTGCATATTAACCACGCCTTCCACCCAACATGTTTATATTGACCAAGGTTCCTTTAAGGGTATCAGGTAGGCTAAACACCTTTGCAACCAAACAAATATTAGCACAGAAACAGATGCAGATGCGTCTAAGTGAACGCAATATGCGCAATATGTGACGCAACTAATTAAAGCAGCGCATTCATACATGAGCACAACTAATCCTTACCTTTGCGGTATCTTCCTGTGCGCACAATTTATTATAAGCACTGCGACAGCTGATACGCAGTTTCACACGTCGCACCTGTCTGTGTCTACATTAGCGCACAAATCGCACTGTTAAGGTATCGTGCGCTACATTATTAAATACTCGCATGCGCTGGGCAAATGTCAGGCCACTGCGCTCTTTTTAGCGCTGCGTTAATAAATGAGCCCCCCTGAGTCCATCGTCACAGTTCAAGGGTTTCTTGCTTCAATTAGGACAGTGGCACAATTATATTTCCTTAAAATAACTCATACCGTACTAGCCACAGTGAACCAAAGGCCACTTCAATATTTCCTTTCCACAGAGACCATTAACAATATGCCAGCTTGCTGATAAATCACATGAAGTTGTGGATACAACTATCCCCACTTGTGTGCCCAGGACCCTATAATGTTACAGGAGCAATAAAATCAGGTCAGTATAATTTGATCCACCATCTGGCCAATAATATGCTTTAACATTCAGTAACAATTAACTAAGGTAAGTTAATGTATCAAATTTATTGTATGCAGCTTTAAGTACAGACAGATCACTGCTTGGCATTTGCTAGTCACTTCTTCCCACAATAATCTTACATTCTTGTACAATTAAGCAATAGAAAGCCCCCGGCAGGAGGCCAAGGATTCTGGTCTGACAACTTTATATCTAACAAAAGGCCAAGCTTGAGTATGAAAAGCAATTCTGTTGTCTACAGCAACTAGTAACTTCCTTTATACACGTACTGTAACAACCATTTGTCTTTAAATTTTTGACATGTATATTTATTAAAAAAAAGTTAACATACTGACAGATCCAGTTGTTTGGTCAGGTGGCCAAATGTATCTATGGCCCTTTGGTGTGCAAAAATTGGGCTGTTCTTATTCCTTGACCAAATCTCATCCAAGGGCCTTCAACTTATAGGAGCCCATTTATTAAACCTCAAATTTATCTGGTTTCAGAGATTTATTATGCCCCAAAGCTGCTAAAAATCCAAACCTGAAAATACTTCATCTCAAACCAGTGGAGGTCATGTAGAAGTCAATGGCAGATGTCCCTAAAGTTGTTTCTTGACATTGTGGGGGTTTCGTCCCATAATCCGATAAAGTCTGAGTTTTCATCCCATAATCCATTTTTTCAGACCTTCAAACATACAATTCGAATTGACGCTCAATTTTATCCCAATGTGATATAAATGTGTTAAATTCTTGGATGGGAGTTAGGTCAACTTCATTTTAAGAAAAAAATTTGATTCATTTGAGTTTTAATAAATAACCCCCAGTGTTTTATGACTTTTTTTTATACCTTACAGCTAGACCCCATTAGTAAGTAAGCCCTTATAGCAAATGCTTTTGTTTATATACTAGGGAGTCCTATTGCATTGCATTTGTAGCACTGTTCCTTCCACCACATGCCTCACTGAAATTTCTGGCAGCAAGTGCATTGGAAATAAGTGCAGAGGAGCTTGATTTTGATCAGGAGGGGTTTTCCTAAATTACAACCCTGACCACGTATTTAATAATTTCTTTCAGAGTTTCCTTGGCCATTTGCTGCCTTTGCAAGTATCATATATAGAAGCTAAAGTATCTGGTTCCCAACTCTTGATATTCTGTCATGTCTTTTTATTGCAAAATTATTTCTTATTTTTATTTAAAAAAGCTAAATGGATAAGTGGTATAGAGGCAGGGTGATAGATCATTGATTCATTTATTCTAATTATGGAACTACAGGACCTGTGCTAACCTGGGAATATTGATTGTAACCCAATACCCCAATCCCGTATATAACCTTATGGATCCGGGAGAACATTCGATCCATGGACTTGCATCATACATTCTGTGTCCCTTGTTCCATATGATAACAATGCTTTGTTACAGTGTTGATGTTACGAATCTCCTGCAGACAACATTGAGTTGCATCACTGTCTATTGTAATATTTGCTGTGCAGGAACAAGTGTCTATTTACTGTTATATTTTGATGAATGTGTATTTGTTTAATAATGGGATGCCCAGGGGTTATTATATTTCAGGAGGGTAGCCACCTACTTCCAACATTCATTTCTTGCATTGAAAGTTGGTTTGTATACCAAGCTCAGTCAAGGTCAAAGTCAAATTGAAAGCAAACTAGGGGAAATGTGAAGATGTTCTGTTGTCAGAAATGTTTTTTGTAGTTAAGTGATTGGGTCCATCCCCAAATATTTGCTATAATGACTGGAAAACTTTAAGTATATGAAATGCAGCACTCCAATATCTTGTTAAAACCGCCTTTATTTTAACTGTAGCATAGCGACGTTTCGGACACAAAAAGTCCTTTATCAAGCTAACAAAGTATCATTAGCATTACCACTTCCTTTTATACCCCTATCCACTAGTGGCCATCACCAGAAATTACATGTATTATATCACCCATATTCCATGTTTTACATATAATCTATACATGTCTGTATAACACCATTAATTACAAAGCATTTCATATACTAAACACTCCATTATATAAACATCAACATTATATTTTGTCATGACATAGGTAATTTATACACCAGTCTATTTGACTCTATGTTTCCAATATGTTCGGTGAGTCTTTATGGTGTTCTCTAGAGAATAAAGAGTATAATATAATTAAAGGGATACTGTCATGGGTAAAAAAAATTTTTTCAAAACGCATCAGTTAATAGAGCTACTCCAGCAGAATTCTGCACTGAAATCCATTTCTCAAAAGAGCAAACAGATTTTTTTATATTCAATTTTGAAATCTGACATGGGGCTAGACATTTTGTCATCATTTCTCTTTAAAAATGTATCACTTTATTCAGGTATAACTGCCAGTTCTAAAAGAAAATCAATAAATCCACAGAATAACCTAGCACAGTAAAAGTAAATGTACCAAGGAAAAATATAGCAATAGTAATTTACTGCTAAACGTTATGTCAAAGTCAAAGAGGGAGACTACTTTACAATGTTCTTAGGTGTTTCCCATTCCAGTATATGGGAGGTAACAGGGATGGATACAGGCTTGTCTCTGCTGCTACATAGGTCGGGTACATGCCCTGTGTGTCATAGGCCTGTACACTAATAGCATAATATAGATATATCATCATACTTACAAAAATATATATTTAAAGAAAACACAGAATGACATGAAATAGCTGTGGAATGTGGGATCTAAATTGATATATGCATGTGTAAATATTAGTTTTGGAAATATGAAATTAAAGCTATGGGCAAAGTTCTGCCAGTCAGGAAGAATGTTCTTTGACTCTCCATCCCCATTGACTTGCCCTTTTCAGTTGTGTGTTTGTAGCCAGCGGATAAAATTCCAACCTTCAGTTTGTACATACAAATATTATTCCACTATTGATTTGATCGTATTCTTCTTGTCTTTGTGACATAAATATATGTATGTATTACTTGATTTGTAAAGTGCTGTTATGGAGCCGCAGCGCTGTATATATACACACACACACACACACACACAAACACACACACGGAAGACAAATCACATAATAAATATATACAGAATCATATGAGAGCTTACCGTAAGTGCTATGTGGTAAGAGACATAGTGGGAAGGAGGTCCCTGCCCCGTAGAGCTTACAGTCTAAGTAGATGGGAGGCTAATTAATATACAGGTACAAATTGGAGATGAAAAGGTGCACAAGGTAAGGCATAGTCAGTAGGCACAGGACTAGGCTAATGTTCTAGTAAAAGGTAGTTTTTTCTTGAAGAGATAGAGGGTTCCTTACGGAGGAATTCAGGGATGGAATTCCAGAGGGAAGGAATATAAGGTATATGTGGAAGCAACCAAAATACTTTGGCTGCATGAAGCGATAAGAAAGTATGCAATGTGGGGGGGGGGCTGAAGGGGGGGGTGCGGCTAAGGTGGGGGAGCCTGGGGGTCCCTAATGCAGCTGCCAAAGTGTGTCAGATCCCCCAGATCCACCAAATAAAGTGTATAAATCCTCCAAATAAAAGTTACCTGCTATTTCAAACATAAGGGTTATTTGTAATAAATAATGATATGGGGTGCTTTCTCACTATACAAAGTGCATCTGAAGAATTTTATACCCTTGATACGTATTTAATAAATATGCCCAATCGCAATTTTCCTAGAACCCACCAGAACATGTTGGCCTATCATTAGCCCTTTTATCTGCATCATCTTTCAATGAAGAATAACTACTAAACTGCAGACCCCTCCCTTAAATCATTTGGAAATTATTTCGACTTCTTTTTATTTTAGTTGCATTTTAGGAGATCTAAAGTCTACATTTTTTTTTCTCTGGTGTAGGAGCAACAGGGTATTAATGTATGTTGCATAAACCATTTTCAAATTTCGATTATTGTGTTTTTAATGTTTTAATGTTTTAATATTAACAAGTGCTGCAGTTCTCAATAGTGTAGTGTCTGATGAGGAAAAGGCTGTGCAAACAGAGATTATCAGCAAAGCTAAACACAGAACAGGATATGATAGCAGCGATCAGATTACATGCCTCGCCAGGAGGCTTTGGCACTTTTCCCCAGCAGGGAATTTCTAGAAGGAAACTCCTACACATATGTTTTCACAACAAAGCAATGAGCACCAGAAATGCTAATGGTCTCCCTTTGCAAAATGAATAACGCACATTCCGTTTGATAAGTTTTCTGCAATTAACATCTCAGTTTCACTCAACTATATGATGCTTTGTTATCAAGGAACTTCTTGGTTACAAGTGATGATTATCAGTCAGTAACGTAATAATATTGTGGAAGATAAACCGTGTCATTATCCATTAACATTTATGACTGCTACATGGATTTGACTGGGAGAGATATTCTTCTTTTGATCCATTATGGTTCAGACACTGACTGCCTTTGTGGGCCAAGGCAATCATCCTCTCTATCTGTATCTGATCAGGATTCATTCAGATATCAATAGCAGAACATCCTATTAGCAAAGAAACATATCATGCATATGTGCTTTTTGCTGGTGCCTGCCCTGCACACATTCCCTATGTGATCTGATTAATCGTCTTGGGGCTTTAGGTTTGGATCATCAATTAGGCAATTAGTCAAACAAATAATCACTTAAAGGGTGACTAGGCCAGACAGGTAGATATTTAGGTCTATGTTGAGCTTTATTCACAGGAGTGACAAAAATATAACATTTTGCATAATATACATTATTAAAAGATTTCTACTGATTTAAATGTACAAGTATAGGACCTGTCATCATGGATGCTTGGAACCTGGGGTTTTCCGGATAATAGATCTTTCCCTAATATGGGTTTTCATACCCTACATCTACTACTAAAAAATTATTTAAACATTAAATAAATCCAATAGTATTATTTTGCCTCCATAAAAGGTTAAAGGAGAAGGAAAGTTGTTTAACACTCAGGGGTGCCAAATGTTAGGCATCACCAAGTGCTCCTATCAGCAGAAAACTGCACCGGCCAGTGGTTATTCCAGCGAGCACCACAGAGAGCTTCTCTTCTGGCTTTTTCTTTCTTCTAGCGGCTGCGCATTAGAATGAAAAGTCGGCTTTTTCATTCTACTCCTCATGCGTCTGTCCTGGGAAATTTGAAGAAAGAAGAAACAGGAAGAGAAGCGCTCCGTGGTGCTCGTAGGGAGTTTCAAGTAAGTAAATACATTCACTTGGGGGTGCCTAACATTTGGCACCCCCAAGTGGTAAACAACTTTTTTTCTCCTTTAATTGTTTGGATCAAGTACAAGGTATTGTTTTAGTATTACAAATAAAAAGGGAATAGTTTTTAAAAATTTTAATTATTTGGATAAAATGGAATCTATGGGAGATGGCCTTCCTGTAATTTAGAGCTTTCTGGATAACGGGTTTCCGTATAACGTTTCCCATACCTGTATTTGTTATTAAAACTAATATCGGTTTGTCTTTTGCTATTTGCTGCACTGCAGGTTCTGATTGCTTTAGACATAGAGCCAACAAATACTTGCTTTTGTAAGCTCTGTAGCGCAGGGGCCTATTTCCTTCTATGTCCTTTACTACATGGCACTAAGGGGTTATTTAGCAAAGGTGGAATTTTAGAGTTTTTTAGATCTCGAATGAACTCAAGTGGGTTCTAATTTAAGAGAAAATTGAAATGGAAAAAACCTGAATCAGTGAGTTTGGGGTTTAGGTGAAACCCTCCGGAAAAAAACTCGAACATCATGAAGGCTATTAACATCTTCAAACAGTTCAAGGGACCTCTGCCATTAACATCTCCATGACCTCACAGTTTTTAGATTGTGTATTTTCTATTCAAGCTATTTCCAGGGTCAGGTATAATAAATCTCGAAAAATGTGTTTGTAAATTTGACCTTGCTTAATTACCTATAGGGTTAAGCCCTGTAATTCTGAATATTTCCAGCAGAGGTCAAACTTTGCCTATTTGTACAAATAAGAGCCCATTTATCTGTTAACATGCTGTGTAAAGTTATTTTTACTGGAAAAAAACAGTGTCGATTAAACGGCAAATTAATAAAGCTGCTTATTTTCACTGTTATGGAGTAACCCACTTAAGTCAATAGGAAAAATTGACAGCAATAAATTCTGGCAGTAAAAAATAGTGTAAAACTGACAATGTATGACTGCTCATACACAGCTTGATAAAAACTGTTTTTTTGCAATCAGACAGTGATGTTTGGTGTTGTCATTTTACACACAATTTGATAAATGGGCCTCAATATGTACAAAGTAATTTCTGTTTCAACTGGTTTGTTTTTTTTAAACAAAAAGTATTGGGGGTCATTTATCATATTTGCCCCTGGGCAGTAACCCTAGGAAGCCAATCAAATTGTTGTATTCATGGTTCTGCGGCTTCCTGGAAAAAAAAAATCACTGATTGGTTGCTATAAGTATCTGCCCATGGGCAAATATGCACATTTTTTAAAAAATAAGCCCCATTGTGCACATTTTAGCAAAACAAGCAGTCAGTTTTAGACTGTTAGCACAGAGTGTCAGCAGCCCTTACTATAGACTTTCTATGCACTTTCTATATAGTCAGTTAACTCTGATCTTTGGAGAGAGCTGTTGGGCCACAAGCCTGATATTAACAGTCTGAAACTGCTTTTATCTCAATGAAATTGCAGTGGTGTAACTATTTTAAATTTTAGATGCAGTTCTGATTACACACAATGCTATCATGGGTCTGACATTTAGGAATTACTCATACTACGAGCCTTCTTTCAAGGAATTGCTCATACTACGAGCCTTCTTTCATTTTACTTTATACTTACAACCAAGATCATATGGTTATGAGTTATGAGTTAAAAAGAAGTCTAACCTGCCTGAACAACAACTGTGTCATTTTTCATGTCAAGGAAGGAGCTGCCACCCACTAACCTTTCCCACTTCTATTTATGGAGCCTTGTTTGTGAGCTAGAAACCGACAGTCAGTCTGAATAGGGAGTAGTTTTCCACAGTTACAATATGTATCTCTTATGAATGCGTATCTACCCAGCTGTGTTAGCACTGTATCTTATCTACTAGATATTATATCACAATATATCTGAATCCATGGGTGAGACATAAAAATAATGCACCACCCTGTGTTTATTTGGTTATTATAATTTAAATTACAGATTGTAAAGCTGTGACATGATTCCTGTGTCCTCTTGATGTTGTTGAACTACAACACAGACACACATAGCTCACTAACAGCTGAGTGATTCAAGGAGTCAAATAAGATGATCAACTTGTGCATCAACCTTTACCAGTCTCTGACATACAGTATCAGCTCACTAGGAGATGTTGTATTTATTCTGAGGCCAGCTCAAGTGTATTTATAATACAGGTATGGGATCTGTTATCCGGAAACCTGTTATCCAGAAAGTTCAGAATAACAGAAAGGCCATCTCCCATAGACTCCATTATAATAAATGAATCCAAATTTTAAAAAATGATTTCATTTTTCTCTGTAGTAATAAAACAGTAGCTTGTAATTGATCCCAACTAAGATATAATTAATCCTTATTGGAAGCAGAACCAGCCTATTGGTTTTATTTAATGTTTACATGATTTTCTAGAAGACTTAAGGTTTGAAGATCCAAATTAAGGAAAGATCCCTTATCCGGAAAACCCCAGGTCCCAAGCATTCTGGATAACAGCTCCCATACCTGTACATACACCTCATATGGGGATTTAAAGATGTTGTTCATCTTTGAGTTAACTGTTAGTATGATGTAAATATAAATATTCTGAGTGCAATTGTTTTTCATTTTTTATTATTTCTGGTGTTTCAGTTATTTTACTTTTTATTCAGCCGTTCTCTAGTTTGCAATTTCAGCAATCTGGTTGCAAGGTTCCAAATGCCCCTAGCAACAATGCATTGATTTGAATAAGAGACTGGGATATGAATAGCAGATGTCCTGCATAGAAATATAACTCACAACAAGTAGCAATAACAATACATTTGTAGCCTTACAGAGCATTTGTTTTTTATGGATGGAGTCAGTGACCATAATTTAACCCTTTAAGTGCCAGCAGAATTTCACATTTTGGTATACGCGAAATGCCAGCCGTTTTTGAAACATTTTGTGCTCTCTCACTTTAGGGGCATTTTCTGAGGGGAAACTTATAGTTTACCTAGGAAAACTATACATTGTTTTTTTCGGTAGAAACTGAGCTTTCTAAATCTGCCTGAGTTTTCATGTATTTCCACCTGTGCAAAAAAATTTATAGTGCTAAATACCAAAAAAAAATGAAAAATTACCATTTTTCATCGTATATCAATTTATACCAGAAAAATATTTCATTTTACGGATGAAAATCCAACTGATTTGGAAAGCCTTATGTCTCTCGAACGTGCCAATACCAGATATGTATAGTTTTAGGGAGATTTAGGATTTCTGTACAGCAAAAACTCCCGGCAGTATATTACCGAATTTTGAAAGCACTAAGGCAGAAAACGGCATGCTTTAGATTCCAAGGCAAAAAATCCTGAAACTGTAGGTTTACCCCAGAAAACCATACATTTTTGAAAAGTACACATTCTGCCGATTATAAAATGGGTAACTATGTCTCTCTACTCCCAACTACCAAACATAAAAGCTTGTCTGAATATAGCGGTTTTTCAACAAAAAATTAAAAATTCTGAAAAATCATTTCAAAGGTTTTATTTTGCTGCTCCGCATATCCCAAACTATATTAGGTACCAAGAAAAAGCACCTGAAATATGATTGCCAGGGGTCCACTGAACAGTTTGATACCCATTATGCATAGGTTTACCAAAGTATCTGGCATTTAGAGACACCAATATGAAGTTAGCACATCCAAATTGTTCAGGACTTTACTTCAGCTACTGAGAAATCAACACATTGACTGCATTTTTTGTGGGGTAAAAACACAGAAATATATGTTTACCCCCCAAACCCATATATTTTTGGAAAGTACACATTCTACTGAATCTAAAATGGGTACCCATGCCTTTCTGCTCCAAACTACTGAGTCGCAAGGCTTTCCCAGAATTGTCGGTTTTGGTGAAATATCTGAAAATTGCCTCAAACCTTCAACTTCCCAGAACCATATCGCCCATGTATCATTACGTACTAAGAAAAAGCACCCTAAATATGATTGCCAGGGTTCCTCTGAACATTTTGGTGGTCATTGTTCATAAGTTTACCAAAGTATCTGGCATTTAGAGGCCCCAAAATGAAGTTAGCGCATACAAACAGTCCCGTGGGTAACTTCAGCTAATGAAAGATCAACACATTGACTGCATTTTTGTGGGGTAAAAACACAGAAATATATGTTTACCCCCCAAAACCCATATATTTTTGGAAAGTACACATTCTACCGAATCTAAAATGGGTACCCATGCCTTTCTGCTCCAAACTACTGAGTCGCAAGGCTTTCCCACAATTGTCGGTTTTGGTGAAATATCTGAAAATTGCCTCAAAGCTTCAACTTCCCAGCACCATATCACCCATGTATCGTTATGCACCAAGAAAAACCACCCTAAATATGATTGCCAGGGTTCCTCCGAACAGTTTGGTGGCCATTGTTCATAGGTTTACCAAAGTATCTGGCATTTAGAGGCCCCAAAATGAAGTTAGTGCATACAAATAGTCCTGTGGGTAACTTCAGCTAATGAAAGATCAACACATTGACTGCATTTTTGTGGGGTAAAAACACAGAAATATATGTTTACCCCCCAAACCCATATATTTTTGGAAAGTACACATTCTACTGAATCTAAAATGGGTACCCATGCCTTTCTGCTCCAAACTACTGAGTCGCAAGGCTTTCCCAAAGTTGTCGGTTTTGGTGAAATATCTGAAAATTGCCTCAAAGCTTCAACTTTCCAGCACCATATCACCCATGTGTCATTACGTACTAAGAAAAAGCACCCTAAATATGATTGCCAGGGTTCCTCTGAACATTTTGGTGGCCATTGTTCATAAGTTTACCAAAGTATCTGGCATTTAGAGGCCCCAAAATGAAGTTAGCGCATACAAACAGTCCCGTGGGTAACTTCAGCTAATGAAAAATCAACACATTGACTGCATTTTTGTGGGGTAAAAACACAGAAATATATGTTTACCCCCCAAAACCCATATATTTTTGGAAAGTACACATTCTACAGAATCTAAAATGGGTACCCATGCCTTTCTGCTCCAAACTACTGAGTCGCAAGGCTTTCCCACAATTGTCGGTTTTGGTGAAATATCTGAAAATTGCCTCAAAGCTTCAACTTCTCAGCACCATATCACCCATGTATCGTTATGCACCAAGAAAAAGCACCCTAAATATGATTGCCAGGGTTCCTCCGAACAGTTTGGTGGCCATTGTTCATAGGTTTACCAAAGTATCTGGCATTTAGAGGCCCAAATTGCCTCAAAGCTTCAACTTTCCAGCATCGTATTGTCCATGTATCATTACCAGCATAAAGCATCCTAAATATAAACATATGGGTCTACTAAACAGTTTGATGCCCAATGTGCATAGATATACCAAACTATGTGGCGCACAGAGACCCCCAAATGACAATATGTATAGACATTTTCACGGCTGACGCGCTGGCTGCTGCAATATAACCACCCGGTGTGTGTATTATGCGACATTAGACCACCTAACAGTACAGAGACCCCAGAAAACCATATATTTTCAGAAAGTACACATTCTGACGAATCCAATATGGGTAAATAAGTGTTTCTACTGCAAACTGCCAAACTGCAAAGCAATGCTGAACATAACGGTTTTTATCAAATTTCTGAAAATCGTCACAAAGCTTGAATTTTACCCCATTATATGCCCCACATTTCGTAACTTATCAGTATAAAACATCCTAAATATGAACGCCAGGGGTCTACTAAACACTTTGATGCCCAATATGCATAGATATACCAAACTATGTGGCGCACAGAGACCCCCAAATGACAATAGTGTATATACATTTTCACAGCTGACGCGCTGGCTGCTGCAATATGAGCACCTGGTGTGTGTATTATGCGACATTAGACCCCCCTAACAGTACAGAGACCCCAGAAAACCATATATTTTCAGAAAGTACACATTCTGACGAATCCAATATGGGTAAATATGTGTTCCTACTGCAAACTGCCAAACTGCAAAGCAATGCTGAAAGTAACGGTTTTTATCAAATTTCTGAAAATCGTCACAAAGCTTGAATTTTACCCCATTATATGCCCCACATTTCGTAACGTATCAGCATAAACCATCCTAAATATGAACGCCAGGGGTCTACTGAACACTTTGATGCCCAATATGTATAGATATACCAAACTATGTGGCACACAGAGACCCCCAAATGACAATAGTGTATATACATTTTCACGGCTGACGCGCTGGCTGCTGCAATATGAGCACCTGGTGTGTGTATTATGCGACATTAGACCCCCCTAACAGTACAGAGACCCCAGAAAACCATATATTTTTAGAAAGTACATATTCTGACGAATCCAATATGGGTAAATAAGTGTTTCTAATGCAAACTGCCAAACTGCAAAGCAATGCTGAAAGTAACGGTTTTTAATAAATTTCTGAAAATCGTCACAAAGCTTGAATTTTACCCCATTATATGCCCCACATTTCGTAACGTATCAGCATAAAACATCCTAAATATGAACGCCAGGGGTCTACTGAATACTTTGATGCCCAATATGCATAGATATACCAAACTATGTGGCGCACAGAGACCCCCAAATGACAATAGTGTATATACATTTTCACGGCTGGCGCGCTGGCTGCTGCACTATGAGCACCTGGTGTGTGTATTATGCAACATTAGACCCCCCTAACAGTACAGAGACCCCAGAAAACCATATATTTTTAGAAAGTACATATTCTGACGAATCCAATATGGGTAAATAAGTGTTTCTAATGCAAACTGACAAACTGCAAAGCAATGCTGAACATAACGGTTTTTATCAAATTTCTGAAAATCGTCACAAAGCTTGAATTTTACCCCATTATATGCCCCACAGTTTGTAACGTATGAGCATAAAACATCCTAAATATGAAGGCCAGGGGTCTACTGAACACTTTGATGCCCAATAAGCATAGATATACCAAACTATGTGGCGCACAGAGACCCCCAAATGACAATAGTGTATATACATTTTCATGGCTGACGCGCTGGCTGCTGCAATATAAGCACCTGGTGTGTGTATTATGCGACATTAGACCCCCCTAACAGTACAGAGACCCCAGAAAACCATATATTTTCAGAAAGTACACATTCTGACGAATCCAATATGGGTAAATATGTGTTTCTACTGCAAACTGCCAAACTGCAAAGTACTGCTGAACGTAACGGTTTTTATCAAATTTCTGAAAATCGTCACGAAGCTTGAATTTTACCCCATTATATGCCCCACATTTCGTAGTGTATCAGCATAAAACATCCGAAATATGAACGCCAGGGGTCTACTGAACACTTTGATGCCCAATATTTATAGATATACCAAACTATGTGGCCCACAGAGACCCCCAAATGACAATAGTGTATATACATTTTCACAGCTGACGTGCTGGCTGCTGCAATATAAGCACCTGGTGTGTGTATTATGCGACATTAGACCCCCCTAACAGTACAGAGACCCCAGAAAACCATATATTTTCAGAAAGTACACATTCTGACGAATCCAATATGGGTAAATATGTGTTTCTACTGCAAACTGCCAAACTGCAAAGTACTGCTGAACGTAACGGTTTTTATAAAATTTCTGAAAATCGTCACGAAGCTTGAATTTTACCCCATTATATGCCCCACATTTCGTAAAGTATCCGCATAAACCATCCTAAATATGAACGACAGGTGTCTACTGAACACTTTCATGCCCAATATTCACAGATTTACCAAACTATGTGGCGCACAGAGACGCCCAATTGGATATATAGTAGATAAAATTTACAAGACATAACAAAATAATACAGAAAGTGTGAAATTCAAATAAAATTACTAAAATCCAATAAAACCACAAAAATCTATGCTTTTTTTTTTCAGACTAGTGTAATCAGACATCAGAATTACAGTTTGAATATTATAGCTTGGCAAAATAGGTTTTACGGACATAATAAAGCAAGCAACAGTTATGCAGCGCTGAAAATGCAATAAAATGGCTAACAATGCACCAAAATCCCTAAAATTTCCAAATAATCACCGAAATAACATACAAAAGGTATTGCACAGTACGGTTAGCGAATACGCTATTCGCAAAGGCAATAAAACATTTTTTGAGCCAAAAACACAACGATGCAATATGAAAAAAAAAAAAAAAAAGCTACACAACAGTGTATGTGTGTGCGCATGTGTACAATTGGTAAATTGCATGTTATGTGCATGTGTTTGTGTGTGCAAGTGTATGTACCCCCCCAAGTGTGTGTGACCCCCCTGATCCCCCAAAAAATGTATGTGAGTGTGTGTAAGTGTAAATCTAACCATGTATTAGTGTATAAAGTGTGTGTAAGTGTATTTTGTGTGTGTGTTACACTAACCTGGGGTGTGTAGCTGCAGATCTGTGTCCATGATGGCAGGAGGAGTGGAGAAGCAGGAGGGAGTCGCCAGATCCGTTGATCCGATGCGTGGGCGTCGCTGGAGGGACCCGGAAGTGAAGGCAGCAGCAGCGCGCAGCCACGTGCGTCTGTTGCGTTTGTGGGGCCCCTGGACGATCGAGCCCCAGGAGCCCCTTTCCCACCCGCTCCGCTTGTTGCCTAGGGGGTTCTGAGCGAGCGGGGAAGGAGCGAGCAGCATTTAAAGCCGCTCCTGAGCTCCCCCGCACGCTTATGCTGCAGAACGTAGAATCTACGTTCTGTGGCATTTCAAGATACTTTTCCACAGAACGTAGATTCTACGTTCTGTGGCACTTAAAGGGTTAAAAGCAGGAAAGAGGCGGGGAAAAGACAAAACATTATTTAAACAATAAATAATGAATACCAAATGAAAAGTTGAGTAGAACTGGCCATTCTTAAAGGGATACTGTCATGGGAAAAAAAAAAATTCAAAATGAATCAGTTAATAGTGCTGCTCCAGCAGAATTCTGCACTGAAATCCATTTCTCAAACAGATTTTTTTATATTCAATTTTGAAATCTGACATGGAGCTAGACATATTGTTAATTTCCCAGCTGCCCCAAGTCATGTGACTTGTGCTCTGATAAACTTCAATCACTCTTTACTGCTGTACTGCAAGTTGGAGTGATATCACCCCCTCCCTTTTCCTCCCCAGCAGCCAAACAAAAGAACAATGGGAAGGTAACCAGATAACAGCTCCCTAACACAAGATAACAGCTTCCTGGTAGATCTAAGAACAACACTCAATAGTAAAAACCCATGTCCCACTGAGACACATTCAATTACATTGAGAAGGAAAAACAGCAGCCTGCCAGAAAGCATTTCTCTCCTAAAGTGCAGGCACATGACCAGGGGCAGCTGGGAAATTGACAAAATGTCTAGCCCCATGTCAGATTTCAAAATTGAATATAAAAAAATCTGTTTGCTCTTTTGAGAAATGGATTTCAGTGCAGAATTCTGCTGGAGTAGCACAATTAACTGATGCGTTTTGAAAAAAACATGTTTTCCCATGACAGGATCCCTTTAAGATTTACACATCCCATTAAGCATTTTGTAGCCTTCATGGAAAAGGAGAAAGATGATTTAAAAGAGATGCATAAAATCTCCTTACTTTCCCCAGCAGCGTAACTAGATGGGGGCGGGCCCTGGCGCGGGATGTGCAGCCGGCCCCCGCACCCCTCCGTACACCCGGAAACGGCTGCATTTACAGCCGCATTTAGGTAAAAACACAGTGGTGCGCGAGCTGCCCGGGGGCCCTGAGGGGGTGCGGGCCCTGGCCCAATCGCACCCTCTGCTCCCCCGGTAGTTACGCCACTGACTTTCCCCTACAACTTACCATAAACTGAACCTATGAAAATAAAAATAACAAAATAGATTCTATGCAACAGTGTAACTAGACCCCACAGCAAGGGGTGTTCTGAGTGTTGCATTTTTAGGCAGCCCAATAGCACGACCCCCAGTTGCCCCTTTTCCTGAAAGCCTTTCTGCAAGCATGTCAGGCAATACCACATTTGCACCTGGGTACGCATTTTCAAATGATTATGTCAGGCAATAGAGAGCAATTTTGGACTTCTTAAAAGCATGGTGCACCTCAACGCACCCCATTACTCTTGGAGCCAACCCTAAGTCTTTATGAACATAATCTGGTTCCATACAAATACTGAAATGTTGCATTGGCCAGGACACCCACTGAACCCTTTATGCTTTTAGCCCTCCCCCACCACTCAATCTGTCATCTGGGCCCTTGTGACACTAAAAAAGTCAAGGGGCAAGTTACAGGATGGTTATACTGTTTGTAACATGGTCACACACATGGATGGGCAAGAGTCACAGATGCAACAGCCTGGGCTGCAGTTTGTGAATCAGATGATCACATGATACATGCACAGAACTGGATCATTATGCTCGTTTTCTGTCTTGAACAATCAACTGTTGCCACCTTAAAGGAGAAGGAAAGCTATGGAGGCATTTTATTGCCAATAGATTAGCTGCAATAGTGCAAGCTAGAATGCTATATTTATTCTGTATAATGTTTTACCATACCTGAGTAAAAAGCTCTAGAAACTCTCTGTTTATTTAGGATAGGAGCTGCAGTATTAACATGGTGTGACATCACTTCCTGCCTGAGTCTCTCCCTGCTCTGGGCTCAGATTACAGTAGAGAAGGGAGGGGAAGGGGGTAGAGGAGCAAACTGAGCATGCTCTTGCCCAGGGCAATGAGGTTTAAGCTGAAGGCAGGAAGTCTGATACAGAAGCCCATGTGTAGACAATAGAAGGAAAGAAATGCTGTGTTTCTTTTGACAGGGGACTCAGAGCAGCACCACTTTGGGGGTTTACTGGTATATTTAGATGGACCTTTCTGATAAGGCTTACTTAGTTTTAACCTTTCCTTCTCCTTTAAGGTGTCCATAGACTTTAAAGGAACAGCAACACCAAAAAATGGAAGTATTTTAAAGTACTGAAAATATCATGTAGTGTTGCCCTGCACTGGTAAAACTGATGTGTTTGCTTTAGAAACACTACTATAGTTCATATGAACAAGCTGCTGTAGAGCAATGGTGGAAATTGAAAAACGGCTATATGGCACAGGTTAACAAATGGATAACAGATAACACCATTAGACAGACAGAGCTTATCTGCTATCTGCTGTGTAACCTGAGCCATTTCTCCTTTGAATGGCTGCCCCCATTGCTACACAGCAGCTTATTTATATAAACAATAGTAGCGTTTGTTAAGCAAACACAGCAGTTTTACCAGTGCAGGGCAACACTGCATTATATTTTCATTACTTTAAAACACTTTTATTTTTTGACATTACTGTTCCTTTAAGATTGTTCTACCAATTTTCGTGCGATCCAACAAATCTGTCAAATTATCAAGTTTAGTGGTCGCGAACGATCGCGCATCTAACTACTTTCGTCCGACATCGGTCAGGCTAGAGGATTTTCATCGTTGACAGTGAAATTTATTCATTGTCCAGTTGTTTGCAGGGCCAAGCAGGCAGCTACCCAAAGTTTCCTAGTTGCTAGCGCTTGAAATGGTTATTTTTGTTGATGGACAAATCATGCATTTAAATGAACTTTTCAGGTCCTAAAATAACAAAAAGATATTTTAAAAATCTATCTATGGCCACCTTTAAGCCTGTGGCACTGTGTGTCACTGTAATCAGGCAGAAACAGCAGCAGCCTCCCTTTGATTTAAATACAAACGAGTGGACATTCAGTTATTGGTGATTATTGGCCTTTGCAGAAAGGGGAGAAACTGTGAAATGTGACATGAGCCTTAGGGGTAATTAAATGTAAGTTAAACCCTGCTTAGAAATAGGGTATACTGCATGTTCCACACTGAGCAAAATGCAGAGCTAGAATATGTTTTCCAACAAACCCATCAGCTGTACTGCTCTGGCATTTTGGGGCCTGGCTGAATGAGATCACTGAGATCTCCAGCTGCTCTTCGAATGGGGCTTTTGTTACACAAATCAGTGAGGCTGGCACTGTAATGAGATAAGGGGAGGTTAATGACATCAAGGCTGGATATTTGAAAAAAAAACAAAAAAAAAACAAGATTAAACTCAACCATGAGGCTTTCTGTGCACTGAGGAAAACTGTATCAACCTACTGAAATAGTGTACATGTTCCTTATTATGTTTACTTTCTGGAAGTCCAATGAGTCAACCATGATTTATATGCATTGAAAACAGAAAAAGCAAAACAACAGCATTTGTTTTTATAGAATGAGGAGGTGGGCACAGCTGTGAAAGAGAGACATCATGAGATCAATTTATATCCTTGGGCCTGAACTCTGTTGCTTTTACTAATAAAATTTCAATATTCAGTACAAAAAGGGACATTATGCTTAATCTTAGATAAAATGATAATGGATATGGCATATTTTGGGCTCCCATACTCTTGATGATTCTTTAGAATGCAACATATGTCCACCGTGACCTTGTGCTGACCCCCTGACACTCGACTGAAATGGTTAATTTGCTTTTGCCCAAATAACCCCTATAACAATTATCACTGCTTACAAGATGAAACTGTTAGGAGACTGGAGAGGCCCATTACAAACACAAGTGTAAAGGTGATCATACACAGGCAGATTTAAGCTGCAGATTTGGATCCTTTAGACCAGGGGTCCCCAACCTTTTTTTACCCGTGAGCCACATTCAAATGCAAAAAGAGTTTGGGAGCAACACAAGCATGAAAAACTTCCTGTAGATGCTAAAAAGGTCTGTGATTATCTATTTGGACTGGCAGCCTACAAGAGCCCTGTTTGGCCATACACCTTGCCTAAAAACCAAGAATTAAAAAAAAAAGCACCTGCTTTGAAGCCACTGGGAGCAACATCCAAGGGGTTGGGGAGCAACATGTTGCTCGCGAGTTACTGGGGATCACTGCTTTAAACTCAGTGTCAGAATAGGGTGACCAGGGCCCACTGGGGCTACCACCTGGGGGCACCAAAACCCAGCCCCAAGTGCCACCAACCCCCCCATTAAGCGACACCCCCGCTCCCTTACCATTATCTGGACAGATGTTGATCGGGCAGGTATGATTTTCCCATCTGTTCGAAGACCACATCAGCTAGTTGATGCGGTCCTTGTTCCATCAATGCCTATTCCCGTCATTGTAACTCAATAGTTTGCCCCTCGGGCCCAATGATTGAATTAGCCCAATATCTCCCGCTTTTGGTGGGCATATCAGGGGAAAGACCTCACCAATAACCAAAGTTATTCACTGTCATACGGAAACACTAACATAAAACTAACAAAATATCTTAGGGGGCACAGCCCCTATGGTTAAGTTCCTATTAAATAAAAAATAATACAGAAATCAATGGAAAACTCAGATGGGCATAGCATATTGGTCTATATTATTCCATTATAGATATATAAACAACAAAAATGGCCTACGCACAAACTATTTTTAATCCCATATGACTCAGACTGAAATAGTAATTTAGGCAACATCTCATGTGAATTTACAAGTCAATGCAAATTCACATGGGAGTAACCTTCAGATAACAATCAATTTATGTTTTGTTAGTGAGATCCATATGCAAGTTTACATGTACCTTCAGTTTAACTGCTTTTTATTCTACCTGTAGTAAGCATTTATATAAAAGAGATTTGGTCCTTGATGGCAATGCAGTTTCCAAACTTTAAAAACAGCAATAAAATGTAGGTATTTGTTCCTGGTAAACCACCATAGTTTCAGTTTACATTATAGCTCATGCCTCAATATATTATACCATTGGTAATATGACTCTGTGAGTCAGGCATTTTATTTTACTTTAATAATTAATGTTGTTTAATGGTGTTTTCACTGCTACACTAGATGTTTTTGTGATCTTCAAAGCTGATGGTAGGCCTGTGGTGGACTTTATTCTCAGAGCCTCACCAGAGCATTAGCAATGTGGTTACTATATATCAATTATGCCTTTCAGTAAATGGGTGGCATTAATGGCATACTATATTTTTATTTAACTGAGTCCTATATTTATCCATTTTCTTTAATCTCATGTTATAGAAGTCCCCGACACAATATTAAACCTTTACACCATATAGAAAACTGGTCACACTTTTGGTAACTGTCTCCTCAGCACACCATAATATTAAAGATCCAGTATGATTATTGCCAATTTGGTTGCACATGTGGTAAATCATATGGCATAGAACTGCTTGTTTAGCCCACTAAATGATTGGATTGCAAGACGGACAGAAATAGCAATGCGAAACAAAAATTTAAAAGCCAACTATAGCTAAACTTTTAATAATTCCATTTCAATGCGTCCAAATGAAATACTAAAAATATTAAATATATAATAGAAATCAAATGCCGTGCTAGCTTCTTTTAGCTGATGTTATTTGCAGTAGTTTTCTTAGAGATGAGCTGATTAAAGGAGAAGGAAAATTAAAGGAGAAGGAAAGTCGTTTAGCACTTGGGGTTGCCAAATGTTAGGCACCCCCAAGTGAAACCCTGGGCTGATGCTCCTATCAGCAGAAAACTGCACCGGCCCGGGGTTATTCCAGTGAGCACCACGGAGCACTTCTCTTCCAGCTTCTTCTTTCTTCAAAGTTCCCGGGGCAGACGCATGCGCAGTAGAATGAAAAAGCCGACTTTTTATTTTTAGCTTTTTACTCTAATGCTTACGCGCAGTCACGCAAAGAAAGTAGAAGCCGGAAGAGGGCCGCTTCATGGTGCTCGCTGGTATAACCCCGGGCCAGTGCAGTTTTCTGCTGATAGGAGCACCGGCGCAGGGTTTCAGGTAAGTAAATACATTCACTTGGGGGTGCCTAACATTTGGCACCCCAAGTACTAAACAACTTTCCTTCTCCTTTAAATGATAAAAGCATTGTGCACCATTGTGCCACAGGTAGAATATCCTGTGTGCCATGGTGCTTAAAGGAGGTCTAAAGTCGTTTTTTAACCATAGGGATTCATCTTTCATGGGCCCTGGACATTAAGCAACCTCCCAGAACGGCCTTGTTCCCCTGTACCTGTGTGCCAAATGCAAAACTACAAAATGTAAAAAATAAATGTAAAAAGTATCCACTATGCATGCCCTACAGTGGCTAAAAGCATGCTCACAGAGTGCTAGTACTAGGTCAGTCTTCAGTGTGTGTGGTCATTCTTAGAAATCACTGCTGTGTTGTCTCAGACAGGGTGTAAAAAAAGTCAAACATGGCAGTTGCCAACCCTACTAAGCAGTTCTGATTTTGATGGGCACTTAAGGGGGAACAGAGCATTCTTTTGTGAGTATTGATGATGTGGCTAGAGAGGGGCTCTGTGTAGGTGCCCCTTGGTTTAAAAATGACTTAAAGGCTCTCCTCTCAAGAGGTTTAATAACCCTCCTGTTTTGTAAATCACCATTGTCCCCTTCACAAATTATATCAAAACAGTTGTGTGATGAATCCGTTATAATAAACCAGCAGAAGTTTATTTCATGGTGACCCAGGGTGCATGGCCTGCTAGCAATGGTAACATACATAGCTGAAAGTTGCTCGCAGTAGGAACATAAATTTGACACAAACAGGGGAATGTAATAAAAGTCGCAAAGAGCAAAACAATTCGCACCAATAAGACTAAAAATCCACATCTCGCAATGTAATATTGTTCCTTAAACTGTTATTGCAATGCGAATTTTAATTGCGCATTGTGAATTTTAATTGCGCACTCATAAGAAGTGCTTGAAGGTGTCGTAATCTTTTGGAGCAAACATAACAACTTTTTCAGTAAGAAGTTTTTTTACATTGACTGCGTATTGGCGCAAACTATAAAATTCGCAAACGGTCTTTCACTGTCGGAAGTGGTCGCTAAACAGTTTTCAGGCTCGCAAAAGCTATATTAAATTCGCACAAAGCAAAATTTGTTCGCGCAAAGGCATAACTTTTCGCATTGCGAATAGTTTTTCCGTTAGCGATTTTTATTACATTCCCCCGTATGTGTACTGATTGACACCATAAGACTATATCAGCATAGGAATGCATCTGTACAAACTAGCAGGAAAATATAAGAGTATAAGATATGGGCATGATAAAAAAACCAATATTACTAAATTCTATTCTAAAAGTAAAAATATATGAAAAGATATGGGCTCTTCAGCTGCTTACCTTTAAGGTGAAAAATGGAAGATTCGTTTTAGATCCCTCAATAAAGATTGCCTGCCAGGTGATTGCCTAATTTGGCAACTGTGTGTAGCCACAATTATGAAGGGTAAGACATTTTTTTATTTAAAATCAATAAAAATGTACCTTAGATCCATAGATAGTGGTATTTCTCACTCCTAGAGCTTGTGTGAAGGCCATCATAGTAAATGCAGCAGTCACCCCGCCCTCAAACTCCATATTAACAACCTATTCCATCAGAAGAAATCAGTTACCATTCTGCAGTGAGGCACATTTGGAGAGATCATAAATGGTAGTAGTAAAAAAACAAATGCTTTCAGTAAGGATGAGCATAACACAATAATGGAAAAATCACAAGACTTATTAAGTATATACAGATGCAAGTGCTAGAGAGCTACGGGATGCTACTTCTCTTGGGGCCCATACATAAAGCATTGGCAGGTGCAAGCTGGACTCTACAACTTCTGATGCCCTTCTGGGTCAATAAGAAGTAGGGATGGGCGAATTTGACCCGTTTTGTTTTGCCAAAAATGTGCGCCTTTTCTGCGGCGCAAAAAAGGCAAAAAATACCAGCAATGTTTCAATATTGCACCTGCTTTATTAATTGATTCAGCAAATCCCTCCAAAGCACATATATTGAAAAAGAATTTAATGCTGGAGTAAAATTCTTGGGATGTCATAGCTGATATTTGGGCTACACATATAGGTGTTAGGTTGCATTATAATATTATGGTCACACCAGCTGAAAAGTAGTGTGGGAGGCACATTTATCAAGGGTCAAATTTTGAATTCATGTTTTTTAATAACTCAATTGAATTTGAAATTCGACTTAGGGAAATTTATTAATAAGATCAAAATAAAAACTTTAACAAATTTAAACAACCCGACAACTCATATCGAATTCAATTTAAAAAAAAAAAAAAAAAACCTCGAATCGAGTTTGGATAATTCCCTAGTTGAATTTGACAGAATTTGACCATAACAATTTTTAATTCGACCAGTAACAAATCTGCCCCTTAAGGTCCAAAACTGACCTTTTGCCAGGAAAAAGAGTTTTGAGACTCAGTGCTACTCCTGTGAAAACTGAATGTCAGAGCAGGGTACGCTGCTTGATCTAGATCCTGGCAAGCATCTTGATTACACCTACTGGTAAGCCTGCAAGATTGCAATGAACCAATGTCTCTAAGTCAACGTCTACCACAAAGGAAACAAGAAGATGTTATTTTTACAATAAATAGTAGATGTACCTGGTTGGAGACAACATCATTGTCACATTCGTAAACGCATCTCCCATATGGACCGGTCTTTAATGCTTCTGTCAGTGATTCAATGTCATAAACACCATTACTGCATACCACAGATACTGGCCACATAAAATAACCCTATAAAAAGTAAAAGTGATGCATATTATTGTTACGTATACAGATATGATTTCCAAATTTTGGTATTAAATGCTTTCTAAATGATAGCACTGTAGGAAAAAAAAGCCTATACAGATTAATAATGCTCCGAGTCTCATACTCACAATTATAGAAAGTGCAAAATAAGAAGTAAAAAAAAAAAGTGGAAAGAGACAAATTGAAAGTGATATCCAAGAAGCATAAAGTTAAGAAAGGGAAAATTAGAATAGTTTGTTAAACAAGACCAGAGGAAGATGGGTCCACGTGCAGGTGACAACAGAAAGGAATGTGGCATTTGAGCATAGTCAGATTGGGAATGTAGAGTTTTGGAAGACTAAACCAGGGTAGACAAACTGTATATCATGCACGCAAGGTCCTGAGAATGTGAGGAATGTATAAATCATTAAAAAGTAACAACACTAATTGAAGGTGGTGTCAGGTTGTGAAGGCTTGGGCCAGACAAAGTGGATTTGTAAGGGATAGTTGATTAACACTGCCACATGTGAGCCTTTTAAAGCAGAATATGTTTATATTATAATTAGCAGTGGACATGTATTTTGTGCAAATAATTATTACTACAGGGACTATCGAATCTGAGAAGGAGAGAGAAATATCAGTTAAAGGACACCTATTCTATTACCTATAAATTGTTGCCTGACCTCTAGATGGGGTAAGAGTATTTTTTCTAAAACCAAAAAGGCCACCTATTGAGCAAGCTCCTAGTGTTGGTAGGCATGGTGGGGCACACACATATTTATAGAAAGCCAGTTCCGCTAGAATGCTCGTTATGTGCATGCATGTGACATAGATTAGTCATTGCATTCGCCATCATGTCACTTGTATGTGCATAATGAACAAATCATGGCATCTATTCATTATGCTTTTGAATGTGCCCCAACATGGCCAAGCGCACCCATGGCAAAATCAATGTAGAGGGACGGAGCACTGCAGAGCCAGAATAATATGTTAAAAAAGTCAAAATTTATTATAAATCCATTAAAAATTACAGCAGCATCTCTCCTGTGGGGCTGCCCGCTTAACGCGTTGAGTGACTCACTGCCACTTCATCGGATGCTTGGCTGTGTACCGGTAAGTGCTCCCACTATCACTTTGTCCAAAGCACACCCAGAGCCCGTGTCGGACATGGGACACCAGGGGTCCATCCAAAAACCTTAGACAGGGGTCCCAATCTCAGTACTTTTATTCTTCCTCTCCTCACTCAACCTCTATTCTCCTAGTCTTTAGTTATACATACTATAACCTATTATTCCATTTATTTAGGTTCTTTCTTCTCATAGAAATAGGGAATGGCCACGAAATGTCAAATGTTTAGCAGCACAAGGTCCCACCGGGAGTTTTCCTGGTATACCGGTGGGCTAGTCCGACACTGCCCAAAGCTACCTCCTGTGCCGGCCCAGAGTGTTCAATAGGCGGGCTTTATTAGAAAAAATAAAACATTTTTCATTTTCCAGAGTGCATCTTCTGTGGGGAAACAATTTTTTAGACGATAAGTGTTGTTGATGCTGCAGTGTTTTTCTTTACTTTCTACTTAATTTGTACTTTAATCAGAAAAAAATTAATTTTAGTTACAAAAAAACAACATGTAGGTTTTAATTTGATTAGATATCTCACCATAATATTTCTAAATATAAGCCTAGTCTTGGAAGTTGTGGCATGGCCACGTGCCAGATTGTTCACCCCTTACCACAACCCCTTCGTGCTGGCCCACCCTCCACAGTTCTTTCCAGAGGATCTCCACTCCCTGGTAAGACTTATCAATGCTTAAAACTGTTTTCACACAAGATTATTAATGGGGTGTCGTAAAAGCTGCCACATTTGCTCCAGGTCTAGTAACCCCCAGCAGGTTGCTAAATAATTAATCAGTTTAATCAAACAATCAACAGGAATTACAGCAAATTCTCATGCTGTGCATGTGCTTACAAAGAAGCTCTCTGATTATACTTCTTGTTATATAATACTAAAAAGTTAAAAAAAAAGAAATCCCAAAAGCAGATAGTGAGTGCGTCACTTCCGATTGGAAACTACTGATTTCATTCATGGTCTTCACCACCACATGATTTTACTAAAAACAATAATCTGATTTTAATATGCACATATTTAGCCAAACTTTTCATTGCTGAGCCAACCCCTCTCTCTCATCTTAAAGTAAGAAGGGTGAACAGATGTCAGGTTCAATCCATAAAGGAAAGGAAAAAAATAGATCTAAAAGCTTGCATAGCAGATGTATAGTAATATCTTGTGTCTGGTTCTTGGCAGAAGGCAGGGCCTTTTGTATTTGCTTGTGGAAGTTTCTGCCCCTTTAACTGTTCTATTCATGTGGATTTTATTCTGGATCATTTGTCTAGCATACTTATTTATGTTCAAGGTTTGGCATGGCTTTAATGAGCAGATGGCTACCTCCTATATAGCTGGCTTTGAACAAAGGAATCCATAATAGTCAGTGCCCCTATACTGTCATTTGTAAAGAGACTGCCTATTGGTTTGAGAAGGATAAAAGGCTTTGAATATTTTGTGGAGTTTGTTAGTTATCCTCCTATGCACTTATTACATACAAGATATATTGTTAATAAAGCACAACTCACACAATATAAAACTAATATAATACATAACAATAAAAGATCAAATACATTAAAAAGGAGCAGTTTTATTGCTTAGAAACAGAGATACAGTAAGTAAAAATTTCTGAGTTTTCCAAATTTCAGTGGTTTGCCACACCCCAGACATGGAAATGCACCTGGAAAACACTTCAATGAAAACATTTCAGGAACTGCAGGGAGAATCAGACTGCAGGGATTATACATGTGGCCTCAAATTCCCTTCTGTGCCATTTGCAATCATACTCCATTGAGGGTGAGGCAAAGCATTGCTGAGGGGCGATGATATTTATGTTGGAGTATGAAATTAAGCAGGATAAGTCAGGGTGGGACAGCAGGAACAGAAAAGGGTGAAAACCATTTACAGTAGTTAATACGTGTATGTCAACCGTGCATTTTTATATTTGAGTAAATGTTTTTCAGCAATGTTTTTTTATGATCTTTGTGATCACTGGTCATACCCCTGGGAGGCACAGGCAGTGCAAGAGAATATTATACTATTATATATATATTATAATATTATAACTATTCCTCCCATTACCACAAAGTTGGATTGGCCTGCCAGAGAAGAAGAGCATTCCATGATGGACCCAGCCTAATAAAGGCCTTTATAATTTTAATACAATTTTGTCTTTGCTACATCTAATTGTTTAAGAGTTGTCAGGTGGATGTCAGGTACCCTGGTTGTCCCTAGAAGGCCGGTCTAATGCTGCACTACTGGGTCACACAACAAATGAGAGAGGACTATAACAGAGGGGGCAGTAATTATTGCAAGCCATGCTTTAGGGTGGTGGCAGACGGGGAGATTAGTCGCCTATCGACAAATCTCCCCTACTGTGGGTGACTAATCTCCCCGCACTGCCTTCACGCCGGCAAGAGAATGAATCGGAGTATAATCAGATTTCTGAAGTCACCGGAAGTTGCCTCACGACTAATCCCCCCCGTCTGCCACCACCCTTAAAGGACAAGGAATGTTAAACTAAAGAAGTAGGTTAGAATTGTTGTACATTTATGATTTGTGCTTCTGTACCAGCCCCAGGCAACCACAGCCCTTTAGTAGTATAAATCTGTGCCTCCAAAGATGCCCCAGTAGCTCCCCATGCTATTTTCTGTTGATTTACTGCACATGCTCTGTGCTGCTGTCACTTACTGAGCTAATAGACCAACTCAAAATATACAGTACACATAATATAGTATAAGTCTGATTAGTAATTAATATGGATAATTACTACATTGCAGCGAAGCAGAGCTCAAGGGTGCCATCTTCACTGCTTAAGTCTTCAGTAAGCCCGGTGCCTTGGGGTTATCCTAGATTCTGCCCTGTCATTCACTACTCATATCCAGTCACTTATTAAATCATGTCACTTCCACCTAAGGAACATATCCAAAATACGATCATTTATCACCCAAGACGCTGCCAAAATTCTTATTCACTCTCTCGTCATATCACGTCTAAACTGTAACTCTCTTTTAATTGGCATTCCCCTCCAGAGACTGTCACCTCTCTAGTCCATAATGAACACTGCTGCGAGTCTCATACACCTTAGCAACCGCTCCTCCTCTGCCTCTCCATTCTGTCAATCCCTGCACTGGCTTCCGTTACCTTTCAGAATCAAATTCAAATTAATGACCCTGACTTTCAAAGCACTTCATAACTCTGCCCCACCCTATATCTCTGAACTCATCTCTATATACTCACCCAACCGCTTACTACGCTCCTTTACTGACCTGCTACTCAACTCTTCTCTCATTACCTCCTCATATGCTCGCATTCAAGACTATGCAAGGGCTTCACCCCTCCTCTGGAACTCTCTCCCACGATCTGTCCGACTTTCTCCCAACCTTTCTGCTTTCAAGAAATCTCTTAAAACGCACTTCTTTCGAGAAGCCTACCCTCACTCTGCTTAACTACCAAACGCAACACCACATACAATACCACATTTCTCACCCACTTAATTCGATCTTGCCACTCCCACACCTTGTGTATTACTCCCTTCCCTTTAGAGTGTATGCCTATGCATAGGGCCTTCCTCACCTTTTTGTACCGGTATTGATTGTGATGTATGTAACTCCATATACTCTATGTATAGAATTCATGTGATTTAGTTGTATAATCACACTTACTTTACAGTGCTACGCAATATGTTGGTGCTATATAAATACATGTTAATGATAATAAAATAAGTATGAAGCGTATTGGCACATGCGCAGTTGTAGCAATTTTACGGTCCCGAACAACTGTGCATGCGTTGACAGACACTGAAATTGCTGAAGGGACCTGAAGATTTCCAAATCGATGAAGATGGAGCGCGTGAGCTCCGCTGCACTGACTCTGCATCGAGGGGTAATTGAAGAATTAGGGGCATTTACAGGTATTAACAGCTATGCGGGGGGGGGGACAGAGAGGGGGGACTATGGAGGGTAGGGGGTAGATGTTTTGATTAGTTTGTGGGTTTAGTTCTCCTAGTGTGTTCTGATTTCTGTCTGGATAAAGTCTAACTTGTGGAATGCCGGAGGGAGTGCACCGAGATGCTATTTGGTTTTCCTTCTACAAGCACCCAGTGACTGCTCAGTGAACTATTCACTCACATAAATCACACTCAGCGTATTCTGTTCTCTTCTATTGAATAAGCTTTCTGTAGATTATAAGCTTTTGCATTTGTGTAAGATTGTTATTTATTCAATATGGTACAATTATGTTCTAAAGGTTTGATTCGCTATAAAGACCACTAACCTAAACAGTCAACAATAATTAACAGAACAGAGGGAAGGAGCAGCTACACATTCTTGGTTGACTTTCCCACGACAAACCACTGCAAACGTATGCTATTTAACATATTCTTAGAAAGTGTACCCCAGTAATTTATGCCCATGTTCTGTCATTGCTTAACATCTAGGATTGTTTTCAATAATGGCTGGCCATTCTTCCTATACTATTTTCCCTCCTATTTCTCATAGTAGACAGAGAAAACGGATCCAGAGACAGAAATTACACATTCATTTTTGCATACTTGAGTATATAGAACACATACAAATATTCTTTTCTGGGATAAATTTTAACTTTGCCGCTACTCATTAGGTATGTTCGCCATAGTACATTTTTTTTTTTCGTTTTATTTTACTGACCATTTTTGTGCCGGTTACCAACCCACATTTCAGTATCATTTCAATGATTTGAAAATCTATGAAACACAGAAAAGAACAGCTTACAAAATGTTCTTACCTGCTCCGCTGTCTTGAGATAAATCTTCTTTGCAGAAAACGGACACTTTTCTTCAACTGAACAATCCATACAGCAACTGCTGGCATCTTTGGGCTATATTCAAACAAGAGAATATTTTTGCAAGTTAACAAAAACTATTTGTGGAAAGACTTTGGTTTTCAAAATCTCACGGTCATATTTTTTTTTATCTGACTGTTTGTGTTCAAGTCCCCTTTAAAGATGCAAAACTGGCCAGGGCCAATGTTCCCTCTAAGTAGCACACTTGTGAGCAAGAACAAACTTTGAGGCCACTGCATACAGCAAATATTAGTGCAAAACAAGAATTTTGCATGGAAACACATTATTTTGTACTTATTTTGACCCACCCATAAAAAACATTTTGGCACACACAGCAAAAAAGAATTTAGAGGGACCATTATTATCTCATAGAAAGGTTATGGTTTTATTGAAAACTTTACAGTCACCCTGCTGTCTATTTGGCCTTCAAAGTACTCACTTGGTTCACAGCATTCAGTCTGTTTTAGGTTATCCAAAGGTACTCTGGAAGCATATAGGCACTCACCCCAAACCTTACCCTAAGTGGCCTCTAGAATTGACCCCTAACCCTAAATAACATAAAAATAAGTCACAAATAAACAGATAACAGAGGGCACATTTCAGGCCAAAACAACAGTCTGTGCTAGGAATTTCATGCAATTCTATTATGGAGGACAGTTTTAGGTGTTTTAAGGTTTTAATTTGGCAAGCAGG
Organism: Xenopus laevis; assembly: GCF_017654675.1. Classification (NCBI taxonomy): domain Eukaryota; kingdom Metazoa; phylum Chordata; class Amphibia; order Anura; family Pipidae; genus Xenopus; species Xenopus laevis. Next base: position 100,107,638 of record NC_054383.1, read on the forward strand.
CAAACAGTGGGCATGCCATCAGAAATCTCATCATGTGACACTGCCCATTGTGGTTAATGTATTAATAATTTTACAATTAAATAAACAGTTGAGCTCCCTAGTCTTTCAGATACTGTAACTATAACTTGTATGAATTAAAGGCTATAATGCCATGATATTTGAAAGGAAGTGGATAGACATGGGAGGAAATACATGCCTATATTCAATAAGAAAACCTCAACCTTTATGTCCAAAATCTGTAGTAAACTCATCTACTTTGTACCCTGGAAACTATATTCTGTTTCAATAAGAGGGTTATAATGGTATATATGCACGGAAGTAATGATTGTGCAGTGGTCAGCAAAAGCAATATTGAAAACCAGTTTTTGGTAACTTTAACAAACTCCAAATTAAATTACTTATTAAAAGCCTAATTGTTCAAGCCAAGATTCAGATCAGAAATTGGAAAAAAACATCATTACATTTAATACTGGGTAAAAAAATATGTGCAATGTCGTAATTCAAGCATGTTGTCAGAACGTGGCACCCAGAACTAACAAGATCTGGGAAAGGTACAATGGAGAATTAATTCTTGAAAAAAAATTAATGGATGCCAGGATTTTGACAGGAAGGAAGTAAACACAACTGCCATTCTCACAATAAAACCCACAAAATGTGTTATGAAAACATTCTGCAAGTAATACTAAACACAATTAACTCTTTTTTTGCTGCCTTGTAGTCATTAGGGATACGAAGGTAGAGTGAAAGGGGTTGTTCGCCTTTGAGTTAACTTTTAGTATGATGTAGAGGGTGACAATTAGAGATGGGTGAATTTTTTCACCTTGTTTTGCCGAAACATGATGCCCATAGACTTGTATGGTAGCGCACGTCAAAAAAGTATAAGACGCGCGTCAAAAAAATTTCGCCGCACGCCAAAACTTTTTGGACGCCCATAGATTTTAATGGGCGTCTGCGACATTTTGCCAGCGGTGAATTTTTGGCAAACTAAACGGGTCAAATTCGCCCATCCCTAGTGACAATTTGCAAGTGTTTTTTTGTGGTTTTTGAGTTGTTTAGCTTTTTATTCAGCAGCTCTTTAGTTTGCAATTTCAGCAATCTGGTTGCTAGGGTCCCAATTACACTAGCAACCATAATACTTGCTTTTTATGGTAGCTTATTCCACAAGGACACTAGTCTAGACTAAACCAGCTTGTGGATTTATATACAGGTCTGTACCACTGCTTTGGTAAAGGTGCAGTTCAAGGAATAAATAAAGCTTCTGCTGAAAATCCTTTTCAGCCATATTTATAAACTGTCTATAGTTTTTATTACAGTGAAACCTCAGTTTTTTACATCCCCTGATTTTAAGTTTTCCCTCATTTTACATTGTTTTTTTGTGGTCCCACCTATATATTATGCATAATACATTTCCCTGATTTTACATTTTCCTGGAATTTATACCATTTTTTTCTGGTCCCCTGAAAAACGTGAAATGGGGGTTCTACTGTATTTATTCTCTTAACAGGTTAAAGCTGTTTAACTTCCTCACTTAGGTAATCAAATGACCAGATAAGCCACCCGTATCAGGCTGCGACAGCCCGGGTACAGGCACACACTGCAGATTTTGGCGTGATAAAACAGTCCTATATCTTTCCACTTCTCCCCCACACAGAAATTAAACTGTATGTCTGACTGCAAATGCCCTTTGTTAAATATTTTCATTTGCATTTATCCTGCTCATTTATGCAGTCAGTTGTTTAAATGGGTTGTTTAAAAACTCCTTTTTAATACATACCTTATTTTCCTTAGTAAAATGGGACAGAGTCCCAAAAGAAGAGACTTTCACGCATCTACGGAATAGAAACAGAATTGTAGTGTTACTAAAAAAAAGCTTAAGGTATTATGATGTTTAGCTCAGTCTTTTAACTGAAAAAATCAGAATGTTGAAATATTACAACCTGCTAGAAACTGCCTACCATTGAAAACAGTGGGATTTGGGTTAATAAAGGATTGTGCTGATGTTTTTGTGCAGTTCTTCTTATTTACCTGACTAGAAGGTGGTGGCAGGAAGGAGGGTTGTGATGATTTAATGCCCCAGTTCGACAATGGCCAAAACAGTGTATGTATCATTGCTGGTAAAATCTGAATATTCTACCCAATATTACAATTAAAAGCAAGTCATGTATATATCTAGTGCTATGACTAGGTATAACACTATTAAATAATCCTAAACCATACATAAATTGTAACAAGTGGTTTCAAGGTCAAATCGACTAAAGGCTGAATCTTTATACTAGTGTTTGTATTTGGGTAAAAATTGTGTTTATTTTCCCCACCAATGTCACTATATTTTATCCATCTATGAGTCGCATTTTTAAAGGCAATCTATTAAAGGAAACTATATATATTTCTTCATCGCCAGATGGCTTTGAAAAATTGCCAAACATTCCTTTAACGGTTGTACATGAGAAAGTCTCTCTTGCAAAAGAACATGTTGCCACATTTTCAAACTGGAAACAGGGAGACAAAGTAAAAATGATTAGAGTGTTATATAAATTGTATTACAGGTATAGGATCCCTTATCCGTAAACCCGATATCCAGAAAGCTCCGAATTACGGAATGGCTGTGTCTCCCATAGACTCCATTTTATCCAAATAATCCAAATTTTGAAAAATGATTATCCTTTTCTCTATAATAATAAAACAGTAGCTTGTACTTGATCCCAACTAAGATATAATTAATCCTTATTGGAAGCAAAACCAGCCTATTGGCTTTATTTAATGTTTAAATGAATTTCTAGTAGACTTAAGGCATGAAGACCCAAATTACAGAAAGATCCGTTATCCGGAAAACTCCAGGTCCCGAGCATTCTGGATAACAGGTCCCATACCTGTATCTGCCTCTTAGTTTTGCTCTGTGGCTACATCATTGCATCAAGACACTGTAGTCTAAAATACCAGTACAGACAGCAACAAACACTAGGGTGACATTAAGAAAAGCCTACCTATACTATATTATAACCCTCCAGCATAGCCAGAAGGACACATCTAAATGAATGATTCCTTAAGCCAAGCATGACAGTAGAAAGCTGTATACATGTAATGCTCTGGTGTCGTTTACAAAATAACTAAATATACCTGAACTTCAGCAACTTCTGCATTTTTTAAATTAATTATTGTGGGAGAGAAACTGCTGTTCTTACTGGCCAATGATCAAAGGTTTTATTTGATTATGTTTAAGCATAGTTAAATAATAGGAGGGCCATAGTCAAAAGATAGGTCTCAATAAAAACTAAACAAACACCCCAACCCCAAACAAGAACACAAGAAAAATCATAGATATTTCATAATTAAAACAATAAGCAAAAGGAAGACAAACTACACATTGAAATCACATTTAACAGTTGGTTATATTGTTCTTTTTATGAACTGAAAAAAGGAAAGAGATGTGCAACTAAACTGGTAAAAGAAATGGAATGGGGTTGTTTCCTGTAGAAAAAAATCACTTGAGGGGACATGATTACTCTTACAATTACATTAACACATATCTTTTTTCACATAGCAAAGAATAAAGAACCAGCGGCCATGCATTTAGACTTGAGGAACGGAAGTTTCACTTGATACAGTGAAAATAGTTCTTCACTACAAGGTTGTGGAATTCCCTGCTGGGAGATGCTGTGATGGCCAGTTCTATTAATTCCTTTAAGAGGGGCTTGAATGATTTCTTTGGCAAGAATAACATGGCTATATAAGGCTATGGGCAGCACAAAATCTATAGTTAGTTAAGTATAGGTATCAGTATATATATGAGGGACTGAACCCCGGAATCCTTTGCGAAAGATTCGGTCGAATACCGAACCAAATCCTAATTTGCATTGCATATGCAATTTAGGGGTGGGAAGGGGAATTTTTTACTTCTTTGTTTTGTGATTAAAAAGTCACGTGATTTCCCTCCCCTCCCCTAATTTGCATATGCAAATTAGGATTCGGTTCGGCAGGGCAGAAGGATTCGGCAGAATCCGAATCCTGCTGAAAAAGGCAGAATCCTGGCTGAATCCTGAACCGAATCCTGGATTCGGTGTATGCCTAAAATATATATTGTCTTTTTTCAACCCAGGTTGAAGATATCGGTATATATATATATGGCCTGGTATTTGTCTTTGTTCTAGGTAAATGAGCTTGCTTGTATATTCCTGCCTAAATAGTCAGTAACACTTCCCAGGAAGGAACACAATGATGTAAATTCTTCACCGTTTTTATATTTCCTAGGAAATACAATTTTTGTTGCCTTCCACATTCAATACTGGTTCTTCAGAGCAGCTTATTTTTGTGCAACATTCAAACCATACTGTAAAATTCTTGATTTAAGGACCACAACGTTATCACTATTTCAGAGCTGTTTCAGAGAAACAGTCACTTGTTCATTTCATACCTTTTCTTTCCAGTCCAGAAGCATATTAGATCAATATCATGGCATGACTTGGCAAGCAGTGAGAATGTGCTCTCCTCTTCTTTTCGCCAATTTCCTCTAACAAAAGAATGAGCAAAATGCCAGTGCCCCACCTAAAAAATAAAAAGCAAACCAATGTGCATGGTTAATTGTAGGCCTGGGCTGCCAACAAAGATTTTTACTGTTTTTAAAAATGACAAATTCCAGGAGTCCACGGAATGGCCAGTGTTTGTAGCTATCATTTTTAGTTGTGCTTGGTTTGCAGCTGTTTGGTTATACCATCCCTAGATGACATATATAGAAAAGACTGTTGCACTGGACAACAGAGTAATTAACTCTATTAAATGCTGAAGAAAGTAATACAGTTCTCTTGTACTTTAGTGTTTTTAACTGTACTGACAGTTTAAGTTTATAGTTATTGTTACTTTTGTATTACAAATCTTTCTATTAAGACCCTCTCCTATTCATATTCTAGTTTCTCATTCAAACCGCTGCCTGGCTGCTAGAGTCATTTGAATCCTAGCAGCCAGATAGCCACTAAAATTCCAAACTGTAGAGCTGCTGAATAAAAACCTAGATAATAATAAAAAAGAAGACCATTTACAGATTGCCTCAGAATAGCACTTTCTACATCATACTAAAAGTTATTTTAAAAAGTGAGCACCCCTTTAAATATCAGATAAAGTGCTTAGTTATTACAAATCATATTCGATCAAATCAGGGTGCCCTGTGGTACCAAGTAGTAAATCTAGAAATGTCAAATATTTCTTGTTGTGATGGAACATGTATGCTTTAGCAACCAAGTACTGTGACTTGACAATTGCTTCAAAGGATGACCCTACAGTTTGTTTGGAAAATGCATGAAAAAAAATGTTCCATGTATGACCAGGATACTTACAGGTTCCAAATGTTGAATGTGCACAATATCTCCAATAACTCCAGCGTCTACCAATGCCTATGAAAACAGATTTAAAGACATTGAAATATGAGTGACACTACACACATGTATATAACCACTGCAGAGGGACAGGGCTGCAAGGCTTTATATTTCGATAGAAATCAAGTTTGAATAAAACTGTAAAATATAAATTAAATATTCCCTTGCAAAGAAAACCTGTATTTGTTTTCTACTCCTAATTCTGAACTTCAACTGAAATATACATCAATTTTGAAATTTCCATGATTCTTAACATGTATTTTGTTTTTAAAATTTTTCTGCATATGTTCAAAAGCCTATACTGTTTTTTTTAACTTGTACTTGAGTTACCCAAATTTAAAGCTGCCTTCTGGCAAATCCATTACCATGACTGCTGCACACACCGGCAATCAAACATGTCTGTAAATGCACTGGTCCTTTTGTTTATCAGTCGCAGCAGTTACCAGAGGAGAGAATAACTAATCTAATCACACATTAATCATAAATATGCAATGATACACTCTTCTGGTCCTACTGCCACCTGATAAATCAGACTCAGTAATTGCTTTTTCTTCACTAAAACAGCCATTTTCTGGTTAAAAAAAACAGACACTTGGGGAGGACTTCTCAACTGCTTCATTAAAGAAGGAGCCCTGATGTCAGACGGGATGTGCAGTGTTCAAGCACATTCTAAACAATAATTTGTTTATACGGATCTGAACACATGGCAGATGTCAAATGTTTTTGTAGTAATTTAGCAATTAGCTGATATTAATTGCTTATGTGTACCAGCTATAAAAAAGATGCATTTTCTCAGCCAATAGTGTCTTATACAAAAAAAAAACTATTCATATCTCATCTAAAGTGCTCTATTTTTATTAGATACATCATTCAGTTAGACATTTTACATTACACTTCTCCCCATGATTTAGGAAGTAATGACGTTTTATACACTCAATATATTGAGGTTTATTCAAATAAACCTCTTAGCAGATAATAACAGTTTAGCCAGAGCATAGGAGGGACTCATGTCCTTACACAGCAAAGTAGTCACGAGAAGAAAACACTGGCAGACAAGGCATATGGTTGCAGGGCTAACCCTTGCCGTTTTAATATTGCGGAAGTGCAATGTGTCAGGGACACGCTCCTTTATCAAGCATGGGTGTGGCCCGAAACATTGCACTTCCACAATATTAAAATGGCATGGGTTAGCCCTGCAACCATATGCTTTGTGTGCCGGTGTTTTCTTCTCATTGACTATATTGGAGGTCGCCGAATACTCTAACACTGAGCACCAGACTGCCTACCTTTGGGTATGTTAAGGGTGTGTGTAGGCATCAATTGTTCAAGTACTTACACAGCAAAGTCCATCTTGCTCTCTTTGTCCCTGTACCTACACCATGCTTTCTCCATCTTGTTCTTCCTAGACATGTCTTCACACACAGTCACACAGTCTTGATCCCCTTAGACATGTCACCAGACCACAGTGTCCATCTCACTCTCTCAAAACATGTCCTACATCACAGTCTCCATCCTTCTGTTGCTAGTCAGTACATCTCACCATCAGTCCATCTTGCGCTCTCTCTCTCTTATATTGTCCTCTCTCTCTCTCTCTCTCTCTCTAACAGAGCCGTGCCAGGCGCCCCAGGCATGCACGGATTGGTGCTTTGCACGACAGACATACATGCACGGAAGCACAAATAGCACAGACCTTAGGCACATGCCTACTCTGCCTACCCCTAGTTCCGGCCCTGTTCTCTTATGTTGTCCTCACACCATTTTTTCTATCTTGCGCACTCTCTAGACATGTCTTCATATCACAGTCTCCAATTTGTTCTCCCTAGACATGTCTTCACACCACACAGTCCCCATCTTGCTTTCCTTAAGGTGGCCATACACGGGCCGATAAAAGCTGCCGACAGACCGTGTCGGTAGCTTATTGGCTCGTGTATAGGGCCCTCCAACGGGCTTCCCCGATCGATATCTGGCCGAAAGTCGTGCAGATGTCGATCTCGGACTAAAAATCCTGTCGGATCGCGGCCGCATCTGTTCGGTGATGCAGTCCCGCGATCCGACCACACGTTACCCATCGTTAGGATCCGATTGTTGGGCCCTAGGACCCACAATCGGATCAGCCCGATATTGCCCACCTCAAAGTGGGCATATCGGGGAGAGATCCGCTCGTTTGGCGACATTGCCAAACGAGTGGATCTCTCCGTGTATGGCCACCTTTAGACATGTTTTCACACCAGAGAGTTTCCATCTCACTCTCTCTAGACATGTCCTCTCCACACAGTTACCATGGTCTCTAAACAAACAATCCCACCACATAGTATGCATCATATCCTCTTCAATGACCACATAGTAGATTGGCAAGTTCATATTACCCTGATCTGTATATTAATAATCATTTTAAGTAAGCTGTATATAGGCAGGGCAGCAATAGCTGATGAACTTATGAGTGGAGTTAAATAAAATCTCAAGGTTAATAATGCTCAGATGAGCCACATCAACAATTTGTGTATATCTTTTACGGTTGTATGGCTTTAAATTACAGACAGAAAAGTTATCTGATCTTTAACTGCTCACTGAATTTGCTACTTATTAACACAATGGTTAGTTAAAAGGTCAAAGCTCAAAGTGTCCAATTACTACCCACAGAGAAAAAAAGTAAAAGGCATCCCCTCTGCATTAAACACAGACCTAAATTGTATGCAATTACAAAGTGACATTTATTTGGACTGGTATAATTTAAATGCCAAATTTCCAACCAGTGATGATGACGCTATAAAGGGAGCAGTAAAAAATCAGGAATGGTTGTAATTCAGAATATAACATTAAAATTCAAAGGGCTATGTAACAAAATGCACTTTTTTGCAGTTTGGCCAGGTGCAATAACCCATAGCAACCAATCAACAGGTAATGGACACCTGTTTAAAAGCAAAAATCTTATTGGTTGCTATGGGTTACTGCAACTGTGCAAACTTAGTGCCTTTTATTACATATAGGGGTTAATGTACAAATTCATATTCTGCATACCTTCATTCCACTGAAACAAGCCCCATTATACAATCTGCAACTTTCTAAATCCAAAGGCTTTCAATTCATACATTTTGCTTTTATTTAGAAGGACATGGATTGTTTTCAACCTCAATTGTTCTGATGCTTTAATGAAAGACAGGGGGCGGATTTACAAGCATAGATCTCAACTGTACCAGTGCAGTGGCCAATGAGAAATTTGTTTGAAATGATGGCTAACTGCTGTGAGTGTTACCTTTATCTCCTGTGAGACAGGATGATAGCGCATGACATGTCCCACTAAAAGCATGACTCCATTCTCCTTGCACACTGATACAATTTCTGAACAGTCTTCAGGGGTAACCTTAATAGAAAGTTAAATATAGTGTTAAAAAAATCCTCTATCAGAAAGAATGAGTAACTAATACAGCTGACAGGGGGTGAGCAAATCTATCCCATTTCACTTCCTTAAAAATTTATGAAACAGCAAAAATTTGAAAAACACATTACATAACTTTTTAGAAACCAAGCTTTTTTTACCTATATATCAGAGTCAATGGGCATTTTTTCTTGGCGCAACCTGGCTAAAAAAAATTGCCCATCCCAATAGACATACCATAACCAGTGGAACAGACCAAATATGGCACTTCCATCTATGTCATTCTTGAATTGTACAAAAAGATGTGTTTAACATTCAATGAGCATGGAACAGTTAGAGCTATTAATTAGAGCTATTAGTAATTTCTTTATGTTTATTTTATGTTGATCAACTAACTGCAATTCACTCGAAAATCATTAAGGTACTCATTTGTGCTAAAAGGAGCTAATGATAACATAAATGGTATGTTAAAAACAATTAAGGGTGAAACATTGAAAAAAAGTGTCATTAATGTGTCTGTAACACTTATTTAAGCAAAATCAAATGCTTTCCATCTGCTGCAGATTCACACAATAAAAGAGCAGCCTCTCTGTTGCCTCATCTATTTAGCTATGAAATGCTTTTGCACTTTCCAAGTGGAAGCCATTATTATGTATAAGGTCTGATTCATCTGGCAGCAGCATGGTTTTCCTACCACTATTTTGCATCTTTCTCATTCTGTCAGCCCCTTGCCTTCCCCCCAGCTCCCCAGTATGTATATTTTTAATTATATATCGCTCCTTGAGGGGAGCCAGGATTCTTGTGCCTGGACAACCCGAATTGAATCCTTAAAATCACGTGACTTTTTGGTTTTGTTGGTTCGGTATTTGGTCAAAAGCTTCCACAAAGGGTTTGGGGGTTTGGCTGAATCCAAAATAGTGGATTCAGTGTCCTGTGGAAAAGTGTCCTGCTCAATTTACAATCTAAAGTCATGGGGCAACACAGTACAAAGTGCCAAAAAACCTTGGCTAGTATGTTCTGTAAATATACAGTCATAGTAACAATAAGTAATCAGGCAGTTGTTGATTAACAGGTGTGCAAACTGAAATTCTGTCTTTGAGAAAAAAAACTTCTTAAAGAACACTGGACTTATCTTCACAATTGTCAGTTTAACCACGTGCTATGTAACAATAAATAAAAGTATAAATAGTTTAATACAAGTTCATGAAAAAATATAATTTTGGAAATATGTCACACTGGTTATTAATACATAAATAACACCAAATATCTATCTAGGAAAATGCAGGAAAGCAGGTAAACCCCACACCCCATCTTACACATTCTACACATTAAATTCCAGATGTGCTCATAAGGATGCGAATTTCCAAACAGGAGCTGCTAGCACTGTTTGGTCGAAACATTTTCTTTTACATTAACAACAAATATATTGATCTGATAACTTACTGCCATGGGCTTTTCCAGTAATATATGGTATTGTTTTCTAGCAAATGCTACTGCTGGATCCTGTAAGAAATAAGAGATTACTATAGTTTTGGCTCATGGGTTATTATTTAAATGCAATTTAATGTTATCAGATGGATATTGCAGTTTCCCCAAAGAATCTTAGTCACATTGAAATGTTTTAGATGCACTGATTTTTAAAATATAATTTTTTGCTAGTACCCGTAGTTGGTCAGGCAGGGGATTTCCAGCCATGTGGATTTCAGGAACATAGGGGAATTAACCCCATGGATCCAAACAGTAGTATAGTATAGTTGCCTGTATCCATTCGGAACACTGACAGGGAAAGGCCACTTGAAATTGTGCTAGAGGGCACATTATATTTGAAGATGGCCCATTAAAACACTGTAAAGGGCCCATTATGCAGAAAAACCGAGGTACGGGGCATTATGGATAACAGGTCCCATACCTGTACTATACACTGTATACAGGCCCAGACTGGGAATTTTAAATAGGCCCTGGTATGTCAAGAACATAGAGGCCCAAACTGTCTCCACCAATACACTAAATAGTGAATCTCTATGGCATCTTACAGCAGCCCCTCTGACATTAGCCAGAACCCACAGAAAACCTACACTCCCCTACACTGGTTTCCTTGTTGCCAAAATTGGGTCACCTTTGGCGGGCAGGACCATTGAGCACATATGCATGTTAGTGTGACCACTGGTTTTTACTAAATTGTAAATTTCCAATATTTACCAAAAAATGCACATATCCTGCCAAATAGCAACATTTTCAATGTATGTGCCCATTCATCATTTTCATGGGACTTAAAGAAATAGTAAAAAATTGCTATATCTTCCATTTTACTCCACAGTGGGAATTTAGAATCAGAATTACAATGAGAACTACCATATGTCCTTTTTTCAGCTACTTACAGGGTATAACACATTGTTGTTAACATGAGTTTGGAATATTGTAAACATCTAAAATACCTTATGCAGTCTATCTGGGGTTGCAATTATAACCGCCTCAGCAAACTTTTCTTTGGCTGCTGCGTCTCTCCAGTCTGAAGAAAACAAAAATATATTATATATCAGGATAATATATTGGTGTTGTGAATGGTATGACACTTAGGCCAATGGAACACCTAGCAACTTTCTTTTGATGATTTTTTTTTAATCACAATTGAGGTTTTTTTTTTTTTTAAAAAATGAAGAAGCTAACCATTAAAACTTGGCAACATTTTTTATATTTTTGAAAAATCGCAATCTGGCTTCCAAAATGCACACAAAAATAAGATCTTTTTTGTGAGCATTTTCATACTTCATATTCTGTCTGTGTTTCAGTGGGAGTAAAAATCATGAGCAGTGACATATTAATGAAAGGAGGCTCAAGGGGCTAAAATACGCCATTGGAAAAACACTATATGTGCCATAAGCCTTAGAACGCAATTTTCCAAATGGTTAAAATAACTCTGTTATGATACATTTTGACATCTTTGGGAATCTCAAATTCCCCTGTATATAAAACATTAAAAACAACTTAGTCAAACGAATGGTAAGTGAAGTTCATGTTTGTTCCACCACCTAATACGTGTCTTACCCATGGGTATGATGTCAACTCAACAGAGGACCAAATGGAAATCAATTTGCATCAAAGAAAAAAAAAAGAGCCATGTATTGACTCATTACAAAGAAAAGGTAATTTATTCCTGCAAAATGGTTAATCATAAAGTTAACTGATCAAACCAAGAGGACTTGTCTGAAAGATCCAAAAGACTTTATAGATAACATGTATATGTTCATAGATTATTAGTTATAGGACTACTTGGACACATGTTTTCTATAGGGATGAAACGTTCAATACACTGATTTGTGCTATGTTTAAAATTAAACGTCCGCAGGAAGAATTGTGGCAATATCCCTTGCCTAATAACATGGCTGACCTCCAGTAAGAGTTTTCAGCAATGACTGCCTGAGTCAAGGATTTAAAAATAGTGTCAGGTGCAATAATCAAATCATCACAGGCTTAGCTATAAAGTGTACACTCTCCAGAAACGTTTACAGAACAGAGACTAAGGGGGATTTTCAGTGACTTAGTATTCTCTGATTAATCTTGATGATATATGCAGTTGAAGAAAAAAAATCATCAAGGTAGATAGAGGTAGATAGAGGGCCCATGTAATCAGTAATGAGATTTCAGTGGAGAAGACAAACCTTTACAGGAACAAAAAAAGAAACACATTTACTTTACCCAATCAACTCCCCATCTGTGAAAAATTCTGGTTTCATTCTGCAATTTGCAACTACTTCACAATAAGCTCAGCCAAGCTGCATGAGTTGAGTACGACTAGTCACATTCCTAGTTTAAATTAGGCAGGTTAATGTTTTGATATGATACAGGTCAATGGCTTGATATTCATAAGACCAATGTCAGATGAGGTGGTTTCCTCATTGGTGTAATGACCACTGGTATGTATGTCATGTCCTGATATGTTTTATTTTGTTTTCATTATAAATCTAAATAAAACCCTATACAATAAGCTGTACATAATATATGTTTTGGCTAATGGCATAAGGGCATAAGGTCATTTTGACAACTGTTGCCATCCGGTCTGTACAGATTCTTCTATGTTTTAGGAAAACAAAACTCTTCCACTAATCAAATCCCAATGGCACATTGTAATTCTTCATAGAGGTGACATCTGAAACTCAGGTGTGATTCTGTGGGGTTACTGTGATATGATTACCAAGGTATCATGCATGTAAACACTAAATATATATAATATGTTATCACCCCATTTTGCAGTAAGTAGTGAACTGCGTTCTTAAGAGTCCATCTCTTGAATGGATCCTTTGGGATTGCCTTTGTCTTGTAATGGAATTATGCAGCCTTCACAAATTATCACTAAGACCCATGTGTCTATCTTTGTGGCTCGCCATATGTCTAAAAATTGAGTCAGTCTTCCCCCACCTGACATCCCTGAAGTTCTCCCTGGTGTCATGCTGAGGAGGATTTGGACTCAGCTGTCTTCTTGATGGGTCTGGACTGCTGTGACCAGGAGCTTCTTCCTCTTCCCCAAGTTCTGTTGTGATTTCTGAAATTATTTGTTTAAGGTCAGGCCAGAATAACTGATCTCCTAGGAACTTAAGCCACAATAGTCTAGATTTGGATGCTGTGTTGTCTGACCACTGCCTAAGCCAAAGGGCTCTCCTGGCTATAACTGTATTTGAGGAGGATTTAACTTAATTAAGTCCATGCCAGCCTCTGCTATGAAAGACAGTGCTGTATTGATCTTCTGTAAAAGTGTTATCAAATCCTGATCAGAGGTTGGGGGATCTGATAGAAATTCCTGGCACCAGAAATTAGCAGTCCTGGCTACATCTATAGAAGCAGTAGCTGGCCTTAATATCGAGCACTTATGTAGAGTTGTCTCCAAGCGTCTGTCCATGGCGAGCTTGAAGGAAGTGTCCTCTGCTGGTAAGGTGGTATGCTTGGAGAGACGCACTATGGTCTATCTTAGGTGGCTTATCCCAGAATTTACCGTTTTCATCAGGAACATGTACTTCCAAATCTTTTAGTCACAGCAATCCTGTGGTCTGGTTGTGCCCATTCAGTATCTATGATCTGTTGGACTGCTTTAGAAATGGGGAAGGTTCTGGATCTCTTTGGTTGAACTCCTAAAACCTTGTCAGCCTCGTGGGGCAGTCTCGTTCTTTATTTCTAGTGTGTCAAGGACATGTCGTAGTAAGTTTTTTTCGCTGAAGCCCCTTCTAGGTCTGAGTCTGAGTCACTCTCTTCCGTATGTATGACATTGTTGTCATCAATCTGCATGTCTGGCATGAATTGAGTCAGAATTGGAATGAATGAGTCAGAATTGGAGGGTGTATTCTCTCTGCGCCTCTTGTGTGAGGGTTTATTGGATTAAGCAATAGTGGATTGTATCATGGACTTTATCCAACCCATCAAGTCTTGTAATTGTGTTGGGGGTAAACCTTGTTCTGCAGACCCTATGTTTGGTTCCATTGTGAATGTGTTCTGTTATAAATTGAGGGGATTATATGGGGGCCACATTTAGCCCCCGGGCCTGACTTTGGGTATGCCTGCCCTAGGGTCCACGATTGGATTAGCCCAATATCACCTACCTCAAAGTGGGTATATCAGGGAGAGATCCGCTCATTTGGCAACGTCGCCACACGAGCGGATCTCCCTATGTATGACTATCTTAAAACCCATAACGTCTGCACTAATAGGTAGGGCCACTTAGAGAAACTGGTTATATAAAACTGGCTACACAAATAAAGATAATAATAACTGGTGAGTTCTAATAACCTTCACAGTAATACTCCTGGCCTGCAACCTACATAATGTACTTTACCAAGGACAAAGACTACAAACAAAGATAACTAACATTTCTTTACCTTCAAATATTTTATCATCATCAATACTGTGTGTTGTTTTAAAGTCATCTCTTGTGCATGAGCGGGGATCAGCAACACCAACCACCTAAGAATAAATTAAATACATAGTTAATGCATGGATATAATTTAAAAAAATTGAAAAATATTTTACTTGAAAATTTGCAATATAAAATAAAGTTTGTCATATATTAGATATTATTCCTGATATGGTAAGTTTAAAGGATACATAAACCCTCCCCACAAAAATTTTATCGGTAAACAGCCTCTTTGAAATCTTTAGATACCTGCCACTCTGGTTGTTAAAACTTTAATAATAAGGCTACTCCTTTGCTCCAAAATCCGGATTTTACACCGGGACAGAATGTTGCCCTTTTCCGGTGGTGGAGTTCTAGCAATATTCTTAGAATCTATGACTGCTATAACGTTAGGGGCCCACTTACTATAGCTCTCCTCCAGTCCCAACGGGACCTTCCGTCATCTGAAATTTTTAGAGCGTTGCAGGTGTTACATTATATATCTTCACTGAAAACCCACTGGGAAAGGTCACAACATAGTCTGACATTTTTTGAAAGCTGGTGTCTCCGCCCCTCCCTCCGCACGGGAATGATCTCGCTATTGTATTCCGCCTTAAATAACCTATCCAACCCAAGGGATCACGCTTATGTTAGGGCATGGGAGAAGGATGTCTCGTGTTCATATGATATGGAACATTGGGGGAAGTGTTGGGAAATCACTAAATCTAGTTCTATGAATACTGTTTTGCTGGAGGCCTCCTACAAGGTATTATTTCGATGGTATTTGACGCCTGATAGGATAGCGAAAGGGGTTGCTACGGCGGATCCCAATTGCTTTAGAGGCTGCCAACAACTTGGTTCCATGTACCATATATGGTGGACGTGCCCTAGGGTGGTAAGATTTTGGATTAGGATCCACACTATCATATTCTCTGTTTTTAACATTAATGTGAGGAGAGACCCAATGATAGCACTTTTGAATGGTAAATGTGATGGTTTCTCTAAACTACAACACAAACTGTTGACATGTATATTTTTGGCTGCGAAACAAACCATCGCTAAGGCATGGAAAGCTGGAGCTATTCCTATTCTAGCTTTTAAACATAAAATGGATTGGATTATGGTGAATGAAAAATTAGCTAGTTTTCTCAATAACACCCATGATAAATTCCTAAGGATTTGGCAGCCCTGGTTGGAGTACAGACACAGTGATCCCAATGTTTATCAGCTTCTTTCCATTTGACTCTCTTGCTATCACTCGATTTTATTTTTGTGATGTATTAATGTTCCGATGACTTATTTTGCTATTTCCCAGTCTTTTCCATGCAATTTCCTGACTAGGTGGCTCTTTGATTTTACTGTTTTATTATTGTGTAACCAAAGTTGATGTCAATGTGCACTGATATTTTACTTGTGACCGCCCATGACTGTTTACATTATTTTTGATGACCTGCCACACTTTTGTGGTGTACATTTGGCATTTGTTTGTGAAACAATAAAAATATTGTTGAAAAAAAAAAAACTTTAATAATAAGGCTGCATCATCCCCTTCATCACTTAGAAATCCTGCTACTCCTTTAACCTACTCTGCCCCCTCCTTCAGAAAAGGCGTCAATGCGACCATCCATCCTGCGGCACTTGATTTCTCCTCCCTGGCTATTCCACTGACAGTGTGTCCTCTGACCCCATTTCCTTCTCCAACTCGTCTTCATCCTCCTCCCAGCCAGGAGCTTTGAAGGGCTCGTCTGAGCCGGGGTAGGAATTTCTGCGGACTATGGGCTCGGGTGCGCGGCCAAACGGCCAAGGTGCCGACTTCTTTTCTCCTCAGGTACCATGGGCTTGTCATCCCCTGCCTGCGACTCTGACTCGCAACTGATGAGCGACCTGAGAAATTTGCTTGCTCACAGCTCTTTCTCTTGCAGGGGCAGCCAGGAAGAGGGGTCGCCAGACCTACACGAGAGGAAGAATAATAGTACTCAGAGTGGGTCCCTGGTCAAGGGTTTTTGGGTGGGCCCCTGGTCAAGGGTTTTTGGATGGGCCCCTGGTGTCCCAGTCTGACACTGTCTGGGGTTTTCCAGATAATGGATCTTTCTGTAATTTGGATCTTCATACTGCTAAAAAATCATGTAAACATTAAATAAACCCAATAGGCTGGTTTTGCCTCCAATAAGGATGAATGATATCTTAGTTTGCATCAAGTACAAGGTACTATTTTATCATTACACAGAAAAAGAATTAATTTTTAAACTTTTAATCATTTGGATTATTTGGATAAAATGGAGTCTATGGCAGATGGCCTTTCCATAATTCAGATTTTTCTGGATAATAGGTTTCCGGATAACAGATCCAATACCTGAACCACTTACTTTAGGGCAGAACTCCACAGGGCCATGTTATCCGATGCCTCGCGTTGAGAGGAAACGCAGGCGACCAGTCAGAGGCACCAAATATAATGTAAGTGATAGAAACATCTCAGCTAACTACACACAACACGTTAAATGAAGACGCAGCGTGCGACTTTCACATCTGACAGTCGTGTTTGATGCATGTAGTTTGTAGTCACTATATCATTATATTCGGCACCTCCGTCTGGTCGCCTGCATTTCCTTTCAGCGCGACACATCGGATAACATCGCCCGTAGAGTTCTGCCCTTGCTCCAACCTGGTTTACATAGAAAATGTTGAAAGCTCACACTATTCCCTTGCTTGGTTTAGAAGCGGTCTTGTAAAAGGCTGAAGTGCCTAAATATACCTTGATACAGAATAATGTTGTGAGATTAATGGCATTTCGCCCACCCCATCCAAGCAGCCAGGAGTTGTGCTTATCTCACCTAAGCAACTTGTAACCACAAAACTCTGCAATGGTTTATATTTAATGTTATGCTGTGCATGCTGGGCATAAATTATCCCAAAAAAATCTCTAAAAATTAAAAAAAATATTCCTCTTTGAGGAGGCTGGAGCCATTATTATCTTTATTTATACAGTGTCAACATATTCTATAGCACTTAATATGTTCCATTAGTCTCTGCCCAGATGCAATGGGTAATAAAATGTCTCTCTGACATGCATATCAACACAGACATACAGGATCTGTTTCATCAGAGCCAATTAACCTTTCACAATGTTTTTGTACTTTGGAAAGCTGGACTGCTCAGAGGAAAGGAACATAAACAAAGGAAGAAAGAGAGAGTGCTCTGGACAGAAACAAGCCCAGTCCCAATTGCAGTGGGGCAGAAATGCTTGTTTAAAAGCAACTATTGTAAGCTACAATCACATGAGCTGATTATAAAGCAGTCTTAACTGTTTGGACCATGGGTTAAATCACATAATCTGCAGTTTGGTTACAAATGTGGATAGCATAGCACTACTATTGCATTCACCCCATAATTTCACTCCCACCCCACCTGCTGATTTACTTCTTCACAGGGGTGGGGGTGGGGGCGGTTCAGTACTGTAGAAAACACTACTATTTCCCTACAATGGGAGAGCAGAATCTCACAACAATATGCTCGGAGGTGTGGGTTATTTAGATTGTCACTCCTGTAGGCTAAATAACACTTGAGACAAGGTTGCCACCATGCATCATTGCAGAACTGCATAGGGGGCATGAAGACCAGTTACAAAGAGATTTAGGGAGATACACCTGTTAGCATTAGAAACTCTAACTGACTGGTTAAGAAGGGACAGTCAGGTTTTGGAACTAGGGTTGCCACCTATCCGGTTTTGACCCAGACAGCCCGGTATTTTCAAGGGCTGCCGGGTGAAAACTTCCTGCACGGTTTTCCAAATAAGGAAAACCAGGCAGGATTCCCTTGATTGACACATCAATCAGCCAATTGCCACATCATAGCCCTGACACCATGGACACTCCCATCTACGTCACGGGCCCATCCCCTTACGTCACCACACCGCCCCCTGCCCGGTCTCCACCTTTGCAAAAGATGGCAACCCTATTAGGAACTTCAAGTGATGTTACAATAGCAGAACTATCAGCGACAGAACTATCAATATGACCTATAGGTAACTTTTAATGTAGATTAATATTTTCAAAAGAAAATTTTTAGTCTCAGTATCACTTTAAAGTGACATTGGGGTGGATACTTCTTATGTCCTAAATATTCTTGAACTATGGCTGAATGTCTTATAGAGCAATGGTTTCCTATATTGGTAACCTTGCTATAAGCTAACAGGTATTGATAAAAGCCTGGACCCCCAAGGGGCGGGGTTTGAACAGAAAACATTCAATAACCACTGCTATTCATCCTCAGAATCTGGAATAGTTACATCCAATCACAAGTAACATGTTTGTGTTCAGCTGAAATAATTTGGTTACATTAGCAAATTTTATAGCCTACTTTGAAATGTGCCCAAAGGTGACAGCTAAATTGTCCTGCATTCCTA
The DNA here is from genome assembly GCF_017654675.1 of Xenopus laevis. Classification (NCBI taxonomy): domain Eukaryota; kingdom Metazoa; phylum Chordata; class Amphibia; order Anura; family Pipidae; genus Xenopus; species Xenopus laevis. The sequence goes on from NC_054383.1 coordinate 100,126,660, forward strand.
ACTCATTTGAAATTCTTGTTTCATATGATAAACTCACACTTAGAGGCAGATTTATCAAAATGTGAGTTTAGAGCAGTGGCTTAACTATAAAGGAAGCAGCCCCGCAGTTGCAAAGGGGGACCATGGAGCCTAGACCACTGGGTTTGCTAAATTACATTTTGATAAATCTGCCCCTAAGTCTTGCATGGTGATCAGAACGGCAAACCTAATTTAATATGCGCAATCTCAGAGTGAAGATACAAAGATAATAAACTTGATTTTATTTTCCTACATCCTTCAAAAAAACTGACTGCATTTTTCCAGTCAGCCAAATGGAACAGTACTACCATTTTTAAACAGCCATTTAGTTTCAATTCCTTTTTGCTCTGGGCTGCAGCTCAAGCACGACTTTTTCAGCCATGACATTATAAACCACAGCTGCTGGTGGAGGAAGAGAAATGAGGAACTGATAAACACACGCAGAATAGTCCTTTAACTTTTTAATTTTTTTTTTTTTCATTTCATACAATGAACATAGTAAAAAGTAATAAAACGCAAAGCCACAATCTGACACAATCGGACATCTAACATATACTGTAGCTGGCTTACTTTATATATTCTGTTAAAGTTTAAAATAAATGTTAGTTTATCCTTTTCGTTTATAAAATGTTAACATAAAGCATTAATCGTGATAATCTTCACCACCACCAATAACAACGCCATCATTATCCCGGTTTAATGGCCAGTGTTCTCAATCTGGGTGTCTCAGCTGTGTGTATTGTTTCCTTTGCACACTGCCAGTGAATGAAGACTGCATTGTGTGCCTGGATTCACGCACAGCCTAGCCCTTGTGTTTAAAGCTTTTGTTACTCTCCTCCTAAATACCCTTCTTCCAACAGAAGAAAGGGGGTGGGTGCTCAAGTCAAAACCAAACAATGAACCCTATCTAGAGTATAAAATACTATTCTGTTTTATTTATAAAAGCTAAGAAAAGGGAGGATATTACATCACATTTGTTACTTTCAAGCAAAGAGTTAAAACAGCCCAGAGTCTCTTTCTCTCTACCCTCCCTCTCACTGGAGAGATGTTTGCTGCAGAATCCATTACAGATGTGGATAAGGACGTGCATTTAAGCAATGCAGACAATTGCAGCAGAGTCTTCAGGGTATACAGATACATTTAAGCAACAGCATCCCATAATAAAAGGACTACATGTATGCGCTTTTTTTTGGGACTCACGAAGATGAAGAGAATTTCTAAGTGAAGGAAGTTTTCAAGAAAGAAAGAACAATTGTTTTTCTTCACTTGGATTTTTATACTAATCATGGTATTGGGGTCAATAACAAAGGTGATTTTTTTTTTCTGCTTATATAAAAATATATTATTTATTGCAGTATCACTTGCTAAAGATATATCTGTTTACTGTGACAATGGATTCCTTTATAATATATATTATATAATAACTTGTATTACACAATAAGAAAATTATCTAACATAAATGCTACTTATTAATGTTTCTGCTAAATACAGAATAAAAAAAGTGTTTATACATATATATCTATATCTACAGATATATATCTAGAGAGAGAGAGATGGAGAGAGAGAGAGAGAGAGAGAGAGAGAGAGAGAGAGAGAGAGAGAGATGGAATAAAAAAGGAGCAAAATAAAACATGGGCAGTTAAACTGACTGCTGGATTACAGTGGAAACCACTAGAACAAACAGGCTGGGAATCATCCCAAAGTGCTGTAAATCCATGTGTGCTGAATTGGCTACTGAATTAACTTTTTTGTGTGCCAAGGCTTCAGCATTACTCATTGTACAGGACAATAAAACTGTATTCTATTTCAATAAAATATTTCCCCATTTACCGCACTGGCATAATTTATTCAGCTATAAAAGTGTCATTGTGGAGGTGGTAGAATGAACCCTTTATTTTCAGTGGTATGAGAATAATTCCATGAGGCAGAACGCCACTCATCTGTAAGAAAAAATTCGACAAGATTTGCTGCTAGCTACACATTTAGACTATTACAAGAAAACACACAGTTAACAGTGACATATACTAGTATTGAACTGCTATAAGATTTTTCTGTTAATATATATATTTTTTTAATTGATATTAGAGCTTACTGCTACCATACACCAGAATACTGTTGAGTGCTGGATAGAGTAATCAATAAACGAAATACACAGATAACCACACGTAAGAAGTGACGAGGATTTGGCTTGCAAAGGGCTGACTGTTTGAGGAGTAAAGACAAGAGAAGGTGAAACTAGGCAGCTTTATAGGCAGATTGCATTAATGTAAGTTTAATTTCACAGGACTAAATAGAGAATATAATAGTCTTTTTGCATAGCCTTCATAAACCAAAATATTTGTTGTTAATGCCACATATGGATAGATAAAAGCAAAGTAATTTTTTTTTAATTTTTATGGTTTGCTTCTAGCATTTTTGTAACTATACACGTTAAAATATCACACACTCGACAGAAACAGCTTTAACTGCAAAGTAACCAACCCTTTCCTTCTTTGCTTTTGCTTTCTGGGTAATCACAATAATTATAGTAATAGTAATATTTCACTATGGAGGAAGAATTATAACACTATAATAATGATGACTTGAATTGTGAGGAGTGACATAGACACACACATGAGTCTATTAGCATGCATCTCTTCTTCACATAGTTAAAGGGTATTTACTCTTCCACTCCCGTCGTGGAAGCCTACAAAAGCCTTACAAAATGACATGAAGTACTTGTATTAATAAATCCCTAGGAAATGAACAGGGGATTGTATGAGATCAGTGTTTCTTACGCTCAGCTTCTGGATGTTTCCTTAGCTAATGAGGCAATTAACAAGCACCACCCACAGAATGAAGCCATAAGAAGGAAGGGTTTGTAAGACACTTGAACTGTACATTAAAAAATAAAACCAGGAGAACATAGATTTGCCTCTGATTTATTGCACAGAATGAAATACTAGAACATGGATTTTATTTTCCTCTTCTCCTTCTCAAAATAAGCTTTCTTGATGCATTTGGGTTCCATTAACTGTTGAGACTAGTAGAGGGGCCAGGCAATCTGCAACTACTCAGCTGTCACAGAAGGAGCTGTTGCCCACCTCTGGAATGAGCTGTAGAAGCCTGACCAGACATTGTAGCAACCACTAAAATAAATATTTTCTTTGCTTTTATCTTTATTTTACATTAAAGGACACACACAGGGCAGGGTATCACACAATACATGCCAGGACCATTACCAAACCATAGTAGAGATGTAAATGAAATATAAATTCTACTTGCATGTAACACACTAATATATTTTGTTAGTTTTTTAAATGGTATATTGTCCGACAACAAAAGTTATAACAGACAACTATATAACAGATAACTAATAGGCTTAGGGGGTTATTTACTAAACTCTGAAATTATCTGGTCGGACTTTTTTGGGGCAAAACTCGATTTTCTTTGTTTTTTTTCTTTAAAAAACTAAATTCTTTCAAGATTTATTACAGCTCACTGCTGCAAAAAGCTATAAAGGGGTAGGTGCAGGCTCTGTCTTGCTAATGGCAAGACAAGCCTATCCATGCTGCAGTGCTAGATCACTCTTCCAATGGTTGTGCATTTGTTATCACTGTATATGTCAAAAAGAAAGGGGTGGTTCATATTGTGGCAAAAAGAAAGGGGTGGTTCATGTTGTGTGTGTGATGCAATTAAATAGGCGTATATAACCTACCTCTGCCACCAAGCTAGCATTAGCATTACTGCTGTTTCTACTTAAAGGAGTAGTTCACCTTTAAGTAAACTTATAGTATGTTATAAAATGGCCAGTTCTAAGCAACTTTTCCATTGATCTTCATTATTTATTTTCAACCATTTCTGAATTATTTGCCTTCTTCTTTTGACTCTCTCAAGCTTCCAAATGGGGTCACTGACCCTACCTGAAAAACGAATTTTCTGTAAGGCTACAAATGTATTGTTATTACTACTTTTCATTCCTCATTTTTCTATCCTATTTTGCCTATTCATATGCCAATCTCTTATCAAATAATGCATGTTGCTATGGTAATTTGGACCCTAGCAACCGGATTGCTGAAATTGCAAACTGTAGAGCTGCTCAATAAAAAAGCCAAATAACTCAAAAGCTGCAAATAATAAAAAAATAAAACAAATTGCAAATTGTCTCTGAATATCACTCTCTACATCAGGGATCCCCAACCTTTAGAACCCATGAACCACATTCAGAAGTAAAAAGAGTTAGGGAGCAACACAAGCATGAAAAACGTTCCTGGGGTGCCAAATAAGTGCTGTGATTGGCCATTTAGTAGCCACTATGTGGATTATCAACCTACATTGAGGCTCCGCTTGACAGTGCACCTGTTTTATATGCAGCCAAAACTTGCCTGGAATTCAAAAATAAGCACCTGCTTTGAGACCACTGGGAGCAACATCCAAGGGGTTGGAAAGCAACATGTTGCTTGCGAGCTACTGGTTGGGGATCACTGCTTAAATCATACTAAAAATTAATTCAATAGGTGAACAACTCCTATAAGTGCTCCTTTTGGCAACTGTGGAACAGCATGTATGTGGACAACCGTTGGCCTTGAGTTGCATTCACTGTAAGGCAGAAATGTTTGCACCTGATTCAGGAGGCACAAGATCTGTGACTGACAAAAACAGGGAAAGATGTGGATGAATTGTACATTGTAGGCTTAAACATTCTTTTTTTTTTTTTTAATTGAGCCCTATACATCCTCCTAATTGTCAGCCAGTAGAAATGAGTATAGTTTTGGTAAATTACACAGGAAACACATAGGGTTGCCACTTTTTCTGGAAAAAAATACCGGCCTTCTTATATATTTATCTTTTTTCCCTATTAATAACATTAGGATCAACCATCATTTTTTACCAGCCAGGTGGCAAACCTAGATACACAGCTGGTATAAAAAATAAATTAAAAAAAGCTCATTACGTTTGGGGGCACATTTACTATTGGTCGAATACCGAGGGTTAATTAACCCTCGATATTCAACCCTCGAAGTTAAATCCTTCGATCGAGCGATCGAAGGAATAATCGTTTCGAAGGATTTTAATCCATTGATCGAACAATTTTTCCTTCGATCCCAAATTGCCTAGAAAGCCTATAGGGACCTTCCCCGTAGGCTAACATTGGTGCTCGGTAGGTTTTAAGTGGCGAAGTAGGTGGTCGAAGTTTTTTTTAAAGAGACAGTACTTCAACAATCGAATGGTCGAATAGTCGAACGATTTTTAGTTCCAATCATTTGATTCGAAGTCGTAGTCGAAGGTCGAAGCAGCCAATTCGATAGTCAAAGTAGCCAAAAAAATACTTCGAAATTCGAATTATTTTTCCTTCTAATCCTTCACTCGAGCTAAGTAAATGTGCCCCTTGGTGTAAACTAGTTGTGCTATATAAATATGGATAGCTGCTGTGGCCATTCTGCTGAAGAGATAGGAAAATGTGTAGCTCAATCTCACGTGAGTCTGCAGCTTTTAGACAGAGGAGAAACTGCACACCAACACCATGCTTATCTTGCTTCAAGAAGACATAACTTTATTAACACTTCTGTATTAGCAGACCAAGATTATGTTACATGATACTGTATAAGTACCAGATTTACTATGGGAGGTGTATGAGAGCACACCCATTAACACACATCTTCTTAACACCTGCATTAATTAATAACATGCCCTGATGTACAACCATTCTTTAGCTATATTGTGTTGTTTATTAATACAATGGTTGCATCATTTTGACAGCATAACCTGCATGAAACAGATGTAGCAATAGGCAGTTATAGAGGAGCCTCTGTCTGCTCTCATGTCTCAAAGGAGGGTAACGATTTATTATGTTGTTGAGATAAGATGTCTTTGATCAGCCCTGCCTCCTCCCTTTTACTTGGGAGCTACAGAATCACTTAGCCAGTAAAAGGCACAAGTTTATTATTACACTGAAAAACAAAGGACAGACTTCAGTTCAAGTTACCTTTTTTGGGAAAAAGACACCCAATTTTTTACTAGCTGGCTTGGAAAGCATCCATGTGGTAACATGAGTTATTCTAGTTAAATTGATCTATATTATTTAATTACATGTTCAATTAAATTATCGTGTTGTGGTTCTCAGGTATGTATGTATTTTGCCAAACAATACCAGGTGATGATAGTAGACATTTAAGAATAGGTGAAAAGACAGTTTGCTACAGGTGAACAATAGGGCTATTTATTTGTATAGGATTTTTATTATTATGCTTTATTTATATCATACCAACATATTCTGCAGACAATACATCATTCACAGCAGTCCCGGGCTCAGTCAAGCTCACAATCAAGGATCCCTATCACACATACACATAAAACTGTTGTCAATTTGTTTTTAATAAGGAGCCAATTAACCTACTTGGATATTGAGAGGACACTAGAATATGCAGAGGAAATCACACAAGCAGTGAGAAAACTCCTTAGGGAAGTGGCATCCCGTCGGCAATTCATATTCTTGTTGGCGGGACGGCATTTGGAGAGATTAGTGGTCTGAAGTAGGGGAGATTTGTCGCTGGGCAACTAATCTCCCCATGTGTCACCACCCTTACTTGCTGTTTCAAAGCAGCAATGTTATCCACTTTAGTTTTCTCCACTGGTAAATTGTGGTGAACTGTCCTTTCACCCTTTGATAGGGTTAGAAAAGATATAGGGTTTGGGATTGCAGTGCTGCCCTGAATTGTGTTAAAAATCAAAAGCATAAAGTGCAACACACTATATGAGGCTAAACTAACTCATTGAGTTACATTTGAAAAAAAAAAAAAAATCATCCTCCACAAGGTGTCGTTATTGGTACGTTTACATAAAAGCACAACATTCAGCAAAGATCAGCTTGCCTTATTTATTTTTCTTTCTGAAGCCAGTATTGTCAGCGTTTCCCTGGAGTTTCTCTCTTCACTGCTAATATACAGTTTAAAAAAACGAAAGCAAGGAAATATATTTTTATGAGTATCCCTGGTGAAAGCTCAGCATAATATATTTTTAGAAGCTATAAAAAAACAAGTTGTTAGAAATCTGCAAAGCTCTAAAAGAATCTACAGTTTGCCAGTCTGGGCCTGATAACATTAGTCTTAGGGCAGAGGCAGGCAGACAATCTCCCCGAACTGCCTTCCCCCTGCCTTCTGCCTGTTAAATGCAAAATCGGCTGCGGCAATCGCCCGAAGTTTCCTTGTGAGACAACTTCGGTAGACTTCAGAAATCGAAGCACCATGAGTTCCACTGCGTTGGCGTTTTCTCATAATAGCAGGCGGAAGGCAGTTCGGGGAGATTTCCGCCCGAAGAAGAGGCGATTAGTCGCCAGGCGACTAAATCTCCCCAAATCTGCCTTTGTGCCCCTCCCCTTAAGGTGGCCATAGACGCACTGATAATATCGTACAAAACTAATTTTTGTACAATATTCGATGTGTGTACAGGGTCGGACTGGGCTGGGTTGTATGTATGGTAACAGAGGGAGAGTTCTTGGATATCGGTCATCTCGTTGATCGTGCTGGCATAAAAATTTCGATCGGGTGCACCCGAACATCGCCCATTGTTGGTGCTGAATCTTCAGATACAGGTAGAATTCTATTGTTTCTCCCTGTATATCTGACGATTCAATCAACAATCTTTCTTGGGAAGATCTTTTCCAGGAAAGTAATCAGGAATCGTAATTGTAACGTTTATGGCCACCGTTAGGCATCTACCTCCCTCACATTGCTCTAAGGAAGGTTCTTGAAAGAACTCGAAAGGTTCTTCTCTATCAGATTTTCAGAACATTAAGGTTTATTATTTTTCTCTTAAGAAAGGAAATGTTATTTTTGGCATCTTGTATTTGGTAGAACATTATTTTTACATTGCTTTAGTCTTAATTTTCTTGCTCAAAGTTGTCATTATATGTATAGATCCTTTATTCAGAAACCCATTTTCCGGAACGTTCAAATTACAGGAAGACCTTCTCCTATAGAGCCCATTTTAAGCAAATAGTTTTTTCCCCTTTTCACTATAATAAAAAAACAGCATCTTCTACTAAGCAGCATGAATCCATATTGGTGTCAAAACAATTCCATTGCATTTATTTAATTTAGAAAACAGACTGGTGATCCAAATTACAGAAAGATCCATTAAAACCCCAGGACCCAAGTATTGGGGATAATAGATCCTATATTTTTATATACCGATTCATTTGATTTCAGTAAGTAAGGTTTCAGAATCACACTAAAAGTCACCGTACACTGGCAGATATAAACTGCTGACAGATTAAGCTGGCAGTGTATGAGGCCCTCCAATGGGCTTTCCCAATTGATATCTGGCCAAAAGTCTGCCACATGTCGATCGAGCAGGTTTAAAATACCCATCAGATTGACTACAGCATTGGTTCATGATGCAATGCTTGATCCCACCACCCGCATTCTCCTTGTTGTGATTCAATAGCTGGGCCCTAGGGTGCACAATTGCATCAACCCAATATCTCCCATCCCAAGGTAGAGCGGTTCTCTGTATGTATGGCCAGCTTAACCGAGAGTCCACTGAAGAAGCAAGTAGCTTTATTAAACTGCCATACTTTATTCAAGAGCTCTAGAATCAGCCATAGCAGATGCTTCCTCGCTGACCTCATTTATAACAACAGGCCTCTTCATTGACATCTACCCTTGACAAAGACTATGGTGGCTAGAAGAGATGGTAATCTTTGGGAAATTCAAAGTGTGAGCACTATATGCTGATACATATTCCTTGATTGTATAAAGTATTTATGTAGTATGAGATTAACAAACTAAGCAATATTCACCATGGCCTGAAAAGGCTCACCAGTGACCTTCCCAGTTAGTATTCAATAGCTGGAAAGGATCAAAGGTATAGTATGATCATAGTACAGTCTTACTGCATAATATTTAAATTACATAACAAGTTTGCCAAGTGAAAATTAAAGAATAAAAAACAATGGCTTGCATCTATCCTTAAAATTAAAAACAAGTATAGGGAAACCTATAATTAAAAACAAAAGACAAAAATATGCCAGATGTTTCCCATAGTAAAATATGCAGAAATATTTCTACAGTTTTGAATGATTTGCTTTTTTTTCTTATGTTTTTAATAAAAATGAAAAAAAAAAAAAAAAACAGGTGTGACTGATCTCATAATTTTTTACATACAACGCATGTATCATAAATAAGAAACATTTTCAGGTCCAACCTCCTCACCCAGCAGCCTAACAACAGAACAACTGGCTGCCTACACACCAATATTACAACTAAAAAATACACTTATTTTTTCAGGAATTACATTTTATATGGTAGAGTGAATTATTTGCAGTGTAAACCGTGTAATTTAGAAATAAAAATGACATCATAAAAATCATGACAGAATCCCTTTAGGATAATTTTGCAGTTGTTCATGCTTTTTGCATAGTCATAGGTATAATGTAGGCTTCATGTAGGATAAAACTACAGTCATTGAACAAGAGCTTAGTAGATGTAGAAGGTATTTTTATGCTGAAAAGTTTTTTAGTAGTAATATGGCATGGTGCTTCTCATTACAGAATGGCAAATGTCTTGTACTTTACTTATTATTATTATTAACATGTATTTATATAGCGCCAACATATTACGTAACACTGTAAAGTAAATGTGCTTATACAACTAAATCACATGAATTCTAAACATAGAACATATGGATTTATATACATCACAGTCAATACCGGTACAAAAGGTGAGGAAGGCCCTATGCAAAGGAGCTTACACTCTAAAGGGAAGGGAGTAATACACAAGGTGTGGGAGTGGGCAAAATCGAATTGAGAGGGTGAGAAATGTGGTACTGTATGTGGTGTTGCATTTGGTAGTTAAGCAGAGTGAGGGTAGGCTTCTCGTAAGACGTGCGTTTTAAGAGATTTCTTGAAAGCAGAAAGGTTGGGAGAAAGTCGGACAGACCGTGGGAGAGCGTTCCAGAGGAGGGGTGCAGCCCTTGCAAAGTCTTGAATGCGAGCATGTGAGGAGTTAATGAGAGAAGAGTTGAGTAGCAGGTCAGTAGAGGAGCGTAGTAAGCGGTTGGGTGAGTATATAGAGATGAGTTCAGAGATGTAGGGTGGGGCAGAGTTATGAAGTGTTTTGAATGTCAGGGTCATTAATTTGAATTTGATTCTGAAAGGTAGCGGAAGCCAGTGCAGGGATTGACAGAATGGCGTGGCAGAGGAGGAGCGGTTGTTGAGGTGTATGAGCCTCGCAGCAGTGTTCATTATGGACTGGAGAGGTGACAGTCTCTGGAGGGGAAGGCCAATTAAAAGAGAGTTACAGTAGTCTAGACATGATATGACGAGAGAGTGAATAAGAATTTTGGCAGCATCTTGGGTGATAAATTATCGTATTTTGGATATGTTCCTCAGGTGGAAGTGACATGATTTAATAAGTGACTGGATATGAGGAGTGAATGACAGGGCAGAATCTAGGATAACCCAAAGGCACCGGGCCTGGGGAGAGGGGGTGATAGCGGAATTGTTAGCTATGATGGATACTTCGGGGATGTTACTGGTGTTAGTTGGAGGAAAGAGAACCATTTCAGTTTTAGAGAGGTTTAATTAAGGTAGCATTGCGACATCCAGGTAGAGATAGCGAACAGGCAGGAGGAGACGCAAGTTAGGAGTTCTGGGTTGAGATCAGGAGATGAGAGATAAATCTGAGTATCGTCAGCATAGAGATGGTAGTGGAAACCGTACGAGTTGATTAATTTGCCGGGGGAGGAAGTATAGAGGGAGAATAGTAATGGCCCCAGGACAGAGCCTTGCGGCACCCCAGCAGAAAGAGGTAGGGAAGAAGATGCGACTCCGTTGTAGGAGACACTGAAGGAACGATTGGTGATGTAAGAAGAGAACCTACTTGCAGCATGACTGTGCCCCATGGCCAAAAATATTCACAGTCTAATGAACATTGTCTACTGGATAGTTTTCACAGTGAAGCTGCTCTGTGGCACCCATGCCTTTAATCAGGTGTCAGCTTGCACAGTGGCACCCGCCAAGGATCAGGAAAAGGTAACACATGCTAAGATAAGAAACCATTTACCTTCATTCGGTTGGGGAAATATACTGCATACTGTGAATAACATTTTCCACGACTTCCAGCACCCACAATTAGAACATTTACACACTGTATGTTTTCTTCATGACGTTCTGGCTGCAATAAAGACCAAGATCATTGTTATTACTATATACTTGTGTCATCTGAAATACATAAATGTCTATAGTTCTCCAACTGTGCAGCCTTTTCATAGTTCATAGCACATGACTTTAGTGCTAATTCTGCCACCCTTGTCTTCCACTCATTGGGATGCTGCATATATATGAAGCCTTATTTACTAAAGAAGGTAAAGTGCAAAGCACAAAAAAAAATGGCGCACCAAGGGGCATATTTATTATTCTGTATAAAAAATGGCAGGATAATATACCACACAGACAGGCAGCGCCGGATTTCATTGTCGGCCGCCCCTAGGCCGCGCGGTCCGACCAGGCGGCAGCGCGGTCCTAGCGTCCACCTACACCTCCCCTTCCCAGCACGCCGGCGAAAAAACACCGGCGCAGCTGCTGTAATTGAATTGCACACGTCCCCATAATGCGGCTAGGCGGCATGCCGCCCATATTTTTTGCCGCCCTAGGCCTGGGCCTATGCGGCCTTGCCGCAAATCCGGGCCTACAGACAGGTGTGTAAAATATAGGCGCCAAATCTGCCTTTCGCATGGCATAAAATTACACACACCATGGGATATTTTACACAGCTGTTTCACACAAATTTTTCTGTGATTTTCGTTTTACACAGCATAATAAATAAATTGTTTGACCAACAATGCAGTGAAATAGTGTTTGGGTGATTTACCAATGCAGGCATAAATAAACAAAAAAAAAAGATTTAAGGTCTTTTTTGTAGTCACTGTGTGCATGAATGCCATAATTGTCGGCCACAAATGGTGCTAGCATTTAAATTACTATGTGCACTTCAGTTTTATGTATAGACACATCATGCCAAGGCAACACTGAAAGTAACACCTTTTCATGACATTTAGGGGGTTATTTACTAAAATCTGAATCTATTTCTAAAAAACCCGACCAAACTACCATGCCCAATTTTAGAATATTTATTAATAAAAAAAACTAGATTCAAGCAGATCATGAAAAACTCGATAAAATCGAGTGATAACCCAAATTGCTCGAATTTTTCTTACTTTTTTCGCAAAAAAACAAAAAAGTCGGATTTTTGGGCTAAACACAGTGCAGACCAGGAAAACGTCAAATTAAGATAGGTGCCTCTCCCATTGACTAATACAGGACCTCGACAGGTCTGAGATGGGGGATTTTCGGATTCTACCTTTTTGCAGCATCAGGGTATAATGCTGCAAAAATGTTTCCTGTGCAAATTAAACTGGAATATTGACATTATGCCCAAGTGGCAAGAAGCATGTACCTTTCTGAATAGCGTAAAGTCCCATTTTGATTAGCCTACAATTTGCCACTGTGAGGAAGGGCCGCCATCATGGGGGCACAGGGGGGACAGGTTTTTGTGTCTCTTAGGGGGGCTTGGCCATGCTTCACTTACTTGTTTAGCCGGCCCCCCTGCTGTAAGTGTGATGAAAGCTTCAGAAAAGAGCACAGGAGCTCTGGTGCGTGTATGAATAGTCTCCTATTCAGAGGACATTTAGGGGGTTATTTACTAAAATCTGAATTGGTTGTTTAGGATAAGTCCCAGTAAAGCTGTACAGGGATTGGATAAGTGAAGTAGGATCTTCCCCTCCAGCCTATCCAATCCCAATGCAGCTGTGCCAGGACTTAAACTTAATCGACCAATGAGCGTACAGAGAACTGAATAGAAGAAAAATCCTGCACATATGGGAGCTCCAGTCCTCTCTTCTGAAGCTTGCAGCATGCTGACAGCAGGGTGGTCCGGCTTATCAAGTAAGTGAAGCATGGCCCCTTAAAGGGGAAGGAAACCTAGTTGGCGCAAAAAACCCTCCCCCCCTCCCGTGTGTTGCCCACCCTCCCTACCCGTTCCGCTGGGCAAATGCCCCTAACTTGTTACTTACCGTTCTGCGCAGGTCCAGTCCAGGGAGTTCATAGACGACATCTTCTTCCACGCAATCTTCTTCCTGCTTTGACCAGCGCATGCGCAGTAGGAGCATTTCGCCAGTACGATCTACTTCGCATGCGCCAAAACGCCGTTCCACGCAGGAAGAAGATCGCGTGGAAGAAGATGTCGTCTGTGAACTCCCTGGACTGGACCTGCGCAGAAGGGTAAGCAACAAGTTAGGGGCATTTGCCCAGCGGGACGGGTAGGCGAGGGGGGAGGAGGGAGGGTGGGCAACACACGGGAGGGTTTTTGTGCCAACTAGGTTTCCTTCCCCTTTAAGAGCCAAACACTGGCAAGCAGGGGGGCCTGGCCAACAATGTTTTTTTTTTAGTTAAAGGAAGGTCCTGGCCATCAGTATTTTATTTTACTTGCACAAGGCCCCCTGATCACCCATAACTTTTTATAACATGTGTGTGTGTGGGGAGGGGAGCTGACCACCAATGGCTTTTTATAACTTGTGGGGCGGGGGCAGGTTGACAGTATTTTTTATCTACTTGTAGGTAGGGATGCACCGAATCCACTTTTTTGGATTCGGCCAACCCCCGAAACCTTTGTGAAAGATTCGGCCGAATACCGAACCGAATCCGAACCCTAATTTGCATATGCAAATTAGGGGTGGTAAGGGGAAAACATTTTTTACTTCCTTGTTTTCTGACAAAAAGTCATGCAATTTCCCTCCCGCCCCTACTTTGCATATGCAAATTAGGATTCGGATTCGGTTCGGCTGGGCAGAAGGATTCGGCCGAATCCGAATCCTGCTGAAAAAGGCCGAATCCTGGCCGAATCCCGAACCGAATCCTGGATTCGGTGCATCCCTACTTGTAGGGGGCCCCCTGATCGACAATGACTTTTTATAACATGTGGGGGGGGGGCTGGCCACCAATGGCTTTTTATAACTTAGGGGGGTTTAATGTTTTAACTCTGATGTCTGTGTGGGGTGGGTGAGATGTGGGGTGGGTGGGACCAGATGGCCAAGAAAATTTTGCCATACAGGGCCCCATGATTTCTGAAGGCGGGCCCTGCTGTGAGGTGCCTACAATTTAGCATTTTAGTGCAAATCCAACCTGGTGTTACGATACAGAACAGCAGCCCTTTACTTTTGAGATATCAAGCAATTACAGAGCCAGTTAATTTGAACCTTAATTCCAAATCAAAGGTGGAAAGGAAAATAAAGGAGAATAAAAGAAGAAAGCATTAAAGAAAAATAAAATATGTGCTAAAAAGAGTGAGAAAAAAAACTGAAGGTGACCATAGAATATGTTGTTGCGTCAGCCTCTGATGTAAGGTTTCCTGTGGGCTTTTAGCTCCCTTTTCTGACATGGTTCAGACCTGGAATGCTTTAAATGTGTTTTGTCTGGGATTCCTCTGGAGGACATTAAATAAATGTACACATTCAAAGATTCACTGTCTACCCATCCACAAAAATAAAAAACACAAGCAAACCTACATTTAGCACTCACAGATACACGCTGCACACAACCCACATTTAAATAAGCATACAACAATTTCCCAAGACACTCACACACAAACAAACCAAGTGTAACAACTCCAACACAAACAATGACATGTTCATAATTCCCACCCTGCTCACAGTTTAGCACAATTTCAATACAAACTGGCCAATAGACAGTAGATAGGCATGATATTTTTGTTTAATGTTAACACAAATTCTCAGCACATGTTTATATAAAATATATCTGGAACGGTCGAATGGCTAGTGTCAGAGGGTTGATATTTGTTACCCCCGCCCTCTATGACACCCAACGCTATAGGGCCCAAGGCAGGATGGACTATAAGGGCTAATGGTCTACTGTGGACAATGGTCACTCATATAACTTATACTAGGCCATACAAATAAATGATCTCCACTCTGTTACTTAGATTCCAGAGTGCCAGCATGTCTCGTGGGGCCCCTTTTGCAGAAGTGGTGCTCAATTACTGGAAATACCACAACGGCAATGTTTAGCTAACAGATGTTTACTAGGCTATGGACCGTTGGAACTGGGAATAATATGTTGCAATATATTCTGAAAAACATATAAGGCTAAGCAAATCATCTAGACATTTAGCGTACAAGGAGGAGTCAGACTATGTATGGTATTGGTATACCCCCATTTTTATCACCCCATCTAAGACATCAAAATGGGTACAGGGTCAGACTGGGGGGCCCGGGGCCCACCAGAACTACTGTCCAGGGCCCCCTGACCCCCTACCGTGATGCGCAGGCGATTAACCTTAGTACGAAGTTGCCTTCTCCCCACAATTACCTTGTATGCTCTATTTCTTGGTTATATGCACTGGGTGAGAATCATGGGGACAATTATCTATTAATTCTAATAAATATTATTACATACAAGTGACAGTTTAGGTTACTTTAGTTTTAAGAACAGATATCCCCTTAATATCAAGTTAAAATTACCTACATATTAACTCAAAGAAATCAAGACTACTCCAATGGGAAAATGTATTCCCACTCACTTAACTCTGGGATGCACGTAAACTCCTACCCTTACAGGACTATCTCTCCTTGCATACATGGAGAATATAAAATAAGCCTTTTTATTAGCTGTTGTTTTTAGGAAGATTAGATTAGTCAGATTAGATTAGATAACAAACAAGTAGCTTTTGTTTAACCAGTACACCAATATTATTATACATTCAAAGAAAAAAATTCCCAATGCAAGGCCAATAAATTTGTAATCTCACCAATAATACATGGGGTCTGAGGTGGTTTAAGTTATTATTAGGTAACAGGGGTTGCATTCTTTTTACTTATGGGGTCTGGGTGCACATGCCCCAGACCTACAACTCAAGGTGGAGGTATCCAACCAAACAGAAAATGGCAGGCACTCACAGATCCCACAAACAGGCTTGTAAAAGAACTGAGAACTTTATTTCAGGCCACAAAGTAAATTAATAAATAACCTTACGAGTTTTGTGCACTTGGACCCGTGAACTCCCCATGACAGAATATGCACAGAGGGGTAAGTAAAGAGTTATGGCCATTTGCCCGGGGTAGCAGCTAGGCTGGGGGGAGGAGGGAGGGGGGTCTATGTAGGGTAGGGGGTAGGAGTTTTTTTAACTTTAAAGGGATACTGTCATGGGAAAAAAAAAAATTCAAAATGAATCAATTAATAGTGCTGCTCCAGCAGAATTCTGCACTGTAATCCATTTCTCAAAAGAGCAAACATGTTTTTTTATATTTCATTTTGAAATCTGACATGGGGCTAGACATTTTGTCAATTTCCCAGCTGCCCCTGGTCATGTGACTTAAAAGTTGACTTTAAAGTCGAATTCTCGTTTACATGCACTACAGACATAGAATGCTAATAGGCAGTGTAGGACCTATTAGGGGCCTTGACGTGGCATGTTAGCTTATATATTTTGGCTAAAGTGTGGTAATAACACCTAATTTTTTTGTAATACTTTTTTTTTTTAAAGGCAAACAGTACACTGGCAATCTTTATCCTTCCTTTTATATAGGCTGAAATCTACCTGCGGTGTAGATGTGGGAACGAGTAGATGAAAGGACATTGTGGGCAAACATGCGGATATACGGTACACCTCTGTGTTCCGGTGGGTGTAACAGCAGCTTTGCATGGATTCTTGAAATCTGCCCAGCCCCATATTAGGTGTTTTGCTTACAAAACTGCAATAAAAATAACTAATGAAAAACCCCTGATGTGAGCCTGGAGACACACAGGGGCAGATTTATCAAAATGTGAGACCAGAGCTCGCTGCACACATTTATTATACATTCCTATAGGATTTTTAGAAGCGTATTTGTCAAATGGTGAACTTTCACCCATTAATAAAAACACTTCTAAAAATTCCTTAGCAATGAATAGAAAGTGGTTGAGTTTTTCTGTGGCAAGCTCTAATCTCACATTTTGAAATAAATCTGCCCTTTAGAGTTGCCACCATCATTACCATCTTGTGGATTGTAAACTCTTTTGGGGAGGGCCCTTTTTAACCTCTTGTATAAGTTAATGGTTGCTTTGTATGTAAATCTGTATGTTAAATGTATACATCCATATATAGGAAGGTGAAATACTGATTCTAGAGACATATAAACACTATCACCTGTTGCAAAGAGTTTCACCATAGAGTTCCATGCAACTCATAAACGTAAAATCCCCGCAGTGATGTCAACTAAACCCATTTCATTAGTGTGTTAATGATCCAGTCTATGAAGGAATTTACAAAAGTAAAGTTTACCCCGAAATTGCAGTTAAACTGGAGTGAAATATTCATTTATTCCAAAAAAATTCTGAATAACCCCCTAAATGGTAACAAAGTAAGATGTCATAAATTCCTGGAATAATCATTATCACTCAGGGTTACATGATATCTTAGTCTATGGCGCTGGCATACTTGTACATCTGTGCATTCTAATATATATATATATATATATATATATATATATATATATATATATATATATATATATATATATATATATGGCACTTTTTATTACAAGGAAATATTTGAGACAATGCGTTGGCAAATATGCCCCACTATCTGCTGAATTTCTGACAAATTTTCCTTTACACATTATACCTATGCCCCAGGCACCAACACTTGCACAATGTTTTGCATAGTTGTGCATATAATTATTAGTATAGGTAAGGGACCTGTTATCCAGAATGTTCAGGACCTGGGGTTTTCCGGATAATGGATCTTTCCGTAATTTGGGTCTTCATGCCTTACGTCTACTAGAAATGTATTTAAACATTAAATAAACCCAATAGGCTGGTTTTGCTTCCAATAAGGATTAATTATATCTTAGTTGGGATCAAGTACAAGGTACTGTTTTATTATTACAGAGAAAAAATTTGGATTATTTGGATAAAATGGAGTCTATGGGAGACAGCCATTCCGTAATTCAGAGCTTTCTGGATATCGGGTTTCCGGATAAGGGATCCTATACCTGTACTGTACTGCCCCTGGTACCTAGTGGGGCACTGTCGTCTGAGGTAATTTTCTCAACTAGCCTCATTGGCGCAGCGCCACTGTACTGTATATGAATAAATATATTTATACTAAGTATACTATAAATGTTCTGGAAAGTACTAAAGAGGTGGCCTCTGGCGCATTGATCCTTTTAAGACCGACCGCTACCTTGCTATAATGCCCTCTGTCATGATACAGGCCTGTAAGAGTTAATAAAACAGGCCAAGGAATCATGAAAAAACATTTCTGCCAGTACCAAACTCAGATATGTAATAGGCCTCTCTTCACTAAGGTCTGGAATCAGCCATGTGGAAAGGGGTCACAGCCTGTGATGCTCTGCTCCAAGCCCTGACTCATAACGGCCATTCCATGTGTAGGGGTGAAAGCCCAAGGAAGGGGACTCAGAGTTCACATTAAGGCCCCACATAGGTGATGTGGAGGTCTCAATATAACATATACACAAACATATTTATCCTCACAGAAACCATACCTGTTGTACAACAGTATAAAAAATGGTGATGGGTTCAATGTAATATTAGCTTTGAAATAAGTCCAAACATGATTTTTGGTGCTCAGTTTATCAGATGTGAATATCTGGGCAGGGGCAGGTCACACAGTATTGATGTTTAATCTATGGAATCCATGGGGAAATGAATAACCAATGAATATAATATCATTTCTCTACCATGTGCCTGTTAGGAGTTATGGTTATTATATTCTTGGTCCTATCCCTACTGACAGGAGGTCATAAAAAACTGTGTCCTACTAGGCAACGCCCCCTTGCATTCATGAGGGAGGGGGAGTGTCCAGTTACCTGATGTCCCTGAAATCACTGATAAATAGTCAGCTCTTCTGACTAGGAAGTTGGATTTGCTTAGAAGGACCCATTTGTTTCCCCTTGCCTCCAGGACCAGGATATTCTATATTTGACGCTATGTAAAGGTTTTTCCGTTTTATTTTAAAAAATGTATGCATGTATGCCTTTTTGTAACATCTTTTTATTAATTTGCACTGTTATATCTTTTATAATATTACATTTAAAATGGTATAAGTTTGTCTTTGATGCTCTAAACAACCCTAGCCCAAATTGTGTACCTGTCTGCATGCTGAATGGAAGCGTGTGTGTGTTTTAACCCTTTCGTAGCTGTGGAATCACGTGTGTATGTTGTATAAGAATGAACATATCTCTCCTGAGATTGGTGGCAGCAAGTTTTGTGTGTGTTGGTTGGTGTTTGGGGTGCATTTATGTTAGTCTAACCTGTGTGCAAGGTGTGTGAGACCCTTAGTTAGTGACCTCTGACCTAAAGTCATGTGCAACTGGAAGTACTGTAATTGTGACACCCTCTAAAGTACTTGTAAACAGTAACTTCATACTGGATCCGTGGTCCCAGATATACCAACTCAAATGTCAGTATCACTTTAAAAAAAAATGTGTACTTGTGGAAACATGCCGTGACTTGGTTAACACCCTGAACAACAAGAGAGGTAATTACCTGCTGTGAAGAGCTGGATGGTTTGTAGTCTGACATTTTGGTGCTGGATCTGAAAACTCGCGAGAAGAAGCAGCAAGCAGCAAGATTTTCTGGCAGGGGAAAGATGTATATAATGTTGGGATTTTAAATACAGAACTGTGCAGGGATGTTATTACCCTCCAGCACCAGACTACTTCCCTGAGCAATAGTTAAACCTAGAAGCCCCTCCTTCATTAGGTTTACCCTGACTCAAACATGTTTGTTGTGAAGTCAGCAGACGGGATTTGTCATCCCCACTCTGGGAGTGTTCTTTGTCCTGGAGTACTATAATACACTGGACTTCAGTGGAGACCTGGAAGCAGAAATCCTGTCTTTTATTTATTCTTTTTTTTACTGAGCATGTGATACATAATTATAAGAATACAAACTTCCATTCCAAACAATGCCTTTTACATGCATGTACGTAGGAATATATATATATATATATATATATATATATATATTTATACACTATGCACAAATAAAGACTTGCTGATATACGCTTTATGGCGGCTGCTGTGAGTGCTTTCATGGACTGTTATAATAGTTTGGTTAGCACCCGGCAAATTGCTACGTGACTGGTGAGTGCCGATGAATTCTATATATAAATAAATATATATATATATATATCTATATAGATAGATATATAGATATATATATATATATATATATATATATATATATATATATATATATATATATATATATATATATATATATATATATATATATATAGAGATATATATATATAGATATAGAGATATATATATAGATATAGATATATATCAATCATATTGTGATTTATTATTTTGATATATTCTAAGTAAGCCAACTTAGATCATCCCTTTATCTGTTGGTATTTAGAAAGGAATGAAGAACTGCAGGGAATCATTTTAATCCATTCTTCCCTGCAGGTTGTATGTTTAATTGGTTAGATGATATGGACCTGGTGCGACTAATCTCCCGGAACTGCCTCGCGGATGGCACTCGGAGCTCTTTGTTTTCCAAAGTCGCCTGAAGTTTTCTCGTGAATCAACTTCAGGCGACTTCGGAAAACGAAGTGCAACGATTGCCACCCCGCCGGTGATTTAAATTCTAGCCGGCGGGAGGCAGTTTGGAGGGATTAGTTGCCCCGAAGAAGAGGTGACTAAATCTCCCCGAATCTGAGCGTGTGTCTCTGCCTTTAAAGGATAAGTACATTTAAAACCACTGGGAGAGGGAGGAAGGTACCAAATGTTAAGCACTCCACTTACCTGGTACCCCAGGCTAGTGCTACTGTTTGCTGAAAACTGCACCGGGCCGGGGTACATCTTTAGGAGCACCCCAGAATCATCTACGTCTTCACTTCTTTGTTTTTTTACACCAGGCACAGTAGAGTGAAAAGCTTAACTTAAAGCAAAAAGACAGTTTTTACAATCTACATTGCATGTCCTGGCCTGGGACCAGAATTTAGAAGTTGATGAAGAGGATCACTCCATGGTGCTTCTATAGACGTACCCCAGGCCGGGACAGTTTTCAGCAAACAGGAGCACCAGTTAAGGTATCAGGTAAGTGATTATAACTTCTTCTTTCACAGGGAATGTTGGAACACACACAATGTCTTAGGGCTAATACTGATGGGCGTTCTTACCCTGCACTCCCCTGCAGTCAACGAGCGCACAACAAAATTCAGCCTGTGTTTCCCTATAGGGCCGTATGCATGCAAAAGACGAATGCAGGTGGAATGCATTAATGTTGTGTTCCACTTGCATTCAAGTGCGTTTTGTTATGCGGTGGAATGCAGGAAAACTGACCACATGGTGAAACACTGTCAGTACAAGCCCTTAATGTCCTAAACATATAGATATCGGCGATGGTGGTTAGCACAATTTTCCTTTTTGCTGTAGTTTATACAGGAGCAGTGGCCAGCTTTGTTTTGTAGCTCCCGTGATTCCCCAAATTTCATCAGGTAATACCAGTGCTGGACAATAAAAAAGGACAACCATTTTTTAACCTGGGAAATCCAGTTAAAAGGTGAAACTCAGTCTCTATAGAAAGGCCTAAAGAAGTTCCAATTGCAGATGTCCCTTTTACAATTTGAAGATATCATGATCTGCGTTGGGTTTCATATGATAATCCAGAAAATCCAAGGTTTTCAGGTGACAAGTAGATAATTTTGATTGATTCAGGCATCAAATCCGAAAAAAAATCAAGAGGTTTGGATTTTCACTCAATTTAGTCGAGGCTTTTACCGGCTTCACTTTTTTGAGTTGATTATTTGATAAATGAGTTAAATTGAGTTTTAGTAAATGTGCTCCTAAGTGTGCGTTGTCAAGTGATGCATCATTATGTTAGCCGTTACTAAGAATTTGCACTTGTACATAAACATGCTAGTACTTGTTCTTTTGAGAGTTTTGTCACCATTTTAGAAAGTGCAGTGCATTTCAGCCATGCATACCAGCAATATATAGATCCTATTATTTTTAACACACATGGATATATATTAGCGCTTCACCCACAATACCCCTATACTGGTGTTCTCTGGTGTCAATTTCTATACACCCCATGGCTTTACCATGGAGCAAATTCCATTCATTTCAGTGTAAATAGTTTTTTGGTGTATTTATAGCAATGCTCTGTAAAGCTACACATTTATCGGTATTGCTACTTTTGATTGGTCATCTTTCCATTGAGTGCCTCTCCTATTCCAGTCTCTTATTCAATCAATGCGTTTCTACGGTAATTTTAGGGTAATAGGACCCTGTTTATTATTAACATGTATTTATATAGCGCCAACCTATTGCATAGCACTGTAAAGTAAATGTGATTATACAACTAAATCACATGAATTATATACATAGAACATATGGAGTTACATACATCAAAATCAATACCGGTACAAAAGGTGAGGAAGGCCCTATGCAAAAGAGCTTACACTCTAAATGGAAGGGAGTAATACACAAGGTGTGGGAGTGGGCAAGATCGAATTAAGTGGGTGAGATATGTGGTACTGTTTGTGGTGTTGCATTTGGTAGTTAAGCAGAGTGAGGGTAGGCTTCTTGAAAGAAGTGCGATTTAAGAGATTTCTTGAAAGCAGAAAGGTTGGGAGAAAGTCGGACAGATCGTGGGAGAGAATTCCAGAGGAGGGGTGAAGCACTTACATAGTCTTGTATGCGAGCATGTAAGGAGGTAATGAGAGAAGAATTGAGTAGCAGGTCAGTAAAGGAGCGTAGTAAGCGGTTGGGTGAGTATATAGAGATAAGTTCAGAGATGTAGGGTGGGGCAGAGTTATGAAGTGCTTTGAAAGTCAGGGTCATTAATTTGAATTTGATTCTGAAAGGTAACGGAAGCCAGTGCAGGGATTGACAGAATGGCGTGGCAGAGGAGGAGCGGTTGCTGAGGCATTATGAACTGGAGAGGTGATAGTCTCTGGGGGGAAGGCCAATTAAAAGAGAGTTAAAGTAGTCTAGACGTGATATGATTATCCAGAAAGCTCCAAAGCATGTGATGGCCATTTCCCATAGACTCCATTTTAAGCAAATAATTAAGACTTTTAAAAATGATTTCCTTCTCTGTAACAATAAATCAGTACCTTGATTTATGTAAGATGTAATAAATCCTTATTGGGGGCAAAAGCTTTTTTTTTTGGTTTAAATGATTTAAGTAGACAAAGTATAATGCTCAAAATTACGTAAAGATCCCTTATCTGGAAATCCCTAGGTCCCAAGAATTCTGGATAATAGTTCCTATACCTGCATAGGCAAAATAAAGGAAGTAGTACTATCCAAGGCCATGGGCAGTAAATCATACAGAAAAACCCAACCACTTCAAGTTCTACCAACTATACAAATACAGAACAGGAACTAAACATTCTATATGGCAGGTAAAATAGAAGGGAACTGATTTGGGACAGTCTTCTACATTCTTATTTACACATTATATGTGTGAGGATACTGTACAAGTTCACACATGCAGCAGCAGCCCTAAGCAAGTACATTTCAGTTCTGTGTGTTTCCCCTCTTGCCAATATTTGCTGCCGAATGCTGTATTTTTTTATAATACCACCAGGCAGTACAGGTTACTCTAGCCAAGGCTGTGGCCACATCTGCTACTAGGTTACCCAGCATCTATAGCCGTATCTGACCTTAGTAGCCCTAATAGGAACTAACTACATCACATTCTAAACACTTTTTTCAGAATGTTCCCCAGAAATAAAGACTTTTTTCAATTACTTTCCATTATTTATTTTTTAACATTTAGGTGATACATTTCTCAGCAGTATTAGCAACTATTGTATCAATTCTAACAGATGACTGTAATGAAACCCAGAGATTCTGCTCAGCAGGGACAAAGATAAGAAGAGTATCGACTAGATGTATCAATTTAAAACAGTTTACAGGGTCAACACCCCCCCCCCCTCCCAGAGCTGCTTTAGAATGAAAGGTGACACATAGAAAATAGAAAGTAATTGGAAAAACTTGTTATTTCTGGTGATCGATCTGAAAACAACTAGTTGTTTCTTCAAACTACCCCTTTAACTGGAGGAATGCTTGGTTTCAGAAGAAGCTTAGATTGATTAGCTGCATTGCAAAGTATCTCATGCTGGGCACTGTTCATTCTCACTGCTCATCTGAAAATGTACAGTGCCTGCCATAGGTCAACGCTGGGCTGGGCACAAACAACACTGATTCAAGGGCAACTAATGAGTGTCATTCAATCAAATGCATAGAAGAACACTGCTGGGAATTGTAAGAGACTTTTGACATGTTACACGTGAAAATCTCTCCCATGGCTTGAGCATTATGTACATGACATAAAAAAGGGTGGGTACCACATGAAATGCAATCGAGCCAGGTTGTATATGTTTATAACTTTATTTGCATAGGGCTATTGCATACATCATGTATCATATGGCAGATGCAAGTATCTGCTCTCTTCCTGAGAGTTAATAAATATGTCTGCTTGCAACACAATTGCACTATTAAAAACATGACCTTTAAGCATGCTATATATAGTAGGTGTGCCACATTATATGCACCTTCCCTACTGTTTTCAGGTGGTGCATGACTACTAGCAACAGATGCCTCGGAAAAAGCTTTTATATTGATAACTACCCATTTCTAGATTTAAAAAACAATAAAACAAATTTCCAACCTGGACAGTATTTTCTGTTGTGCTGCAGGTAATCGTGTTCTTTCACTGAGCTTGTGTGAGCTGCTGCTGCTGTGATGTGAATATCTAGTCTTGAGCTATGCATTTTTACACAGCATCGAGTTATCGGTTGAACTTAACTTCAATGTTACATAACCGTTATACCTTGAAAGCACCCTTTTCTCTAAACTACAGCATGTTGTGTAGCTATCCGCTCGTAAAACTAAAGAACTGAGTTCAATAGTGCCATCTTCTGGCTGTAGTTTATAGTAAAAAATCTGTTGCAAGTCTATGGCTTATTGTTGCAGTTCAGCATCATTTTTATTACACATAACACAATATTAATTTCTAGAATGCCAGCAAGATTTCACAGAATTTTTTGATGTGCAGATATTTGCTCTGGTTGATACATTGCACACAGATATGTGTTATTTGTGCTTGTGATGTAAGGGTCGGCACATGGGTGAGATAAACATGTACATTTATTTGTCCTTTAAATGCATTTTGGAAAAAGATGGTGTGCTTTTATTTATGCATCAATGTATGTAGCACATGTATACTTGCTCAGAGCTCTAGTATACTGTATGTAAGCCAAAGTATGGGTAAGGCTAAAGTGGTTGTTCACCTTTTAAATTAACTTTTACTATGATATAGGGAGAGATTTTTAAACAATTTTAAATTGTTTTATATGGTCTTTTTTCTGTTATTTAGCTTTTTATTCAACAGCTCTCCAGGTTACAATTTTGTAACCACTGCACTGATTTGAATAAGAGACTGGAATATGAATAGGAGAGGCCTGAATAGAAAGATGAGTAATAAAAAGTAGCAATAACAATACAGTTGTAGCCTTACGATGTATTTGTTTTTAGATAGGGTCAGTGACTTCCCTTTGAAAGTTGTAAAGAGTCGGAAAAAGGCAAATAATTCAAAAACTATTAAAACTATTAAAAAAAAAAAAAGAGTAAATGAAGGCCAGTTGAAAAGTTGCTTAGAGAGTTAACGTTTAGTGGCTTCCAGAAACAGTTCTTCTGCAGAACCACATTAGAAAAAAGTAGAAGTACAAGCAGCCACCACTAGGGTTGTCACTTTTTCCCCAGAAAAAAATCCCTCTCCTTTAATTGTGTTCTCTGTTAATACAAAACCAATAATATACCAGCCGGGTGCAAAACCAGCCACAGTCTATACATACAGGCAAGAAAAGATAATATAGTAAAGAAGAGAACTAAAAGTGAGATGTAAATAGTCAGTCTTGCTGTGTGTCCCATCTGACAAACTAATTCTTAATACTGATCAGAAGTATAAAGGTATGGGATCTGTTAACTTCAAGAACAAGTTGAGGCAGCCATACATGCAGAGATTATTGTATAACCGACAAATAGTAAGCCTGATCACTTGGTATAGGACGATAAATCATTACCATGAAGACTTGTATCCTGGAAATTTGATCATTTGTAAGAAATATCGGTTAGCAGTTGCCAGTCGGGAACCAGTCAAGATAGAACCTAATTCTTTGCAACTATTGTTTTATGGTTATTGTCAGATTTACTATAAACTAACACATACAATTGCTTGTTTGAGTCATTAAGTCAGCTTATTGAACAAAATGCATGGTAGGAGGATGTAATAAAACCTTGTATAGAAATATTGTATGTCTACCTATACAACAAAGTGAAACAAGGTTAAAATGTATGATGCAATGCCATTAAGCTGTGAACCTGGTAGATACCACTGGCCAAGGAGAAGTGTCATCTAATAAATGAAATCTTTGCACCCAAGCCTTATTACAATGCCATTAATAGTTAGGAATTAATTTTCTTTATTAATATTCAATGGTTAATAAAAATGGCAAAACTGTGTTGCCTCTTAAATACTAGTTATTTTACACCACATATGAAATTATTAGGGATGCACCAAATCCAGGATTCAACTTTTTTTCAGCAGGATTTGGAAATTATGTGACTTTTCA
This sequence comes from Xenopus laevis, assembly GCF_017654675.1. Lineage (NCBI taxonomy): Eukaryota > Metazoa > Chordata > Amphibia > Anura > Pipidae > Xenopus > Xenopus laevis. The sequence continues at coordinate 100,153,332 of NC_054383.1, forward strand.
TCACACAAAGAATCCAAAGAATATCGGATTCAATGTATCCCTAGAAATTAAACCTGTGTTCTAGAGCAGGGGTCCCCAAAAAGTCTCTGTCGGTTCTAAATAAGTGCAGTGGTTAGCCTTTTGGTAGCCCCTATGTGGACAGGCAGCCTATAGGAATCTCTATTTGGCAGTACACCTGATTTTTATGCAACCAAAACTTGCCTCCATGCCAAGAATTCAAAAATAAGCTCCTGCTTTGAGGCCACTTGGAGCAACATCCAAGCAACATGTAGCTCAAGAGCAACTAGTTGGGGATTATTGTTCTAGAGATTCCATCTCTTTAGGACAGAACAGAGGGAGCATTTAAAGTGGGCTTCCGGCCTCAGAGAGGAAAGGTATAGCTGACTTACTGTTACATTCATACATACTGTTATATAATTATTTCCAAATTCATGGCTACTGTATAGTCCACCAACTGTTGTTGAACAACAAATCCCAGCATCTTGCCGTTGTTTGCCAGATGACAAAGTGTGTTCAAAACAGCTAGAAAGCCACAGGTTGGATATCCCTAATTGTGTGTTTTTCCCCTCAAGTTGGAGCTCAGCCTTTTTGCATTGACCATGGTCCTTCTTCATTATCTTGGCCAAGTTCTTATGTTCAAAAGTAAATGGCCATAGATAAAGTGGTACCCAAAGGCCCTTTTGCATTTAAGATACTTTATGACAATGGATTCTCAAAGACAAATGAAGGTATATGCTGATAAACCTTGTGCTGGGGGGAGGAATATGAATACTGTGCCTTTGTGGGGGATGGAATGCAGATGAGACCGCGGCAGGGGGTGGGAGGATGCATATACAATGGAACCTTTGCAAGGGAAATTGAGTGGCATTTCAGTGCAGAATGTAAGACACCATCAAAGTGTACAGCAAACAAAGAGAATGGCCAGCAAAAAAAAAAAGAATGGAAAACACTAGACAAGAAAAATGGACTTGTGTCTTCTTGCAAATCAAGGCTTAAAGACACGAGCAAGGATTTTCTCTACAGGGTGTTTGTATTGTCTTTGGATTGTTCTATAGAGACAAAGCAGCTGAACTCAGGTTAGGACACAGTTACATTACATTCAGTTTTAATTTCAATAGTGTAAGTAGGGACTGATTTATAATTACATTTGACCCTAGAATAAAGTTATTACATTATGGGGCCAATTTTTCAAACTTTGCTCATTAAACTGTTCACAGATCAACCCTGTTAAAACCCTATAAAATTGGGAAATATTTGGGGCAGTGATATTTTAGTGCCCTTCAGAATCATACAAAATTCTTGAATTTTAGTAACATTTTTGTATTTTGCATCATGACACAAAACCTTCACCTTTGTATTTTCAATTATTTTTATTAATACGTGTAATTCTAATTGAAAAGTATTTTTTTTTTCTTTCTTTTCTCCAGTCTTTTCTTTTCCATGCCTGTTGAATAGCAGGCTTCTAATACATTCTTTTAGAAGTGCAGTGAATGTAAACAGCTGGACAGAAGATGCTATCATAAGCAAATGCAAATAATGATTAGGGATGTAGCGAACCGCCGCCGATGTGTTCGCGAACGCCGTTCGCGAACACCGGCAAAATTTGCGAACTGTTCGCGAACTGTTCGCGAACTTCGATCATCCGAAAATCGTTCGATTCGAACGATCGAAGGATTTTAATCGTTCGATCGAACGATTTTCGTTCGAATCGAACGAAAATCGTTCGATTTTAGCGATCGAATGGTCGAATGGGCGACCGATTTTGACGCGAACGCATATTGGCGAACGTCGCGCGACGTTCGCGAACTTGCGGCGGACGCGAACAGTCGAAGTTCGCGCGAACTAGTTCGCCGGCGAACAGTTCGCTACATCCCTAATAATGATTTGGAAAGCTGAAGATTAATAAGGGAACCCGGAAGACCTTGCGGTTTCCTGAGAACTCACATGTGGATAGTATAGAGGTGTAGTTACTAGGTTAATTTCTAATAAAGGAGAAAAAGCAGTAATCCCAACTTTCCGATCAATTAATCTATTAAATAAATTATAAAGTGGAATGTGCCATCTATTCACAAAGGTACCAATTAATTCTGTGCCATCACTTCAATCAATTCAATAATGTAATAAAACCAATACTGTCTGAATCAGACTTTACATTAAAGTGTCTGTATCTCAATCAAACGTAAAAAACTTGCTGCAATATGAGCTGAATTGATTAATTAATTTGAATTCGTGAAAGTGATTGTGCTTAAAAAATATGGTTTGTTTTAAAAAAAATAGTTCATTGTTTCTTATGTAAATACATTCATTAAAACCAGCATTTATGAATTGATAGTAGGAAAAGGCAAATGGTAGAGAGGTGGAGCTGTCCCAAAAAAACTTATCGAGAATTGTTGCTAATTACTATTCTAATTGATTCAACACTCTACAAACAATAAACATTTAATATACAGGAATGGGACCTGTTATCCCGAATGCCTGGGGTTTTCCAGATATTGGGATCTTTCTGTAATTTGGATCTCCATACTTAATGTCTACTAAATACAATTTAAACATTAAATAAACCCAACAAGATTGGGATTAATTACATTTTAATTAGGTTGAGTACAAGTTAAAGTTTCTAAAAAAATTATTTTTTAAGGAACATTGCCTTCTTGTAATTCCAAACTTTCTGAATGGGTTTCCAAGACCTGTCGCTTCTTTTCTGACTATGGTGCTGCATTAAAAAGGAGTTACATTAAAGGGGTCGTTCACCTTTGAGTTAACTTTTAGTATGATGTATACGGTGAGACAGTTTGTGAGTGGTTTTAATTGTTTATTATTTGTGGTTTGTTATAATGCGCGTAAAGGAGTCTTGACCGGTACAGTGCTTTGATGGAAAACAGCAGTGGTCAAAAAATCCAGAAATCATTTGTCAGAGCTTTCCATGGAAATCTTATGGCACATGCTTGAGGTGAAAAGGGGCCTCGGCTCATAAACATGCGATTTCAGGCATTAAGACTGCTGCAGTTGTCTGTCTGATCACACTGGTGGTCAAAATGACCCATATGCCACAGGCCTCAGAAAGCATTCTGCAGAATGGAAGGAACAGGAATGTTGCAATTATAAACATGTGATGTATTGCTCTTATAAATTGTGTATGCCTGATACTTCTGATCTAATACTAAACTCAAGAATGAACGTAGGCATTGGCAAGGCTTGCTTTTCTCTGTGGGGTACCTTTTGGGGTTAACAACAGCATATGCCAATAACTATACATACTCAGGCAATGATTGTGGCTGGGTGACTGCCAACAGCACTTCCTGTAGAACTTTTAATAGAGTTGTGGAAAGTTTGCTTCACAAGCTCCAGCCTTGGCTATTGGCGGCCTGAGCAGAATTATGCAGCGTCTGTGACTGGAAAGCTGCAATGCCTGCTGTGGGCCATTGTGAAGAAAAGAAGGAGCCGTCATTTTGTGCCACTGTGTGACCCTCTTGACTCTACAGAAGAGAAACACACAAGGACCATCTGAAAACTCTAATTCTTGGATAAATTACAGTTAAAGTAACTCTTTAGTATAAAAATAAAAAGTGGGTAAATAGACTGCAAAATAAAAAAAAATTTCAATATAATTATTTAGCCAAAAATGTAATGTATAAAGGTTGGAGTGAGCAGATGTCATAATAGTCAGAACACTACTTCCTGTTTGCAGCTCTCTTGTTTTCCAGTGATTGGTTAACAGGCAGTAACCAATCAGTGAATGGAGGAGGGCCACATGGATACCTGTTTGCTTTTGAATCTGAGCTGCATGCTAAGGATCAAAGCAAATACACTGAACAGTTATGTCCCATGTGGGCCCCCTTTTAATCACTAACTCACAGTTAAAGAGCTGAAAAGCAGGAAGTAGTGTTCTGTTCTGTTCGACATGTAGTCACTCCAGCCTTTATACATTACATTTTTGTCTAACTAACTATATTGAAAACATTTTTTATTTTGCACAGCCTATCTATTTACGTAGTTTTTATTTTTATACTGAACACTTCCTTTAAGGAAGCACAAGAATTGTATGGGAATGAATCATTTACTGGCTTGCTATTTAGTTTAAATATGCCCTATTTGCCACTTAGGAGTGAAATTCACTGGCTGGACTGTATTCAGTGTTGGATTGGGGTGTTTGGAGCGCACTAGGGGGCTGTTGCCCTATGTCCCACAACCCCAGATGGAAGCCCAGTTGCAAACCCCACTGCATACTTCTAGTGGCCACTGCAAACTAATCCTCCTCAGGCCCATCCAGGAACCAAGCCTAGAGTGACAGGGCCAATGAAGGCTGTGGCCGATCAGGTATTTCTCCTGGTGTCCCTCCCGCTGGCCCAGTCTGACCTTGTATCAGAGAGTAATACCATCTGGGCAGTATATTTATGTATCATTATGCTGAGTGCAGGCAGTTTTGCTTCCTAACAGAAAAAAATACAGACCTTTCTGTGTAACTCCCAGAGATGTACAGAATATGGTCCTGGCAGATATTTATAGTTTTTGAGGAACCAGGAGTGGACGCAAACTCATTTTCTTTTGACCTTTTCATAAGGTAACTCTATTGCCACAGATGATTCTTACAGGAATTCACTGACACTGTGCATGTACAAGCAAGCTCTTGCATAACTCTGGAGGCCTCATCAAAAAGGTCTATGAATCAGCCTGTTTATAGAGGGACTAACCAAAGAACCACAATAACTACTATCAGCCATCTAAGTGTCCTCTGCTAAACTTTCAGGTTGAATCATTCACGGAAATGGTAAATTGCATGGCTCGTCAAAAGTAAAAGTGAAAGTTAAAGTGATGATTATTTGCAATTGATTTTTTTTTTATACAAAGTATTACATTTTAAAAATAAGTTTAACTTCTACCCCCCCCCCCTTATATTTCCCAAGTAGCAGCTCAGCAACCCTGAACACTGACTCTATTAACTCCTACAGTTTGATACAATAGTAATTTCTCAGTAGGCGCTTCAGTCCCAATTGAGCATGCTCCCAAAAAAAAAAAAAGGATCCAATTGCAACCAATGTTCTGTAACAATATAAATAAAAGTCTTGTGACAGACAGGGGAAGAGTATTATACTGGTCAAGACTGCACCCCTTCATTCCCCAAGGTCCTATTGGGGATAAAATACAATAAACAAAAGGCAAATAGAAGGTGGATTGCAAAATCAATATATTAAAAATACAATTTATTATATAATCTCTAAAACACTGGCCGGCCAGGAAACACAGTGAATAAATTATGAATAAATAGTTATAAAACCAATAATAAATATAATCCAGGTGGGTAATCACTTTTCCTGTAGGGAAAATTAGAATGACTGTTCCTTGGTATTGGTGTATGCTTGTAATTTAAAGGACAAGAAAAGGTTGTGGGTTGTAGTTCAGCAAGGCAGAAAAGTTAATTCCCAGGAATCACAGCCAAGGTTTTTCCATATGGTGAAGCAGTGGAGTATGCAGAGTGCTTAACTAAGTATATTAAACAGGCAGACCGATAGATGGCTGAATTTAGAGAGCAGATTATCAAAGGGATGTATTGGGGCATCCCCCACTCCCTCCTCCTTGCCAGCTGCAAAAGCCCCCAAAAAGAAGTTGGAATGGTCTCACCAGTAGGGATGTAGCGAATAGTTCGCGCGAACTTCGAACGTTCGCGTCCGCCGAATGTTCGCGAACGTTTGGGAACGTTCGCATTTTGAGTTCGCGTTCGATCGTTCGACCATTCGACCATTCGAATTCCTTCGACCGCTAAAAATCGAACGATTTCCATTCGTTCGAACGATTGTAAGCATTCGATCCAATGAAAAGCATTCGATCGAATGGCTTCGATCGTTCGATTCGAATGAAAATCCTTCGATCGAACGATTAAAATCCTTCGATCGTTCGATCGAACGATTAAAATCCTTCGATCGTTCGATCGAACGATTTTAGCGGGTGTTCGAAGTTCGCGAACGTTCGCATTTTTTGCCGGTGTTCGCGAACGGCGTTCGCGAACACCAAATCGGCAGTTCGCTACATCCCTACTCACCAGATACAAAGCTGGATTTAAACTCTCAGCAGCCTCAAGCCTGTTTCACGAATTCGCTTCTCTGCAGATGTCCCTTTCACGATGATCCAAAATGGCGCACCATCTGTTTCAGTGCGTGCGCTTCACAGCGGAACGCAAACTCCGATTTCTTTTCACGATCTCCCGCTGCTTCACCGGTTTCACAAACTATGGATCCGGGAAATGCGGCAACTTACAACTTTTCACTTTTTTTTTCATAGTTTGGATTAAAAGCATAAAAGTAAAAGTCCACACCAAGGAATGATCCCATCTGGATACTGCAACGCGTTTCGCCACACTAGGGCTTTCTCAAGCAATTAAAGGCCAGAAGTGATGTTGTTTCTCACTTTAAATACCCTAATCTTAAATGGAACACAGTCATATTCAACATTAAAGGCATATAACATCAAATCAGGAAAACTGCCAGCTTGTAGCCACTCTATTATCTCAAAAAAGGGTGACATTCATTCATATGGGATTTTTAGAACCAAATTTATCAAATGGTGAGTTCTAACTTTCACCCATTGATAAATACAATTCTAAAAATCCCATAGGAATGAATAAAACGTGGGTGAGATTTTATTTATTAAACTCTAAACTCACATTTTGATAAATATGCCCCTATATTATAGAATAACCAATTCTTAGCAAATTTTTTTTTTATAGTTTTTTAATCGTGTTCTTCTGCTTTTTTTTCTAGCTGTCAGATGGGGGTTACTGGCCCAGGCAGCCAAAAAAGCAATTGCTCTGTGGTGCTACAATGTTACTTTTTATAATGTGTTTTTCTGTTCAGGCCCTCTCCTATTCATCCAGTCTCTCATTCCAACCACTGCCTGGTTGCTATGGTAAGCTGGAGTCTAGCAACAAAAGATGTGCTTACATTCCACACTGGAGAGCTGATCTAAACTACTAAAGATGAAATCAAATTGCAATTTGTCTTAAAATACCACTGTCTACATTATACTATACGTTATTTTAAAGGCAAACTACCCCTTTAACTATGCTTCTCATGAGAAAAGAAAATGTATTAGCTCCACCATCTGGGTTAAGAATGTAGCACATGTTTAATCGGTGTATATATTATATATGCATATAAATAATGTACTAACTTAAAACAAATACAGCTTTAATGTTTTTCCCTGCAAAGAAATATTTATGTTTTCTTCTCACTTGTAAATAATTGCTTCTTAAAATCAGACCCCTGATGACCTTGATTAATAAAGGAATAGAACATAAGGACAATGGAGCAGCAATTAGTACTGTTTATATGTACACCACACTAATATTTTTCTCCATGGCAGTTCCTTTTTAAAGTAGCACAGTGCTAATTTTGGTGCAAAATCATTAGTTTCGATGGTAATTGAGGTACCAGTGATTTAATACAGTAGTATCTCTAGCCTATCAGAGCTTCATATCCACAGCTAAAGTCTTGCTACCTGTTGCTGTAAAACACATTGGCATTTTCTATGCTAAACAGAGAATCCCAAACCAGTAAGTATTGTGTCAAGATGAAAGATATTTTTTAAAGTATTGTGTCTGTTTTAATCCTAAACCTCAAGGGGTTTGGCAGAATTTTCACAGATTGTTAAAGGATCAAGAAAATACTTTAGAAATTATTCTCTTAGGGGCAGATTTATCAAATGTCGAGGTGAATTTTCGAACGAAAAAAAATTCGAAATTCGAGCTATTTTTTTTGTATACTTCAACTAGGGAATAGTCTAAATTTGATTTGATTCTTTTTTTTAAAAAAAAATCGCTGTTTTAGCCTATGGGGACCTCCTAGAACCTATTTGAAGTCAATTGGTGGACTTTGAAAAAATGAAGTTTTTTTGGGGGAAAAACTTTGAATCAAACTCGATCGGATGCGCTATTCCTACGATTTGTATTCTGCCGAATACGGACCTATTCGATCGAAAACTGACCTATTCAACCAAAAAAAAACTTTAACTTAATTTTGGTTAGTCTTTTTGAATTCGAATTTCGACCCTTAGTGTAGGGCTCTGTGATATGTTTTAGTAGCAACTACATTGATGCAGAAAGTCAAATTACCCGCTACATTGACGTTACAGTGAACCTTATTTCCCCTGCTGGCTATTGTTCCATAAGATTCAAACCGAAACGTATAGTTTGAGGGTGCGCTTGAAAAATGGTCATATGTAAGGCCAAATATTTTATTAAATGCCATAATAAAATTTGCCCCGGATAGTATTATTGCACTGAAGTCTAGAGCTACAATGTCATAATGCGTTTCTGTAATTTATAACTCAGTAATATGACTATTATATCCCAAAGATTGTTTTAAACTTGTTGATCACCCCAAATGAAAATAAAGGTTGGCTGTTGGGTCATGGATCACATGGTGATGGCTTAGATAAGTAAAACTTGCCAATCCAGTTTTATGGCAAAACTGCCTAATTTGTGTTGTATTATTTTCTAGTGGATAAGTGCATAAAAAAATCATTATTGCTATTATGTGACTAAGAAGCGATTTCTACAAAAAAAACAAACCTAAGCTTGGATGTGTTACATATACTGGAAAAAATTTAAACAAACACTAACATTTAAACATGTAGTTGCTATCTATCTCACACTGTAATGTTGGCTCCTTCAGCTGGTGATTGATATCAAAACATTTTTCCACATGTAATGTTAATAATACATTATAGTCTAGCCTATGCCCAAATCAACATCATGTAGAAGGATGTAACTAGGGGTGCACAGAATCCAGGATTTGGTTCCGGATTTGGCCAAGAGTCTGCCTTTTTCAGCAGGATTCCGACCGAATCCAAGTGCCTGGCCAAACCAAATCCAAACCCAAAAAATCACATAGCTTTTTGTCACACAAACAAGAGAGTAAAAAAAATCATAAATGCTGCGTGCAGGTTCTCTTTCCCCCTCACTTCCCTGATTTACATATGCAAATTACAGTCCTCTTTCACATTTGTCTGAATCCTAAAATAGTGGATTCGGGGCATCCCTAGATGTAACAATAGAAGTAGCCTCTGGTAAAATTTGATATTTTTAAAGTTTTAGGAGTCCTAAAATGATTTTGTTGTGGGGCTCAGCAACATTTACTTACATCAAACAGCATGTCCTCAGAATGAAATATTCATTAGCCAGGGACATAAAAAGCCTAAAAAGCTAAGAAAATGATGCAGTAGTCAATATCCTATGGAAGTAATGAGGATACAAATACATTGGGAATGTTATAGAATTAGAGTGGTCATTGGTGGAAAAATCACTTGAGGTATAGAAGTTGTGACAGGATAATTAGGTAGCCGGGTAAGCTTTTCAAAGAGCTACGTATTTAGAGAACTTTTAAGGGCCTGGAGGCAAGAAGAATATTATTGGACAAGGCAGTAAATTCCAGAGTGTAGGTGCAGCACGAGAACAATCTTTGTGGTGCACATGAGATGTGTAGGCCTTTTGAAAACCACAAAATGGAGATGTTTGGTGACAAAAAAATGAGCTGTAGGCCCCAGGGCTCTTTTAAATAGGTTGAGTTTTGGCCAGGATCCTCACTGTTAGAGATGTATATTCTCCTCTAAATATAATATTTACATGTGGCTGAAAACGATGAGCTAGATTCAGTTCAATGACAACAACATATCTACAGATTCAGTTACACATTACCCTTCAGCTGGCCGTACACATTCAGATTTTATTTGTCATACGGTGAACGTCCGGATATTGATCTTGCATTTTAAGGCAACCATATAAAACCAACATTCAGATTTATATTGTAGGAATAAAGTAGGAGAAATAACAAATCAGACAATGTTCTGGCCATTGATTGACAGACAACAATCGTACAAAAGTTATGTCCTGCAAATTAGTTGTCACAGTCACCCAAACAGGGGGGGGCACTACCCTGCAAGTTACCAGAGATGGCAAAATGCCGTTACCAGGGGCTTTTTAAAACCAGGAAATTCATCTCTTCTACGGCAAAAGAGCACAAATGCGCTCTCTGCTCTAGCGATGCAGCCCCACTGGTCAGCATGTGTATAGCCAGCTTTACATACAAAACTTTCCATGCATTTTCTACTTCAAAAATTGATCTAGTCTTATAAAATTCAGTGGTATAATTCTGGGTATTTTAGGGCACTAATTATTTTAGTGGTAAAAATTTAGAATTTCTTGTGTGAGTGATGTATTTCCTGGTACATCAATATAACCTGTAGGGTTGCCACCTTTTCTGGGAAAAAATACCAGCCTTCCTATATATTTATCTTTTTTCCCTATTAATAAAATTGGGATCAACCATGATTATTACCGGCCAGGTGGCAACCCTAATAACCTGTAAAAGTCTCAGGAATCCATAAATGGCCACTACTGCAGAACATGTAGCCACTAGACTGCCCCCGTGCATGGTACTTGGCCTCATGGCTAGCAAACGTTTGGCAAATCAAGTGCAGACAGAATTTGGACAGCATTGCATGCAATAAAATAGACACAAAAATACATAGTATATAGTTGAATAAGTAATAAAAACACATTTACTATATAATGACATCAGGGTTACAATAAAGCTGGCCATACATGCAAGGATACCATTCTACGAAAAGAAGGACATTTTTTTGTACCATGGCGACTAGTAGTTCAGTCAATCGGCAGGTTAAAAGATTTATATCGGCTAACAATAAGATCTCTACATGTATTGACTATCTGACGATATCAATGGGAGACGGTCACTACTATTTGTCGAACATAAAATGGCACTCGCGGCGCTTCATTTTCCGAAGTCGCCCTAAGTTGCCTCACAAGGAAACTTCGGGCGACTTCAGAAAACGAAGCACTGCAAGTGCCATGCCGCAGGCGATTTTTCTTTCTAGTAGGCGGAAGCAGTTTGGGGAGATTAGTCGCCGGTCGACTAAATCTCCCTGAATCTCCCAGTGTAACCTTACCCTTAAAGGTGAATAAATACTCCCTTTCCATATTTGTTTTCACATTTATCAAAAGGCTCAGCTTTGGGAGCATTCAGCATTTTGTGCATTCAGTCAGATCAGTACAGACCATGGACTTAAAAAGTTTAAATGCTAATCAAACAGATGCTGCAAATCTGATCCTTTTGACTGCCCATCATCCCAGCTTTATTAGCCAAATAACCTTTAGGGGGTGAAATGACTGAGGAATAATGATGACTTTTAAATGCTTATTCCTCTCCATTTTTACTTTGTGAAGGAAACAAAAGGCAGTACAAGAAGAATCATCAGGAGAAGTTGATGTGTATGCAAAGGAGCAATTTTACTACTGCTTAATTGCAAGGAAACATAAAAAATACTTTCACATTTCGATTTAGAAATTTAGCCTACAGAAAATTATTTTGTGAACTTCCTCTTTACATGTAACAAAAGCTAAAAAAAGCTATGGGCAATGTCAATGCCCCCCCATTGCAATTGCCATAAACAGCAAAAACTACAACTTCTGTTTTTGTCAGTCCAAAAATGGCTGATGTGCAAATTCACAAGGAAGTACTTTTGACTTTTTATTTGTTTTACTACTGCTTTAACAAACAATTCGCTGTTGTTACATTTCCGTGATGAGAGGTCACAGTGGGTTTCTTTGGTGGTCACAAAATAGTTCAACAGTCTGTCTAGTAACTTAGAACTTAGTTATTCACACAACAGTTTTCAGTATCTCCTCTAATATCTGTGACATCCAGTAGCCCTATTACTAGCTCATCTTCATTAACTAGGGTCTCATGTTCCACAGGCTGTCTAGTTCACTCCTATGCCACTTTCCCTCTACGGAAGTTTAAAGAGACTTATTTACACTACGGAGAGACACTTGATCCTGTATTAATCGAGGCTACCCTGACCCCCCCCCCCTCCATGCAGAAACCAAAATACATTGGAGCTACCAGAAATTTGCTCCCACTTAAGGAACTGGCACACAGGATGTTTTATTACCTTGCTTAATCCCATCTACTGCAATCCGAAATTCCCTTCCTAATCAGGGGTGCTTCGCCAATGAGGCGAGTTGAGGCTGTCGCCTCAGGTGGCAGCGCCCCACTAGGTACCAGGGGCAGCAAAAATGCTGCTCCTGGTACTTTAAGAGCGAATTTCCGGGGGAGGGGGGGCAGCAGCAACTGCTGCTGCCTCAGGTGGCGGAGGGGCCAGGATCGCCCCTGTTCCTAATGACAATAATTTAAAAAGCCTGTGGGAAAACCTATGCATCACCTCTGCTGCAAATAGTAGCCCAAAGTTGCCTTCTCTGTGATACATGTTTTCCCACTGGTTATTTACATTATTGCTGATGGGAAGGGGATTTTGGACATTTTGTCGCTTGAGGAGATTAAATGGCAGATTTATTAAAGATTTATATTAGAGCTCATCACACAAAAATGCATCCACTTTCTATTCATTCCTATGGGACTATTAGAAATGTATTTATCAATGGGTGAAAGCAGCTGGGGGGGGCAACAACTCCCCCACCCCAGTGCACCAGCATCATGGAGGGAGTTAAGCAGTGGCAGTGCAGGGAGCGGGACTGGGCTGACTCTAGGTGAAAGTCAAGAGATCACCATAATAAATAGAAAGTGGGTGAATTTCTCGGCATTGAGCTCTAATCTCACAATTTGATAAATCTGACCTTAAAAGTCCCATGTGCCATTGCCCTAAGTGTGCCTTAAACCCCTATTACTAAGCACTACCGTAGTGGGACTCAGGATACCCCCCCGAAACGTTGTTCTGTACTTGGAGTGGTAAAACTGGCTAAAATAAAGCATTATTTGCACAGCAAGAAGTGGTGAAGTGCTTGCCTTTCCTGTGAAATTTTACCCAGTATACCAACCCAACTCTCAGTGTTCATAACCAGTGTATGTGTGATCTAGCAAAATCACTTCCAGCACACACAGGTAATTAACTTCTATAATATATTGTAAACAGCTGTGTAACTTGCTGGCACTGTTTAAATGAATGGCTGTGATCCAGCTTTCAAATGGCGGGTCACTGACCCCCATTTAAAAAAACAAATGTCTTGTAATGCTACAAATGTATTGTTATTGCTACTTCTTATTACTAATCTTTCTATTTGGGCCTCTCCTATTCATATCCCAGTCTCTTTTTCAAATCAATGCATGGTTGCCAGGGTAATTTGGACGGTAGCAACCAGATTGCTGCAATTACGGACTTGAGGGTTGATGAATTAAAAGTTATATAACTTACAAATAATTGAAAAAAATAAAATAAAATCCAACTGCAAATGGTGTCAGAATATTATTCTGTACATAATACTAAAAAGCCCTGGTTTAATGGTCCCTGAGCTGAGGCGCTATTCTGCGCCTGAGGAGATGACTGGTGCTTTTTAGGCGCAGAATGAAGAATTCTGACAAGGATCCTGTCGAAAGAAATAGTATAGGGTTCTGTCACGGGGCTTCACACGTTTCTTTATTGTCAGACCTTTATTTCCCCAACTAAATTCTACATCAAGTCACGTGTCACTGCAAATACTCCTGAGTCTTAAGTCAAACTGCCTCCACACAAGTCCTGCTTTTTTTTTTTTGAGGAAAAGGCGGCAAAAGCGCTGTTTCTAATAATGTGCCGTTCGTCGCTCCACAAATGGCAACACCGGAAATATTGGTTTAAAACTCCTGCTTCCACAGGAGAAAACAGAACCCCATCCCCCAGCGTAAGATGCGCTCCCAGCAGCAAACTCCTTCCCCTCCGAGAGCTCTCGCATACAAACCAATAGTAACAAGATAATGGTAAACAGGACGGGCCGTGGTACCAGCCAGTAACAATCAGCCGTAACAAAGGGGCCAGGTTTATGCCATTCAATGAGTCTGCTAACCAATGGATGCCGAGGAGCATCTGTTCAACTGAACAGGGCTCATTACCATATTGGGCGGGGAAAGCCCCGACATCCAGCCAATCGCAACGCAGGTGCCTAGGTAACTGTACGGGGCTGGATTATGTTTCATAATAGACAGTTTTGTGCTCAAACCAAAATCAACACACATCGTCGTGTCAACCAGTCAAAAAGCCAGAATCACACTAGTCCCGCCCAACTACAGTCCGTATTTAATTGTCTGCCTGTGGTACAGTTGTTTCATTCCTGTCCACTGGGTCGTGCGGCTGCTTGGTGTCTCGGTCCCATTCATTCGTCACATTTTCCACTCCAAAACACGAGAGGTCTTTTTTCCCCCACCACTTGATTCAAAACTTAAACTCACAAAGGAAAATGGCAGATACCGACGTTGATACCACCACCGCCGAGGTCCCCGTCACCAAGGTAAAGCGCCTCCGCTGTGTTCTTGTCACACATTGCCTTTCCATTGTCCGCGGCAGGTTTCTTTGTTGTCTTTCCGCGCACGCGGTTTTGGCTTTGAGTCGGGGAGAGAAGGACCTGTTCCCTCTTCTGACGCTTGAACTTTAACGCGCTGTAACACCAGCAACCTGTCAGTGATGGGAGCTGAGGAATTTTCTTCAGAATCCCTGAGCTCAGCAAGCGCATCTCTCTGCCGGCTTAGAGAGCGCAGTCCGCGGCGTTAGCAGTGGAACTACTTATTATAGATTTGGCTCATTGGGAACTTGCCGAGTTCCTCGCTTTTCTCCTTCCCTCTCATTGTGTTGGTTGCTTTGTTTCTCTCTGTGGAAGCAGGTGGTCATTTCGACTATTAGTTTTCATAATAACCATATTGAAATCGTTCCGCTGGGCGCAACCACGTTGGATTGGGAGGGGGGTATTCGTACCTCACTGAGCTGGAACACCCCAATGTGCCCTATACCTGCATTAAAGGTGGTGTCCTGTTCTCATCGTTTATCTGCTGTTCTGTAGCTATTTCTATAAACAGTATGAAGTTGGAATTGTTTGCTTTTACTTAGCCATCGCCATCCTACTCCCCCCTCCCCTTCTTTGGAGTCTGCCACCTGCGCTGGCACCGCTCCAGCCGCCCGGCGCCTTGAGAAGCGCTTCAGTTCAAAAGCGTCAGGGAATCGGCGGGAAGGAGGGGGTGCGCGTTCGCGATAAGAGGAGTGAGCGCGCTCGTGCACGGTTTCCTCTTCTGGGGGCGGAGTGTCGAGAAGATGGCGCTGAGAAGCGCGAGGCTCTTTGTCTTTCGCGCGCTCTCTCCTTCTCTGATCTGCGCGCCTGGCAGATGTTCCTGAGGGCGCGCGCACTTCATTAACTGAGGGTTTTGCTTATTCCCGTGCGCTTTCCTAGGGCAGAGGGTTTTTTTTTTTTTTTCGTTTATTGCAAGTCGTGCTTTGTCTTCACTTCGCGCATTCAGTCATTACTTGTTAAACGGACATATGGACTTTCTTTCTTTAATTTATTCATCCCCCAAGTTATTTTTCTTTTTCCGAAAGTTTATATCGTGTGGATTTTTAGATATGAATGTAATTTTTTTTTTTTACATTTTCATTCTAGGATCTTAAAGAAAAAAAAGAAGTGGTAGAGGAACCAGAGAAGGCAGAGAATGGAAAGGAAGACGCACCATCTAATGGCAAAGTAAGTGTCTCTGCCCCTTTAAAGGAGAAACAAACCCTTTACCAAAAAAACCCCCTGGGGTGGATCTGGCCAGGAAGATGCTGAACATGGGCTCATGCTTCTGTTTTTCCCCTTACAGGAAGAGAATGGTACTGACCATGGTGCAAAGAATCAGGATGCAGAGGAAGAGGATGAAGAAGGTAAAGAATTTGTCCTGATGGTGTTGTAGACCCGAAATTGCTTCTAAAAAAGTCTAGAACACATGGGGAAGATAAATGTAGCTCTTTTATATACAGTTCAGTAACATGGAAATCGGATGTCTTCCAGCACACTGACAGTGCCCTTACGGTTGTGTGAGTTGCAATTCAACAGAAACCACAGGCTATGGATTCCCCATAGTGCTCGTATTGAATGAAATGTGGTCTATTGAACAAGCTTTTAGTCTTTACAATGGGACTTCCTTAAGAAGGTCTAATGAGTGATGAACTATTGCCCTTTCTACTTAGAGCACTTATGCTTTGAGAGTTGTACTCTTGAGCATAACCAAGATCGCCCCCCCTGTTAATAGACATTATAGACTGCATACACCCCCCCCCCCCCCCCCAACGTCGGAAAGATACATATTTTCCTAAGAATTGTTATTTTAAATTACAAATAGTAATGGAGAATTGTTGCTTCCACACTTATGAACACTCTTCTTTTATGTTTATTTTTATTAGATATGAGCTCTGTATAAACAAACCCTACCTTCGTGCCATGGTTACTGTTTAGGCTTACAGATACGTTGTCTGTGTGCAGCTATTTGAATTACATACCAGCAAGTTGCTATTTGCCCAGTTTAGCCAATTTTCATGAAATAACACAGATTTTCTTTGCTTGCTGTTGATACAGTAGACAAAAAGTATATTTCAGCTCAACCATGTTCACTCAAACACGGGGGTGCACTGACATTTCAAGCATCATAGTGTTTGTGTAGGAATACGTTGTATACACACGTGTTTTAAGTGCAATGATTAAATGTCTGCTGTCTTATTTTTGTTATGGATCCACACAGCCAAGCAATGCATGGTTATTGAACAGTGGAACCCAAAAGGGATCCCTGGACTCTGGCAGTGCCCACCCTTAATGAATGCCACATTACTTGTAATTTGGGGTTAATTATTATTATTATAGAGGTCAGTGCATAACTGTTTTCATAATTTGAATTTGGGGCTCACATGGTTTCAGTTCAGAAATATGCATTTAAAATAATCCAATTCCAACCTTCCAGGTGATGTAGAAGGTGAGGGCGAAGGAGAGGATGAAGAGGAGGAGGAAGAAGGAGAGGGAGATGAAAATGAGACAGATGGCCTTTCAGTAAAACGTCCTGCAGAAGAGGAGGTGAGCACACTTGCAATTATTTTGTATTGTCATACATAAGGTGACCTTGAGGTGACTGAGCATGCATTTACTAATACAGCCTCTTGATCTATTTTTAATCTGACCTAGTAATAACTGTAGCTAACCTCATTGTTTGCATTGCAGGAGGAAACTGAAACTAAAAAACAGAAGACAGAAAACGGAGACTCCACAGAAGTAAAAGAATCTGCCTAATTCTCCTTCCATACATTTTTATAGCTTAAGTGACATGGTTGACTTTAAATTGTAGAGAATGTGCTTTATATCTGTACATTTTACAAAATGACTTTTTTATATACTGTAAACTTACATGCACTAGAAACCTGTAACATCACAGCAAGATAGCAAAAGGTTTTTTGTAAAATGTTATTTATTGGTGCTTGTTTGTACTGGTTAACTGCTTCAATAAAAAACAATTTTTTTTTTTTTTAGTTTTATGTGGTACAGCTTTGCTTTTGTACACCATTGAAGCACATGTCTTATCATATTAGTTCAGCCATGTGTATTCTTGAGTGAAGCTGCCTTCCTGTAATATAATGGTGGTAGGCTAGAAAGTTCATATGCAATGAAGGCCAAAGATGTGGATCTTATTTAGCCAGGGTTAACCTGGGCATTCTGTATAGATCTTTGGGCTTAATTTTATTGCTGTTTGGTATATAGTTGTGGTGCAAGCAAGGCTTGACAATTGCAAGGTTCAATATGTAAATTTCTGTGTATCCTAATGTGCTATCAAAGTGTGTGTTCTGCAGAAATTTTGAGGCATCAACAGTGTAGTTTTCATCAATTATATCCAAGATAAAAAAAAACCTGTATACCTCATTAGTTTATGCTTACCACTACTTTGTATATTCAGGTTAAGTGCTATAAATAAATCTTTTATATAAAAAAACGAGTTTGTGCTTCATTTGAATGACTGTTTTATAATAAAATGCATAGCAGCTTTTCTTCAATCAGGTGTACTGCTTGTATGAAAAAGCTTTGCAGTCAAGATCAGAATCATACAAATTAATATAAACTGGGTGCTTTCCTAGCTGTTCACTCGTATTGCATCATCACATTTGTCTAAATCAGTGCTATCCAACTTACATTACTGGCCCAATTGTGTCATACAACATGGAGGGCCGAAATGAATTAAAATAATCTCATACGGGAAAGTCTATGGATCCTGGGGGCTGTAAAAATCCTTTGGAGGGCCACATCCTGCCGACGGACCTCCAGTTGAACAGTCCTGGTCTAAATCAAAACCTTAGGGTAGACTGAATGAAAAGTCAGAGGTAACAACTACATTACATCCGATGCGACATGACTGTCGGATGTGGATGCAGAAAGCAGTGTCTTCACCCGACAGCTGAACCGTTTAGTTCTTAACTGACTTTTTATTCAGTCCAATTATATCTTCACACGTGCGACTCCATCTGACTTGTCGCATACATTTTGTCGGTGGGTGTCGATCTGATGAAAACCGCTCGTGGAGTCCAGCTCTAAGTATTCTTCAGTATCGGTTCAGCAGGTGACTTATCTGTGTGTAACTTCCATAATATGAAGTTCTGACATGTTTCTGTTAGTAAACTAGATGTATATCCACTCCTATTTTGAATGCAACATTTGCACAACAATATAAAATAGCAAAAATTGATCTGTCCAGGGGGTTGGCCAGATGATTACAACTGCTTAAAGGACAAGGAAAGTGAAATCCTCGGGTGAGGGGTGTTAGGTGAGAATTCGTAGAAAACAGTGTGAGCGCACACGCAGGCCTTCCTTACTCGATTGCCTGGTGCACAATCCTCTGGGGAGACGGCACTCCCTCGATTTCCAATGTGAAGCAAAGAAAGGAGGAATCGGCACACAGGAACAAATTGCAATGTGGGGTAAACCCCTAAGTGTTTATTGTGTCATAAGATGCACAACGTTTTGGTGGCACGCCCCTTCGTCAGGTGATCACCTGACGAAGGGGCGTGCCCCCGAAACGTTGTGCATCTTATGACACAATAAACACTTAGGGGTTTACCCCACATTGCAATTTGTTCCTGTGTGCCGATTCCTCCTTTCTTTGCTTCATGTTAGGTGAGAATATCATCACCTACCTTAAAGGAACAGTTCAGTGTCACAAAACAAACTGGGTAAATAGATAGGCTGTGCAAAATAAAAAATGTTTCTAATATAGTCAGTTAGCCAAAAATGTAATGTATTAAGGCTGGAATGACTGGAGGTGTAACAAAAGCCAGAACACTACTTCCTGCTTTTCAGCTCTATAACTCTGAGTCAGTCAGCGACTTGAAGGGGGGCCACATGGGACCAATCTGTTCAGTGAGTTTGCAATTGATCCTCAGCATTCAGCTCCGATTCAAAAGCAACAGATATGACCCATGTGGCACCCCCTCAAGTTTCTGATTGGTTACTGCCTGGTAACAAGTCAGTGTAAACCAAGAGAGCTGAAGTAGTGTTCTGGCTATTATGTTAGACATCCAGTCACTCCAGCCTTTATACATTACATTTTGTCTAACTAACTATATTAGAAACATTTTTTATTTTGCACAGCCTATCCATTTACCCAGTTTTTATTTTTATACTGAACAATTCCTTTAAATACCAAGGTAATGTTCCCACTGCTCAACTTTGCCATCTTTTGTAATGCCCCATAGATCCTCTGCACAGTCCAGGCAGCAGTCCAGGACCACTGAAGAGAATCACTGGGGCATTGGTGGCTGTGTGCAACAGGAGCCTCACCCTGGCGATTTAAGTTTAGCAATGATATTCTATCTCCCAATGTTGCAGGAGGGGTAGAATTGAGCAGAGAAGTGTCTGAAGAGCCTTCCTGTCTCAGTAAAATAGACTTTTGCAGTTTCTGACAAATCAGCGTTATTCTGTTACACATTCATATAAATGGTGTTAAACCGGAAAAAGTACAGTTTAGAAGCGCACTCACAAGTTTTACGTTACGTTGTGTGGGAAGGCTACATTTGGTCATGGAAAGCTTTAGACAAACTTCAGTATTATATTAGATTTGTGTCCTCTACACTAGTGATGGGTGAATCTGTGAGGCAAAATTGGCGAAGCAATGAAAAAGTTTGACGGAAGTGACAATTTTCATACGCACAACTATTTTGTCCAAATGCATTACAGTCAATGGGCGTCTGAAAAATTGATGCTCTACAATTTTTCACCAGGCAAATTTTCACGCAGTTTTACAAATGTATTCGCTGGCGGCGAAGCATGTAAATTCACTGTAAATTGGTGCCCACCAAATTTATTTGGCCATCACTACTCTACACCCCCCTCCCCTTTCATTTAGTCTGCAAGCTTCTATGATATAAAGAAATTATATATATATAGATATATATATATATAAAATGTATATATATATACATACAATATATCTCTGGAGCATTTTGTACCCAACTATGGCAGTGTGCTAGCACAGCGGTCCCCAACCTTTTTGGCACCACGGACCTGTTTCAAGCAAGACAATTTTTATGAGGACCAGGAGGGATATAGATGCGTGTGTGCATTTCAGGCTTACCAAAAAACTGTTCAAACAGTATTTTGGTCCTTATCGTGATCAGTAGAAAGCTTCCTGGGCTTCACATCGCTCTTGTCATGGCAATGGCGAGTCAGGGAGCTGGGATTGCAGGTAATTAGGGTCTTTTTCATGTTTTTTGCAGCTATTATACACTGCAGCTAGGACCAGAGGAGGCCCAGTTCGACATAGCCCACGGTCCACCACTGGTTTTGTGGCCCGGTGGTTGGGGGCCCCTGTGCTAGCAGGTCACGTATTGCTGGCATGTGTGCATTTGCACCAAGTTATTACTGTCTGTAATGCACAGCAGGGCCCCCATCAGGGGGGTACTGTTGTACCGAGCCTAAAGGGTGGCCCGGCTCTGCTGCACTTTTCGGATCTGGGGTGGGGCTGTTGTACGGGGCCCCAAGATTTTGAATGGTGGCCCTGTGCAAAGGTATGTCCTTAGGGACTGGGTGGCAGAATTTAACTTGTTAGCATAGCAGAGTTGTTGGGAACAACAATGTTACCAATAGTGATGTACGGGTCAGGCTTTTCCCGTTTTGCCCGAGCCTGACTTCCGGGTCTCTTTAATAGACCCGCCCAGATGACGTCACAGAAGGGGCGGGGCGAGAGGCGCACATCTATAAAAAAAAACAAGGAGGTTTTTTCCCCAAGACCAGTTCAGGCTGCCAAAAAGAGTAATACTCTCATTTATTAGATGATATTCTTATTAAACTTCTGAAATGGCACTTTTTTTATAGTTTTTGAATCTAATGTGGGTCACTGACCCCATCTAAAAACAAATGTTCTGTAAGGCTACAAATGTATTGTTATTGCTATTTCTTTCTATTCAGCCCCTCTCCTGTTCATATTTCAGTCTCTTATTCAAAACAATGCTTGGTTGCTAGGGTAATCTAGACCCTAGCAACCAGATTGCTGAAATTGTAAACGGGAGGGCTGCTGAATAAAAAGCTAAATAACTCAAAATAATAAACCCAAATACAATTTAAAAAAAAATTCACTGTGCATAAAGTTAATTTAAAGGTGAACAACCCTTTTAAATATTTTGAAAGATAGAATATTAAAATGTGAGGTATAACTTAGAACAGTGACTTTCCAACTGGGGAATGAATTAACTGGGCCATTGCACCATCTTTCACTTACAGGTAGTTAAATAAGTTGCTTGTAGATGAAGAATCCAAGAAAACAATAATACTGCTCACAAGAACATACAGAAAATATGCTAAAAGTATCAGTAGGACCTCATGCAAAACCAGATGTAATGGGCACAAATCAGCAGCAGATGTAAAAGTGCCAGATATGATTTGTTGCATTTTTTTTAACCCTCCACCTACAGAGGACATGTAAAGTGCAGCTATCTCTTCTTGGGGTTTATGTCTGAATTGTAGAAAAGAGCATCGGTTGGCAACCATAAAACAATTCATTTTTATTATAGTCAATAAACGTTCCACCACTAGAGATAAAAAGGAGAGAGAAGGATCAGTAAACAGTGTCTGCAAAAAAATGTACACTCTTGTTATGTACCCACCTCACATTTGAACCATTTCCTTCCCCTTATAAAGTATATAGATTTTGAGCAGTATCTATAAGGGGTAATGGAATGCCAGGCACAATGTTTGCTGCATGTCTAGTATCCCTTACAAAACAGATATTTGCCATCATTCTGATTGTTACCTGCTGATTGGGTAATGGAACTGGATCTTATTCTGCACCTGTTGCTGCATAACACCTCTACAGTTTGTTTTTCTTCTGCCCTGTAACAATGTAAACCTCATTCTCCCCAGTACAGGAATTCATAACTCTTTCAAGTCTGTAAAATAGACGTTTTGTGGATTTGTTTGGCAAACAAACCTGCCGACGTAGAATGGTGGTAGATTGTGTTCATACCTCTATAAAAAAACGCCCTGTATACAGTACTTGCATCGTTTTTCAAATTATTAGGCTTGGGTTCTGCATAGAAGTTTTTCTTTCAAACGGACGAAAAGAATCCTGTGTTTTCACAAAACCTGTTAAGTTCAAATGGGACACCAACATTTTTCTTTTACTTAAAGGAGAATTCAAACCCCCTCCCCTGTTTTTCCCCCCCTCCCTACCTCCCCCCCCCCCCCCCCGGGCAAATGCCCCTAACTTGTTACTGACCCCTCCGTGCAGTTCCTCTCCTGTTGAGTTCACGGCAGCCATGTTCGCCCGTGCGCTCTTCTTCCTGTATTCGCCGGCATTTGGTGGTGCATGCGCAGTAGAGGGATTCACCGGTACGGCTCTACTGCTCATGTGCCCGACAGTCACGAAGTTTCCGATTTCTTTCTTCGGAAACTTTGTGACTTTCGCCGAAAAGCAGTAGATCCTTACTGGTAAATCCCTCTACTGCGCATGCGCCACCAAATGCCGGCGAATACAGGAAGAAGAGCGCACGGGCAAACATGGCTGCCGTGAACTCAACGGGAGAGGAACTGCACGGAGGGGTCAGTAACAAGTTAGGGGCATTTGCCCGGGGGGAGGTAGGTTGGGGGAGAGGAGGGAGGGGGGGCAACACAGGGGAGGGATTTTAGCGCTGAAGGGGTTGAATTCTCCTTTAAGGTTCACCTTAGTTTTATGTCATAGAGTGGCTAATTCTAAGAAACTTTCCAGTTTACCTTTATTTTTCCTTTTTTTTCCTTATGACTCTTTCCAGCTTTCAAATGGGGGTCACTGACCCTTTTCTAAAAGACAAATGCTCTGTAAGGCTAGAAATGTATTGTCTTTGCTACTTTTTATTACTCATCTTTCAATGCAGGCCCTCTCCTATTTAGATTCAAATCAATGCATTGCTAGGGTAAACTGAACCCTAGCTAATAGATCGCTAAAACTGCAAACTGAAACTGCAGTTTCAACAGGCCATCCTTCAGATGTGGCATAGTTTGATTTATTCTGAAAAGTGTATCTGTTGATACACTGTATGTGCTGATAACCTGTTGCATTGGGAGATGAGGAAGTGAGGGGAGCCGTAGTTCTTTGCTTTAAGTCAGATTTAATTATTCATGCTGTTGGCTACAAGGAATGGAACAGAAGAGTATGATCAACCTTGAGTATGGCCACCTATACAGAGATTTTCTGAATGTGAAATAACCCTTTAAGCATTTAGAAGCATATCTCCCAATTGCCCTGTTTTTGACAGCTCAACCTGCAGTCCCGGATTGTTACTGAAATGTCCATAGTTTCTCTTTAATCTCCTGCACTGATGCCAGAAAAAGATACAAAGTTTCTAAAGGAAAAGAGGCTTTTGGCAGAGAGCCCAGAATACATGGCAGCTGCATTTAGATATGTTAGTAACAATTTAAGATAATCAAAGATGCAATTGTAACTATTTAAGATAAGCAGGTCTATTACAGCTTAAAGGGCAATTAACCTTCATTAGCAAAACTGTAATAACACATACAGGGTCGAACTCACTCCAGTGCTGCCGCCGTGTTTTTTGGGCGGTCACGTCAGGAAGGAGAATGCAAAACGTGGATTGGCCCAGTCCGACCCTGACCATATAAACCTAACCCTAAAACCCCCAGAAATGTGTTAGAACTTTCAATAGCCTGCCAAATTTTGTAAAATAGATGTGGTATTTAGGGGGTGTGACCATAAAATGGGCACGGTCAACCCTTTTTGAAATGAAAATCCCTTTGTCCCTCTCTCTATTTTCCAAATGTTGGGAGGTGTGTAGAAGTTGTGTTAATTTGCTACATACACAGTATGTGGCAGGTCTTAAAGGGCACCTATCAACACACCAGTAATGTCACTACCCCCTGCGGGCCTTGGTGCAGGCCAAGCCAATAGCACTGACTGCACCATGCCAGCCAAGCATGCTGTGGAAAGCAATTTTCTCCCTTAAATAAACAATTGCATTTGCAAAATTAGAATGAGTCAATTGAGGTTGACACCCCTGGTAGAAAGCATGTGGGCAGAGGAATTTGCATACTCTGAAAAGCAAACATACTAAAGCATATATTAAAACACATAATGAATATAAGGTATGCATATAATAGTCTCCTGTCCATATTGTCTTTTCCGTAAAGCAATATTGTTTAAAGGGGTGGTTCAACTTTAAGATAACTTTTAATACACATTTATTGTTATTGCTACTTTTGATTACTCATCTTTATATTCAGGCTTCTGATATTCATATTCCAGTGTCTTATTCAAATCAATGTATGGTTGCTAGGATAATCTGGACCCTAGCAGCCCGATTGCTGAACTTGCAAACTGGAGAGCTATTGAATAAAAGCTAAATAACTCAAAAACCACTAATAATAAAAAATGAAAACCAATTGCAAATTGTCTCAGAATATCACTCTCTAGATTATACTAAGAGTAAAGTCAAAGGTGAACAATGAAAGTATTCGTTTATGTTCCGTAACGTTTATCTATGAGTGAAACACGTCTGTTTGTGCCTGCCGACTAGTAAAAATGCCGTTTCCTCTTACAACAACAGCCATGGAACAACAGATATGATTGATTCAGGTTTTATGACATTTTACAAACTCCTGAATGCAGATCTTTACTTTTGGTTTATTCTCCTTATGCGGAAGTTCATTTTTAACACTTCTGTTTACTGGTTGCATGTTGTCATGTAGATCTACCTTGGATAGAAATAGATTACATGTATGTAAAAAGGGTGGTTCACCTTTAAGTTAACTTTTAGTATGTTATTTTGCAACTGACCTTTATTTTTTTATAGTTCTAGAATTATTTGACTTTTTTTTCTGACTCTTTCCAGCTTTCAAATAGGTGTCACTGACTCCATCTGAAAAACAAATGTTCTGTAAGGCTACAAATTTATTGTTATTGCTACTTTTTACAACTCCTCTTTCTGTCCAGGCTTTCTCCTATTCTTATTCAAATCAATGCATGGTTGCTAGGGTAATTTGGACCCTAGCGACCAGATTGCTGAAATTGCAAACTGGAGAGCAGCGGGATAAAAAGCAAAATAACTCAAAAATCACAAATAATAAAAAATGAAAACCAATTGCAAATTGTCTCAGAATATCACTCTCTGCAGCATACTAAAAGTTAATTTAAAGGAGAACAACCCCTATAATTTAGGTGAAATATTGGTAGCACTTACAATGTAGCTGAAGCCATCCCTTTGAAGCATACAAGTCTTTCCCCCTTCCACCCTGCAGGGAAGCTATCTGGGCTGTGCAAAGCAAGTAATCTGTTTTATACTCTCAATTCTGGCATCCAAGAGAACTCTTGTTAATTTGAAATGGGATTTCCCCCTTCAGGCAACTCTGAGTTTCTTCAGGGAGGAATTCCTTCCATATAAATCCACAACCCTGCACTTAGGGTAGGACTCCACAAGCGATTTTGTCGCGATCCGGCGCGCTGCGACAAAACGCATGCGTCAAAAATAAGGTAAGAGATGGAATTGTCGCATGGTGTTGCAGCATTGATCTGAAGCGACACGACTGTCGGATGCAGACGCAGCACTTAGCGTCTGCATCCGACAGTCGGATGGCGTCGGATCAACGCTGCGACACCAGGCGGCAATATTGTAGTCTGCCAGTTGGCCTGTGGCCCCATGCTTTTTTGAGGTCACATTTTGTGATTTGTATACAGGCATGATGTTTCAAAACAGGACAATATAAAATGGTTTACAGAACTCTAAACAGATCTCTTTGTATTAAAGCTAGCCACCCACAGTCTAAATAGATGTATATTTGTACAATTTGGTCATGTATGTGAATGACAGAACAGATTCATCTGATTCATGATCCTGTGTACATACTTAATCTTATTATTATTCTTTATGTATATGAAGGTACAGTACTACAGATATGGGCCCCCGGGGTTTTCCAGATAAGGGGTCTTTCCATAACTTGGATCTAAATACCTTACGTCTACTAAAAAAATATTTAAATAGTATTTAAATCCAATTAAATTTATTTTTGCCTCAATGAGAAATAATTGTAGTTAGTGTCAAATACAAAGTGCTCTTTTATTGTCATAGAGGAAAAGGAAAAATAATTAAATTATTTTGTTGAAATGGAGTCTATGGGAGATGACCTTCCTGTAATTTGCAGCTTTCTGGCTAACAGGTTTCTGGATAATGGGTTCCATACCATTAACCTGCTTGTACATGTTTTATGCTTCTGTATAGGGCCTTGGTTTGCCCATATTGTACATTGCTGGATTATTGGATGTGGATCCAAATCCAATAAAATAATTCTTTTTTTTTGGTACCTCCTCAAATCCTTTCAATATAAATCACATGTCTGAAACCATTTTGCAGTGATCTTACTGTCATGTCTGGGTTAATGGAATGATCATTGGCCATTTCTGCAGTCATCATACTGGTATGTCTGGGTTTTTTATGGTGTGTGGAGTTGTTCCTTTTTCTAGTTTTTTTGTTTTTTAAATATTGGGAGGTATACTTATAGCCAATCTGATATTGCGTGTGTGTGTGTGCCTAAAACTGTAATTGTATGTTGATGGCATTGGGAGACAAATTCATCATCATCATCATCATTTATTTATATAGCGCTGTCAAGATACGCAGTGCTTTACACATTGTCTGTGTAGGATGTAGGTAGCCCACAATTTGTCCAGAGCTATATTACTATATATATATATATATAATATTTATACACTGTTTTGCCAAACTGAATTTGGGTTTCCTTTGGGTTCTTTGGTCTCTTCATCGACTTCAAACACATACAGGTCTGTTAAATGGGTTCTGATTGAAAAAACCCCAGTGTACATTTTTGGGAAATTAGACTGGGGCACAGAATAATTGAATGTTCCCTGTAATTGCTGCATAATATGATGGTGCTATACAGTGTCGGACTGGGACTCCACGGGCCCACCCAGAAACCTTAAACCAGGGGCCCACCATAAAACCTTAGACCAGGGGCCCACTTTCAATACTAATATTCTTCATCTTCTCAATCAACCTCTATTCTCCTATGCTCTCTTTATACTATAATCAATTATTCCATCTATTTAGCCTCTTTGTTCTCATAGAAATAGGGAATGGCCATGAAATAGGCCAAAAGTTTAGCAGCATGAGGGTCCACTGACACCTGGGCCCACCAGGAGTTTTCCTGGTATCCTGGTGGGCCAGTCCGACACTAGTGCTATAGAATTACAATGGACAAAGCATAACAATTTTTTGAGTGGTTATTATGCTAGTAGTGCAAAATGTTCTTGCTGCTTTGCTAGTTAAGCATGCTGCATCTTTATTCTATATGTAAATATCTCTTTAGCAAGGTCACAACGTGTTAATTCCCGTAGAAGAAACATTTACAGTGAAATAACATGACCTTCCCAGACACTGCCCCCCCAGCAAAAAATATTCCTAGTCATTAATGCTTCCCCTACACCCGTCGATGTGGGTTGTACCCTTATGTGTAGTGTTGTGAAATATGTTGGTTGGTGTATAAATGAATTGAATGACAAATTCAAAGTTTACTGTTAAATTGCCATTTAAACTGCCTGTTTTGTTCTCAGTGATGCTGTCCTCTGCTGGATACAGGTTTTACTAATAATTTCTCTTTCTGCAGTAACATTTCTCTCTAGCAAGGTTTCTCAGTCCCCAAGGTCTTACATACTTATTATTATAACTATAGTCTAGGTGTCACCTATTGAAACGGAAAATATTAATTGGACGTTTCTTTAAATAAATGTTCAGGGATAGGCATTGCCTCAAAATAGTCATAACCCAGAGATATTGGGATACAATATTTGTTCGATATGAATATCGAAGAACATATTTTGGACAGACCATCCTTATATAAAATATTGATTCATGGACCAACAATTTCAGTACAGGAGACAAGTGGCACATTGGACCGACTCCATGGAGAATGAGTACAAGTAGATTGAGAAACACTGCTGTTTGTTATTGATAGTTAATTGGATCTGGACTCCCCTTCCTCTTTCAAAAAATGGTTGTGCCCAAGGCAGGTGCTTCTGCTGTTATTGATAGTTAATTGGATCTGTACAATAAAACAGCTATATACCCCAATTCATATTTTCTGCCCCTTCCCTTTTCCCAAAATGGTAGTGCCCTAGGCTACAGTCCTGCAGGGGTCCTTCCAATTGAAATACCCGCTGACCCTCACCCGCCAACCAACACATCCCCCTACGCAGAGCCACTACCCGACTAGGACCCTATAAGTTACACTTACATTCTACCCTGGGACCCTCAACCCGGAAGTGATGTCATTGTAGACAGAAAGTGAAGTCACTCCGGCACCTATTCATCAGGAATGGTACCAAAATAATTGCCTACAACACTAGAGCTGGGTAGGAGGGACTAGTCCTGCACATTTCCTGGCAGGTTACCCACGGACTACCCGCATGGTCAGGGAATCAGGGATTTTATACCAGAACCTGACTGCTTTGCGGGTATTCCGCATGTACCCGACCTGGTGCAGGACTCTACCCTAGGCCAATGCCTCTGCAGTCTGCCCCAAGTTGGCCATTGCCTTGGGACTCATCCAGAATGTTTATCATTGCCACTTACGGCATTGATCAAAATGTTATTTCCTTCCCTAAATCAACTCAGAATCACTTAAGGCACTGTACTGTTGCTTTCCCAATGACCCAGTTTTTAAAAAATGTATGTTTTTTGTGGATAAAATGGAAGATTTTGGCGGTTGCATGTACCAGGGCAGATTTCTTTACTGCCACCAAAAGTGTTAGTGATCAAAACAAGAGCTTTCAGTCAATATAAGCTAGACTGACTGGAAAATAGCACATTGACCCATGTAGACCATGAACTATTCAAGCAGAAAGTAATTTTTCCGGTTGAAATAAAATATCTTTTCCACTAAACCATTCACACTGTTTTCAAGGAAAAGCAAGCACTTTCTATTGTGTTTTCTGTTTAACAAAAGTTAACAAAAGTTAACAAAACGGACCTCTGGTTTCTCCCTCTCTCATTCTGGTTACCAGCTGTTCATGACAATGTGTAATTTACACAGATGTATATAAAGGACACATTAACAACATTATTTATGTAGTTATGCAACAACTAACTGTTGACGTCAGTAAATCAGTGATGTCTGCTAGAATGTTATACAGTGGCCAAAGGCTTGGATTCAGTGCATCTCAGATTGTATACACTGCACCTCCTTTGCTAAAGTATGGCTTAAAGGGGTGGTTCAGTAAACTTTTCGTATGTTATAGAATAAATAATTCTAAGCAACTTTTCAAGTAGCCTTCATTATTTATTTTGCCTTTTTTCTCTGACTCCTTCCAGCTTTCAACTCCTGACCCTGTTCAGGTACTTTTATCCAGTCTGTAGAGTTCACCAAAAGAGCACAGTATTGAAACAGCAATTGAAACAGTGGACTGGTGTTTTTTTTAAATATTCTGTCCATTGGACAATTCACCTATATTCACTCTTCACATACAATATGCACCACTATTTTATGCAGGGCAATCGATCTCCCAGCAAACCTTGCACCTGTGTGTGCCAAAATTGTACAGGTATGGGAAAGATTCGTTATCCGTGTAACCACAGGTCCCAAACATTCTGGATAACAGGCCCCATACCTGTACTCTAAACAGTTGCTGTAAATTTCAAATACATATCTATTATTAAAGAATACAAACCCCTTTAAAGCCAACCCCTTTCCATCCATACATCAAGAGTGGAGGCTACAAATGGGCCCACCATTAGCCATATCTGACCAGGTTTTAAATGCTGAGCTACATCTTTGTGAATGCTGCACCCAGGGCTAACCTTGTGTCCTCCATAATCTCATTGACATCCATGCACTTAGCCCAAGACCACATACAAGGACACAGGTTTGCATATATTGTATTCCAATAGCAGAAGAGCAGGAGGAAGGAAGAAATACAGCGCTTAGGGCAAGAATTACAGTATTGCAGATGATGATGTAGTGGGCCCTTGTGTGCTAAATGTTGTGTAATTTAAGTGATTAGTTTGTATTATTTGTAGACGCTTTTATTCTCTACACATAATCTACTGGGATGTGGTTGAAGATTTCTAAATATTTCTAAATCAAAAGTTTGAATTTCAGCTGGGGAACTTTTGCTACAAGCTGTATCTTAAATGGTGATTCGTGATAACTATATATAGAATTTGGTGGGGGAGACGCATATGTTAACATGGCAACTGTGTGCATTAGTGGGTTGTTTGGAATCCACACTGTCCCTAGCCTATCAATCATTTAACATCAAATGAACATGATTGGGCCCTCAAGTCATTTTACAGTTTTTGTCCTTTGCAGATATGATGAACGGTGTCATTCTCAGGGATTCTGTTTAGTATTGTCTAGTAGCTAAAGGATTTAACTGTATTTATGTGCTGGCGAGTTGGGATGGATGGTAAAGCTGGCCATAGACGCAAATAAACGAAGATTTGTACGATTTTTGGACAGTGTATGGACTTTCCCGACAATTTTTGTGCCATGACGAGCGGTTGTTAAGTCAATTGGACAGGTTAAAAGATTTAAATCGGCTACCAATAAGATAGCTGCATGTATTGCCCATCTGACTGTCACTGCTAGGGCCACCATTAGAAATCACGGGGACACGTACAACAAAATAATCTGGGCCCTGCCCACCCCAAGCCCCGCCCCAGATCCAGCTCACTCCACACCACAGTTAAAAGACCACACAGACATCAGTGCTAAAAACAGTTAACCCCCGCCATACAGGTTATAAAAATCCATTGATGGTCAGGGCCCCCTTATAAGTTAATAAAAAACTTTGTCGCCAGGCCCCCTCATAAAGTTTTAAAAAAAACATTGGTGGTTAGGGCCCCCCTACAAGTTAAAAAATAATAATTGGTGACCAGATCCCGCTATATATTAAAAAAAATTTGCACCAGGGCCCCCCATAGAAGCTTTTTTTTAACAAAACATTGCCCCAAGGCCCCCACATAAAAGTTTTTAAAAAATCATTAGTGGTCAGGGCCCCCCATAAGTTAAAATAAAACATTGGTGCCAGGGCCCCCCATAAAAGTCTTTTAAAAAAAACATTGGCGCCAGGGCCAAGATTAAAAGAAATATTCGGGCCCCAGAGAATATTTTTTTAAAAAAAACATTGGTGGCAGGGGCCTGTGGAGTATTTAAATAATACATTGGTAGCCTGGGGTTTAATAAAATAAAAAATGAATTAGGAAAGACTCAGTAAAACTGAACTCATGGCTTCAGCACTTCAACTTCGGCTCCCTTTGTGGCTTCGGGTCTTTTCGCCGCATAGGGACTTCGTTTTTTTTTACTGCTTTGGCTTTTTGGGACATCGACTGTTCAGGACTTTGGTTTTTCAGGACTTTTGATCAAATTTAATTGATTCGGAATGTGTTCTGCTTTGAGAAGTCAAATAACATTCTGTTTAGTGATAGTGGTAGTGCTCAGAACTGCTCAGCGCCTGCACTGTGCACTTACACCCAACTGAATCTTTAATCCCCTGTGCAAATCACAGTCACTGAAATCAAATTGTTAAACAGCAGATGTTTTTTTGCTGAGTGGTAATGATAGCAACTACTGCTTGGTAAAACAAACCAACCATTGATAAACCAGCCTCACTTATTTATTTGACAGTAGTGTCAATATAAGTTATTAAAGAATATTTATTAGAATCTCAGCCATTTTCACCCACATTTTTTTTCTTGTATGCTGTGGTTATTCACAGCCCATACTGGACTATTTTATGTCTTCATGAGATTTGTTATGCCTAATTGTAAAAAGGTGTGATATATTTGTTTCCTTCCACACGTGTTCCTTTTATTTTAATAGCGCGCTTGCTTTCCTGCTCCAGCAGCTATTTGTGGTTCTTTGTTTGGTCTGTGTGTCTTAAAGGTACTGGATGATGATCTGCTACCAGGTGAGCCCCTGGAGTGTAGGGACTTCTCACAACCACAGCATAGATTAAGAATTCCACTGATAAAAATAATCGCCTGTGACACAGTCCACTGTAGATATTCTGGAAGCACATTGGGGAAAATACACTAAGATTCGTAGTTGCGCCAGGCGTAACTTCGCCGCACTTCGCCACACTTTGCCAGGCGTAGTTTCGCCAGCACTCCGCAAATTCATGAAAATCCGAAGTTGCGCACAGGGGTAGCGTAAGGTTGCGAAGTTGCGCTAGCGTTGATTCGCTAAGCGAAGCGAAGTTACGCTAGCGATGGTTAATTTGCATACGGCGCCAAATTAAAATTTCAATGGAGGAATACGTAGAATCACTACAAATGCCTGGGAAACCTTCAAAACATCAAATAAATTTTTTTTTTTGCCCTACACATGTGCCCACTGTATAGTTAAGTTGCCATGAGTTAGGAAATGTAGGGGGGAAGGAGTGGAGCCCCAAAAATTTTTTCGATCTTTTTCAGCCTATTACCCATAATATAGAAAAAACGCCAATGTTTTTTGGGACTTAGAAAAAATTTTAACTTTTTTTGAAGCAATCCCTATCTACTCTATTGTGCTTCGCCTGGTCTGAGGTGGCAAAGGAAGTCTAGCGTAAAAGGTAGCGTTCAGTACACGCGTTAGTGAATTTGCGTAGTTACGTCCGTAGCGATAATTCGCCAGGCGTAAGGGTGCGAAGTAACACTAGCGAATTTACACATGCGTTCGTTAGTGAATTTGCGAAGTAACGAAAATGCCCAAAGCTAGCGAATTGACGCTAGCGTTAGGCGCTTCGGCGCTTAGTGAATTTGCCCCATTATGTCTTGATGTTTCCAATATACAAGAAAAGCAAATGAATATTTTACATTCTTTCTGTTGATGTTTTTTTCCCCACTGTGTATTATCCATAGCTACAATTTATTTTACAGTAATGTTATTATATTAGTAATGATATACTGTATTTCTTGTAACATTGCTCCACCTTGTGGTTTAGAGCAGATTTTGTTATCTGTGCACATTTTAACCATTTGTAGTTGCAGATCGGCAACTTTTATGCGGTCACTGACTTTGCAATGTTTAAAACTAGTTTCATACTTTATTCAGTACAGCAAAGTAAACTTTTTGATACTTGTCTACAACATTAGATACAAGTGCTCCAAAATCCACAGAGCAAACTGCCCTTAAAGGAGAACTAAAGTTAAACTAAAGAAGTAGGCTAGAAATGTTGTACATTATATTTTGGGCTTCTGTACCAGCCCAAGGCAACCACAACCCTTTATCAGTAAAGATCTGTGTCTCCAAAGATGCCCCAGTAGCTCCCCATCTTCTTTTTTGCTAATTCACTGCACATGCTCTGTGCTGCTGTCACTTACTGAGCTTAGGGACCCATTCACAATATCAGTGGCGTAACTAGATGTTACTGGGCCCAACAGCAAATTTATATTAGGCCCCCAAAATACTCAGAGGTTGTCCTGTTTTACCAATATACATTGAAATTGCTTATTAAGTAGGGCCGCATGGGGCCCCCTATACCACCTGGGCCCCCCTGCAGCCGCAGGGTCTGCTTCCTCTGTAGTTACGCCCCTGCACAATATACAGGTTACCAATGGTATCCCAAACCCAGAACAATCCCCAAGGTCCCGGGTGCGAATCAGTCTTCCACCTATAACAACCATCTTTCGCTTTGGGAGAAGCCCTCCGCTACTCGGGTGCCACCAGGTCTTATAGTGAGAGGAAAATGGAGAGAGTTCTGGGAAAGCAAGGGAACTGAAAGTAGTACTGAAACATAGAACAAGAAGCATGGTAAAACGGGAGCAGCAGTACAGAATCAAGAGACAAGAAGATAGTTGAGGTCAGTGGCCAAGTTCAAACACACCAGAGTCGCAGTACAAAACAGGATCAGTACACAACAGAGTGTAGTTAATACACAGGCAATAGTCAGGAGAGGCAGCAGACTAGACAGGGTCAAGAACAGATTAGAAACACTCAGAATAGCACCCAGGAACTAACGAATATACATTTACGTCGGGCTATGCAAAAAGGTACATGGCGCCTTTTAATATTCGAATTTCGCTCCAACCATGATGACGCCACGTGCAGGTGCCACGTCAAAGCCCAATGTCACATTTATATTCTGATTCTGTTACTGATTAGTAATTAATACAGATAATTGCTACATTGCAGCACAGAAACCAGTGCAACTAGAATTAGAATTTAATAATCAGCCTTGTAGCATGGCCAAATTCATTTTCTGCTTGATAATTTGCTTATCTTCTCAACAGCTGCTCAAAGCCCACTGAGCATGTGAGTGTCGCAGACACTTTCCAAGATGGTGACCCCCTGTGACAAGTTTGAATTCCCGGATCATTGCTGCTATTAAGATGATATCTATATTAATATAAATAATATATATAATATATATATAATATCTATAGTCCAGTTTGGTAAGATTCTTTAATAGGCCACTTAATATGAAATCAACCAATCTATTGGTTAAGTATTCAATCTGGGGAATAGTTGTCCTTTAACTATTAACTTTTCAGTTTTCTTTCTGATCCTTTTTGATTATTCACTAATGAATAATTTCTTTTGACGCATACATTCAACAGTTCATACAAACAACTTTTGTAACAGGAATTTTTTAATTTTGCTGAACTTTGCCAAGAATACATAGTTTGATAACATTGTATTGCCCAAATTGGCTAAAAAAACCCCAGGACTGTTCGAAATAAATAAACTGTTTTTTTAAAAAAAAGTCATCTTATAAATAAATAAACAAACAAATAAATAAATACAAAATAAGTTCATTGTGTTGTCATATGTTAATCAAAAGTGGTTGCTGCTCTTCCTCATAATCTCCAGATGGAATTTCATATATGACAAACAGAGAAGAGTAAAAGCAGGCAACGAATGCCATGAGACTAGAGAAGTACATCACTCCAATGGCGTTGCCAACTATAGAAGTCAGAGGACCCATCACAATGGATACAATAATCTGTGCAAGGAAATACTGACAGCTTAGGAGAGATATGTCCATGCCCATGCCACGTTTAGATCCATCAGAACTGGAACCTACAAACTGATTAGAAAAAACAGAAAAAGGAACATTTAAATTTTTTTGGAAATATCCAATATCCATATTGTAATAAACCTTCACACATTTGAACGTGCATTTCATATTTCTTGGACAAAACTGTGTTCTTCAAAAGAAATATTATTTTCTTTCTTTCCGTTCTGCAGATATAAAAATCACCTTAACCTTGAAATGTTCTACACAGAACTCTAAGATCATAATGCTTCCAGGACAAAATGACAAAGTTCCCAGTTGCAGACTTGAAGACCGAACATGCATAGCAGATGAAATATAAATTCAGGAATGGGATCCGTTATCTGGAAACACATTATCCAGAAAGCTCCAAAGGCCATCTCCAATAGACGCTATTTTAATCAAATATTGCAGATATTTAAAATTGATTTTCTTGTTCTCTGTAGCGATAAAACAGTACCTAAGATAAAGGTATGGGATCCATTATCCGAAAACCCGAATTACGGAAAGGTCGTCTCCCATAGGCTCCATTATAATCCAAATTTTTACAAATTATTTCCTGTTTCTCTGTAATAATAAAACAGGACCTTGTACTTGATCTAAACTATAATATAATTAATCCTTATTCGAAGCAGAACCAGCCTATTGGGTTTACATGATTTTCTAAGATATGAAGATCCAAATTACGGAAAGATCCATTATCAGGACAAACCCACGTCGTGAGCATTCATGATAACAGGTCCCATGCCTGTATAAGTCTTCCTTTATTAGAGACAAAACAATCCTATTAGATTTATTTAATGTTTAAATACATTTGTAGTCGTCTGAATGTATGGATATCCAAAATGAGGGAAAGATCCCTCATCTGGAAAACCCCAGGTCTTCAGCATTCTGGATAAAAGATCCCATACCTGTATAACCTGTAAGGTTTGCATTCAATATTCTTCTTCTATAAATAAGGGTATGTACAGCGGGTAATATTTTCCCATTAAGTGCTTTGCTCAAACACTGTTTCCTCTGGATAAATTTAATATAGCTATTGTGAACTCAGAAACTGTTAAGCAACCTCTTCTACCAGTGAAAGCAAGATTGTGATAAAGCTGTTTTTGCCCCACCTTTAAGCACGTCTTAAAAGTGTGTTATGCGCAATTAATATTCACAATGCAATAACCATCTAATAAAGAATATGAATAATATATATATATATATGCATATTTTTTTCAGTTTGTGACTTTTATTACAAATTCCCCTGTAATTTATTTTTCAATTAGATACAAATATGATAAAATAAGCTGCACATGATCATAGCTAATTGTGTATCTGTTGAACAAATAATATTGTATTTCTTGATGCTGGGCAGGAAATGGTTAAGAGCTGCTTGACAAATTGGCCGCTAAAACCCTTTTCCTTCATGCAAATAAAAATGAAATATAATAGACACAACTATGCAAATATGTATATTAGGCTTTCCGCGCTGATTAAAATGTGTTGGTGGGGTTCACTTATCAACTCTGGGCAAATTTGCGTCTGGTCAGTAACCCATAGCAACCAATCAGTGCTTAGATGCTTATTTGCCCAGTGTTGATAAATGAGCCCCAGTATGTTTCACTGAACACACTGAAAAAAATCAAGTGAAAGCCATTACTGCAAAACAAGAATTTCTCTTTAAAGATACAGGGGCTGATTTACAAACACAGATGCTGATGAACAATGGTTAGGTTCCTTGCAACCAGCCAGCAAGCAGCCAGTTACTACTTGTCCGGGTTTGTACCAGACGGCCGTGATTTTCAAGGGTCTTTTTGGTTCAAAATATTCCAGTTTTCATGGGTTTAAACCTTCTAATATAGCCCAATGCACACCTTAAAGGAACAATTCAGTGTGAAAATAAAAACTGGGTAAAAAGATAGGCTGTGCAAAATAAAAAATGTTTCTAATATAGTTAGTAAGCCAAAAATATTATGTATAAAGGCTGTAACATACTAAAAGTTAACTTAAAGTTGAGCCATCCCTTTAACAATATTGTTAGTTTATTCTAATGGAAATATATTTAGGGGCAGATTTATCTAAGTTCGAGGTAAATTTTCGAATGAAAAAAAATTTGGATTTCGAGCTATTTTTGTGTACTTCGACTAGGGAATAGTCCAAATTAGATTTGAATTTGAAAAAAATCTGAATATCGAAATTTATCATGTAATGTCTCTTTATAAATTCGACTTTGACCATTCGCCATCTAAAACCTGCCGAATTGCTGTTTTAGCCTATTTGGAGTCAATTGGTGGACTTTGAAAAACCTTTTTTTTTGGGAAAAACTTTGAATCAATTTTGATAGAATGCGCCATTCCTTCGATTCGTACGATTCAAATTCAGCCAAATACGGACCTATTTGATCGAAAACTGACCTATTTTTCGGTTGGTCTTTTTGAATTCGAATTTCAAAAGTATTCTCAATTCGAAATTCGACCCTTGATAAATTTTATATATTTTGTGTGTCAACATAGATCAAACTGAAACTTTTGCCTGTAAATCAACATACCGTACTCATGTATATTTTCAGTCATGACTTACCTTCTTATTTTGGTAATAATCACACAATAGGGAATATGGTAGTATGCAAAGCGTGGAGAACAGGATGCCATGTGTTATGCACAGCGATAAGATAATATAGTGATTGCTAAACAGAGTAGCTAGACCAGTGCCCAATCCAAATGCAAGGTATGCGATAAAATATAATGTGCGAATGCTGAAAACATCTTCAAGCTTTTCCAATATGGCTAGAATGAGAAAGAAAAAATAGATTTTCCCGGATGAATGGATAGGGTTGAAGATTAATACAAGTATGGGATCTGTTATCCAGAAACCAATTATCCAGAAAGCTCCAAATTACAGAAAGGCCATCCCCATAGACTCAATTTTATCCAAATAATCCAAATTTTCAAAACATATTTCCTTCTTCTCTGTAGTAATAAAACAGTGCCTTTGACTTGATCCAGACTAAGATATAATGAAAACTTATTGGAAGCAACACCTATTGGGTTTATTTCATGTTTAAAAGAATTTCTAGTAGACTTGGGCATGCTGATCCAAATTACGGAAAGATCCGTTATCCGGAAAACCCCAGGTCCCGAGCATTCTGTATAACAGGTCACATACATGTACTAGGAGGTAATAAATATTTTTTTACTTTACAATATCATGTATGCGATGTAAGACGGAATTCCTTCAGCAGCAATTAGGCACAAAAGGCATGCAATCCCAGTGAAAGAAGGATTGTTATAACTTTTGTTCCCTTCACAGATGTCCTGAAAAAGCTGGGCTGTAGACGACTATGCTTCTTCTGCAGATTTTTTAATGCTGACTTCTGACTTTTGAACAAATGCTTATGTAAACTGGGAATGATCACTTATGCTTAAAATAACAATTCAGGTGGACGGTACGTGCTTATAGATTTTCACAGACTGACCATGAGTCACAGTCCTTGTGTAAGAGCTGAACTATTAGACTGGTGTATTTTTACCATACAATCTGACCAATAAATCAATCATTTAATGTGGGACAAAATGCATTGGTTGATAAAGCAGTCTGTAAGCATGTAGAACAGTGGTCCCCAACCAGTGACTCACGAGCAACACAGTGTTACCAATCCCTTAGATGTTGCTCCAAGTGGCCTCAAAATGGGTGTTTATTTTTCAATTCCTGGCTTGGAGGCAAGTTTCGGATGCATAAAAAATAGATTTGTGGCCTCCTGTGAACTTCCAATCCACATAGGGCTACCAAATAGCCAATTATATTGCACCCCCAGGAACTTTTTTATGCTTGAGATGCTCCCCAACTGTTTTTACGGGTAATAAAGATTGGTGACCCCTGATCTAGAAGAAGACATTTAGGGGCCCATTTACTTAGCTCGAGTGAAGGAATAGAATAAAAAAAACTTCGAATTTCAATGGTTTTTTTGGCTACTTCGACCATCGAATTGGCTACTTCGACCTTCGACTACAACTTCGAATGGAACGATTCGAACTAAAAATCGTTCGACTATTCGACCATTCGACCATTCGATAGTCGAAGTCGAAGTCTCTTTAAAAAAAACTTCGACCCCCTACTTCGCCACCTAAAACCTACCGAAGTGCAATGTTAGCCTATGGGGAAGGTCCCATAGGCTTTCTAATGTTTTTTAGGTCGAAGAAAAATCATTCGATCGATGGATTAAAATCCTTTGAATAGAACTGATTCGAAGGATTTAATCATTCGATCAAACGATTTTTCGTTCGATCGAACTATTTGCGGTAAATCCTTCGACTTTGATATTCAAAGTCAAGGATTTACATTCTGCAGTCGAATATTGAGAGTTAATTAACCCTCGATATTCGACCCTATGGTAATCTGCCCCTTAAAAAATACTGAACTTCATGGAATAACAATACTTTCATCTATATCTAAAGATGAAATCTAAAAAAAGAAACACTTTATATTTTACCTGAGTAAAAGGCAGCACTGAAGGCATATATACACATTCCCCAACAACCCATGGTGACACCAGCATTGTATCTGTGGTATTCATCAGAATCATGAGGGGCCTTAGGATCTCCTTGAAATACCACCTCTCCCATAAAATCTGTATAAAACAGTAGCATGCCTTCAAAAGACAGCCATCCTGAGAAAAATAAAAGTAGACAAAGTCAGTTGCAAGGCTTGTTTCTCGGCAAGTTAATACATTTCAAATCACTTTTCTGTAAAAATCTAATTATAAAAAGGTACTTAGGGGGTTATTTATCAAAATCCAAATTCATCTCATTATTTTCTGAAATATACTCCGACCAAATCCACACAGGTTATTTCCCTTTATTTATGAATACATTTTCCGAAAAATTCCAGTACGGAAAAAAAACTCGTGAAAATTGTATGAAAATTTGAAAATTTTCTGCCTGGAAACTCTGTTTTTTCCAATTTTGGCCCGAAAACCACAAAATCTTCGGATTTTTGCATGAAACCCAGCACAGATCAGGATATCTTCGGGACTTCTCCCATTGACTTATATACAACCTCGGCAGGTCTGAGATGCCGGATTTGCGGATTCTGACTTTTTCCATCCTCGGGGTTTAATAAATCACAAAAAATTAATGATTTTTTGAAAGTCCAATTTTATAAAAAGAAATCACAAATTTTTTGTGATTTTTGCATTGGAGTTTAGTAAATAACCCCAATTTTTTAAAAAAAATTCAGATTTTATAGTAAGAAAACTTGAATATTTAGAGTTTTTGACATTCAGACTTTATTAAATAACCCCATATGTATTGCTATGATCCCTGGTGCACTAAGTGCTTCTCCTTTGTTCACATGTTGCTAGCCTGTCCCCCATTTTATTACACGGACATGTGCAGAACACCTATTACAGCAACATATATTGGATTGTAACTACTACGCCACTGGCAAATTTGGCAAATTTGCCCCAGGGCACTAACCTATAGCAAAAAAAACAGCAACTAGATTTGATCTACTTTAAATAATGAAAGCAAACTCTGATTGGTTGTTGTGGGTTACTGCACCAGGGCAAGTTGCACATTAATAGTAAATGAACCCTGGTTGGCTTTGTGGTGTACAGTACAAGTATATAGTTAATCTAACATATATTTTTTACTAATTCCGTTTTTTTTTCAATGGGCAAACGAAACCCTGTTGTGTTAATATTTAATTCCACTCCTGGGAAATCTGCATTTCAATTGTATATCAAGATTGGAAATGTATTAAATTGAGACTAACATAAAGTATGACAACAGTATGAGCAACATAACAAACACCATGTGCCAGGGGAAGAATACATTTTATTTTATGCAGCAATTACCTATTTAATTTTTACTGTACATTAAGATTTCTCCTTCCATATAATAGTGGGCCCAACCTGCGAATACATTATATCTAGATGGTGGCATGATATTACCTAGGAAATGATTGATGCAAAGGTTACGTAGTGCCTTAGGCATGTGGCAGATGGATGAACACAGAAGTTTCATTGAAAGCGGCTGCTGAGACATCTCAGATGATCCATTTAGCTCACTGTCATACTTTGCACCATTCAGCAAGATATTAGCCACCTGCACCATAAGAACTCCATGTCAGCACACAATACAGAAATACCTAGAAATCAAACCATGTACAGTAGCATTAAGTCATGCACAGTTTAGCCTTTTAGTAGTTCAGTGACAAGAAAAGCAGCTATAATTCACTGGCAGCCAACATGAGTTACATTTAGTTAAATATATACTGTAATTCAGCCTACATATTATTCTAATGCAAACATCAACATACTTTTAAATCTTTTAGTGTAGATTATTTTTTTCATTTTTTACAATGAAAACATATTAAAAGAAAAAAATGCCCACCCTTTCGACATAGTGTATATTTATTTTGGCAGTTTACTTTATGCACCTTTTTTTAGCCTCACTGAAATCTGTTTTTCAAAAGAGCAAAAAGATTTTTTTATATATAACTTTGAAATCTGACATGGGGCTAGACATATTGTCAGTTTCCCAGGTGCCCCAGTCATGAGACTTGTGCTATGATAAACTTTAGTCACTCTTTACTGCTACGCTGCAAGTTGGAATTATATCATCCCCTCCCTTTCCCCCTCAGCAGCCTAACAACAGAACAATGGGAAGGTAACCATATAACAGCTTCCTAACACAAGATAACAGCTGCCTGGAAGATCTAAGAACAGCACTCAAAAGTAAAATCCAAGTCCCACTGCGACACATTGTTACATTGAGTAGGAGAAACAACAGCCTGCCAGTAGGGAGTTCCATTCTAAAGTGCTGGCTCTTTCTGAAAGCACATGACCAGGCAAAATGACCTGATATGTCTGACTACACACCAATATTAAAATTTAAAAAAAAAAATTGGTGGGTTAGGAATGCAATTTTACATAGTAGAGGGAATTATTTGCAGTGTAAACAGATTCCCTTTAAGTCAAAAAGAGGAGTATTTTTTCCCTTTAACTAAGAGTCACACATCATTAGTACATTAAAGGGTAACGAAACCTAGAAATTAATTTCACTGGGTAAATAATTACACAGTGCAGCGGTGCAATTAAAATAAGTTTAGCTGCATTATACTCTTCTTGTCATTGATAACTAATTAGCCATTTATTATATCTGTGTTAGTGCTCAGTGCACAATAGAAAGATCATGTTGTAAGCTAATGCATGGGATGCCGTTTCTCCAGTGACTTATTCCTGCTAGTAGCGAAGTTTCCCTTTAAGTTTAATGGAAACTGCCTGTCACAGGCATTGGCCTGAAAACTCTCTAATACACATTAGAAACATAGGTTAGTAGGCAGTGGCCAAGAGAATATGTAAAAAGGTGTGCTTTGCCTTTAATTTCTCCCTGGTGGAAGATGTATGTTCCGTAAAGGTTGTTGTTCAACACCAAATAAGTTTTATCTGTTCAGAGAAGCTTGTATTTGGGTCCTGGAAGCTTTGGTACCATTGGTTTTTGTTTTTCCACCAGTGGTGACTGCAGGCTCTACCCTGTATGACATTTGCCTAAAAGGAACATTGCTTGTTTGTTGCTGCAAAAACAGCAATTTTTTTCCTTTACAGTAAGCCGTTGTAACAACTCACCCTGGTGGCCCAGTGATGCGGCGGGGATGCCCGCCATATGCTTCCTCTTACTCCGCCATTGCTGCTTCCTAGGGCGCTCGTGCATCCTGTTTCCTATATTGACGCGGACACGCTGGCTAATGACGCTGACGTGCAAAAGGACGCAATG
This sequence comes from Xenopus laevis, assembly GCF_017654675.1. Lineage (NCBI taxonomy): Eukaryota > Metazoa > Chordata > Amphibia > Anura > Pipidae > Xenopus > Xenopus laevis. The sequence goes on from NC_054383.1 coordinate 100,196,389, forward strand.
GCGCAAAAATACTAGGGTATAAAAGGGGAACTCAGTCTTGTGCAAATTTCCCGTGATAGGATCTGTTTCCTGTGGTTCCTGAGCTTATTGCTATCTGTTATTCTGTCTGTCTTATTGCTATCTGTTATTCTGTCCTGTTTTGACCCCTGCCTGGCTAACGACAATTCTGAACTCCTGATTCCTGACCATTGCCTGTTATACGACTACCTCTTCCGCTGAATCCCTTCTGATTGATTACCCGGTTTGACCCTTGCCTGCCTGACTACGCTTGTTCTCTGCCTGCCCCGACTCGGCCTGATCTGACTACGATTCTTCTTTACGCCTTGTACTGTGACCTTCAGCCCAAAGACTCTTGCTTTACAGTTGTGCCCCTTTGCTTGTTTAGAACCCCTCGCCTTGCACCTCTCGTTTTAAGACCTGGCGGCATCTGAGTAGCTGAGGGCTCCTCCCGAAGCCAAAGGCGGCTGCTACAGGCAGAAGCATGAGCCGAGACCAGGGTGCTTGGCATCGGTTCTAGATTTAGGGTGCTAACCGTTACAGCCATCTGGAGCAATAATCTGAATTACTCTATAATAATAATTAATATGTGTAATTGCATGGTTATTACTATTAAATTGTCTTAGACTAACATTAATGATAATTATGTGTACAAACATTTTAAATCTTAGAGACCATTGATACCAATGATACTATCCATAATTGAAAAAATACTTCTACACAGAGGCAGCAAGCATTTAGTTACATTCTATTTAACGAGAATAACAATACAAGCATATGAAGAGTTACCTGTTGACTGAATGTCACATTTCGTCTTCTGCTGCTCTCAGGATATGTTCCAGTAATTACATCTGGTATAGCTAATGACTGAGGCCTTTTCAGAATTCCTGAAGATCGAGGCTTTGATGCATCAAGAGACCCAACTCTTATGTGACTTCTTTCCGTTCCAGGAGACATCATGTTTTCCACAGAACCTCTAACTCCATTTTGAGAGCAATACAAGCTCTCCGGCACTCGAGGAAGACTACTAGCTTGTCTCGGCACACTCCCAGAGGGGGCTGAGTAATTCTCGTGCCCTGCTGTAAAACAGTCTATAAGAACACTGTCAATATTTGTAGTTCCAAAAGAGGAGGCAAATTCATTAAGTCCAGTTAAAGAACTGTCCCTGCTCATCAAGCTGCCATACTTTGGTGTAAGTGGACTAAGTGGTGAGATTGGACTGGTAAAACTTGCATACAAATGATTTGAATTCCGGGTACTGGGGTTTTCAGTTTGATTCTCTTCAAAGAAAACAGGCGGAGAAGGGGGCAATGGCAGACTTGGGCTTTTCATAACTTTGGACTTCTTATTAAATAGCTGAATAGGCCTTTCCGGGATGCTAATTAAGGTTAATATGGTGGTGATTGCCAGTGTTATTGAAGTGAAAATATAGATGACTCGCAGCTGTCCTCCCACTGATTTCCCAAAGCTTGTTTTGTTCCAGTTTATTCCTCCAACTACATAACCAAAACCACCTCCAAGGCCTGCAAAGTAAAAAAATTACTTTCAGTTTACATGTGTGTTTATCTTGTCTGATCCTATCTTTGTCCTTGTATTAAGATTTTGAAGACGTAAGGGAGTACATATACAAGACTTGATTTAATACTATTAGAGGGAATTATAACATACAGGGTGGCATTTACTACATCAATCATATAAAAACTCAAGTACTCTATGTGCTATGAGAGAGACAGCAATAATAGTATATATAGTGTAGTATTTTAAATCAACTGACTCACCCTTTTGCAAATGAATAAAATAAAATAAAGGGAATGATGCACCCCCAATTGTAAAGGATGAGGACCACCAAGTCACCATATAAAGGAACAAGACCAAAGGCCAAGTGCTATTATACAGGTCATGGAACTCTGAAGTTGCTTCTAAGATCCTCATATTCTGCAATAGGAGGTACATAATTATTTAATAAAGTTTCAATGAGTCATATGACACAAGTTTCATCACTAAGCTGATGATAACTAATGACGTCACAAAGCACCATTTATAATGATGTAATTTACAGGATATTCAGGGCTCTTTTGCATTATAATGTCATACATCAATATGTGATCTTCCCAACTGGTATTGGGAGATGCCCCCTTTGCACTTCTGTCTGGGGTCTAAGTGTTCCTGCTAAAATGTGTTTCGTGCAGAGTTATACCTACCTTATGCTGGTATAACTTTACAGATTTCTGTGTACAGGAGAAAATCTAAATTTTGTCTTCTACCTGTAGCTGGCTGAACAAAACTAAGCACTGATTGGTTGCTATGGTGTAAATTTGGCCATTTTTAAAAAAAATAAGCCTATAATAATACCTTAACAGAAACTAACTATGACACTCTCACCTAATAATATTTGACAAATGGATACTTAGGGCAGGGGCACTCTAAGCTACTGGGGGAGATTAATCTCCCTGAATGCCTCCCCGCCGGCTAGAATCTAAATCGCTGGAGGGATGGCACTCTGAGCGCTTCGTTTTCTGAAGACGCCCAAAGTTGCCTCACAAGGAATAGTGGCCCTATATAATGCATTGCTTGCTGTATTGTGTCTACATTCTGCAGAAGTGATGGGAAAAAGGCACAGGTCACAGCTAGATATGAGTAGAACAATTCTGCAACTTTTAATATCTTGTGCATTTTGGTGATTCATCCCTGAATAAACATTTCATGAATGTGCTCACAAAATATTTTGAAAAGTACTAAAAATCAGTATTGATCTAAGAATTCATGACATGTTCTCAGATTTCAATTACATTCTCCCCTTTTCCTCTGACATTTACAGAAGTGAGTGGTAGGGGCAATACTGCCTGGGGCAAACATTTTTCTGCTGTGATGCAAAGAGTCATACTAAGGAGAGAGCAAAGGTAATATGTTAAATTGATTCAAATAAAATACATTTTACAAATGCTGGACCTCATTAAGTTTATATAACAAAGGCCTACATTTTGGTATTCACTTAAAACTGTATTTCAGTTTTCAGTTCTGTTCATAGCCAGAAAAATTATATTTTTGTAGTAATAGAAGGTCTGTCTTGATACAAGAAGCAACAATTTAGCAGGGATTACATGTAAGTCAAGGGGGGGGGGAAATATTGTAAACTTTCAATAGCAAAACAGAACTGTAATTTTTCATAACATTTTTGCTTCCACTTCTTCCATATAATTATTCTTCCCTATATTGAAACGCTCTACTGTCAACTGTAAGTACACAGCATGATTGTAGCTAACATTGTAGCCAGACAGAATTTTCATAAGAAAAAATGGACTGCCAGCAAAGAACAAAATAGAATCATAACAACAATAAAAAGCCATACCTCCTAAAAGAGCGTGTATATTGAGTCCCCGATCTTGATCCTCTGGGCTGCACACATCCATCATGTAGACATGACTGGGGTTATCAGCGGAATCTGCACTGAAGTCCATGAGAACTACTCCACAAATAGTCAAGATGAGTCCCCATTTATGGTCATTCACTGTGTCTGCCACTGACACGCCTATGTCCCTTCCATTGAGCAGAAGGGTAAGCCCAAGTAAAGCTCCTGATTAAATGAATATATGATATATTATTTCATATTATATAATATTAAAATGTTGTCACTGAACAAATGCATATTTAAATATAGGTTTCTAGTTACATACAACAGTTAAAAAGTACTTTGAAATCTTTAACTATCAGGGTTTTTTGTCCCCCTTCACATTGCGATTCATTTTCTCTTTTCTTTAACATGCGAATCGCATTGGTCAGTAACTGCCCTCTGGTTAGTCTTATGTTATTGGATACCATTGGTTTCCTGGGTGATTTATAACCAGAAAATGTCTTATGTCTATTATCAGACCCATATTAATTGTTGGTTATGATTTGTAGTTGGGATTTTGGACTCAGTAAATCATTGCCCTGTACAATAGTGCTAGTAAAACCTACTTTTCTAGTGATCATTTTACACTGCAAAAGTGCAATTCAAATAGCAGCCATGGTTTGTTATGTGATTGGTTGCTTTGGGTAATTGCATAGGTGCAGGCTGGTGAATTATCCCTAGTAGTGCACAAGGAGCAAAGTACAAAGTGCAAAGACTGAAGGGTGCCCTGGAATAAACACCTGCCTTGAGGAGCGGTTAGTTTCAGGGTTCCCTTAGTGGGAAACACACACTAATGCTATTAATGAAGTCATGCTCAAAAGTGTACTGGAAACTATGCCATTCACTCACCATCATCAAGAGAAAACTTGGCTTTGATTTGTGCTTAATTTACAAATAAAGATCTTAATTTGTTCCTTCTTTAGTAAACTGTGTGCAACACACTCTGCTATTGCACTGCAATTTTGTGAAAACCACTGTGTAATGGTACATTCTTGGGGATTTATGTGCATTTTTGTGCCCAGCATAACTAAGCTCTTTTATCTCATACTTAAGGTTAATTAGGCAGTGTTGAACCCAACCAGAAGTGAGAAAAAGGATCCCATTCCCGTGCCTACATGCTTTTGTGGTTATGAGGGGACTCAAGTAACATGCTTGTCAACATCATCTGTAAAAATTGCCAGCACTACCAGGACCAGGGACCAGACTCCATCTTTCTCTCATCCAGGGCCTGGACTAGGGGTAGACAGACAGAGAAGGTGTGTGCCTAGCACCCCCACTCCCACCATTGTCCAGGTATGTGCTTCTTCTGACTACCTCTAGTTCCAGACCGGTAATTAGGCAGGTTTGTTTTTTTAACATTGAATTTTTTTTTAGTAACCTACAGGTGATGAACTCCAAATTACAGATAGACACAGTAATTAGGAAAATGCTCAGCATATACAGTATGTATTCCATCTTTTAGTTATTTATCTGTTGAAATAAAGTGCATAGTATACCTACCGATGGCAAGGACTAGAATAAATGGCCTCCTTCTACCAAACCTTGATGTGCAAGTGTCACTCCATGCTCCTAATAATGGCTGAAGCATAAAACCTTTAAGCAAAAAAGAAATGTAATGTTACTTCATGCTACCTACTACATTTAGGGCTTCTGAACTTTAATACAATGTTTATGTAGGTGTAAATTATATTTAAACAAAATGTAGTCAAAATATTAACCTCAGTGTACGTTAGCATAGAAATAGAGAATTGAAGAATTGGTAGTAATAATAATAATATATATTTTTGAAAATATATCAACATAATGTTGATAGGAGGATTTAGTAAAAAGTAACTGGAGGATCTTGTGAGATCCATATCATAGCATCTCAAATTGGCTCATAAAATAGACTAAGTGCATAAACACTTCCATGTTCTAGATACAAGGCTAGTAAGACTCGTAACACACGTGGAGTTTTTAAGACAAATGGAGAAAATACAAATACTCTCCAATACTGGTCCATGTCTGCAGGCAGATACATCAAAGGCACCCATCTGTCACTGCATGCAAGAACTAGATTTTTTTGGGATAAAACACTGTTCTCAGTGGTGGATGCAATTAGTGCTGTTGGGTGATTTTTTTAGTATTTTACTTTTGGCTTAAAGAAACAGTAACACCAAAAATTACAGTGTTTTAAAGTAATGAAAATATAAATGTACTTTTGCAAGCTGCTATGTAGCCATGGGGCACCCATTCAAAGTTGAAAAAGGAGACAAGGCACAGGTTACACAGTAGATTACAGATAAGCTCTGCAGTATACAATTGGGTTCTTCAGTGCCTATCTACTGTGTATCCTGTGCTAAAATGTCTGCCCCCATGGCTACACAGCAGCTTGTTTATATAAACTACAGTAGAGTTTCTGAAGCAAATACATTAGTTTTATCAGTGCAGAGCAACAGTATAGTTTATTGACATTCCTTTAAAACACTTTCATTTTGCTGTTTCTTTAAGGTGAGATTTGGTGTGAATGCTTAAAGAATTCAGCTTGAAGGTCAGTTGCAGCGAGGTTTACTGATACACCTATTTTTTCATGACCTTGAGCTAAGGTGGGTGCTGACTTCACCACAAACTGATTTAACGGAACATATCTAGAACATACTTCCCTTGAAAGTACGTACAAAAAAACACAGAGAGTCGCACATAAGAAACATTCATGCCTACTCATGCAGTGACATCATCAAAATTACTCACAGAACATTTGTTTGTATGTAACATTAAAAAATACAATTTGAAGTGAAATCTTATATTACAATAGTAATAATCATAAAAATAATTACCCAGTATTGGACTGATAAACCACACCATGCTATAGAACTCATCAGGGAGGCCCATTTGTAGTAGCACCGGTGTCACATAAGCAGTTTCCATTGCATAGCAAAACTCAATTCCAAACAATATGCAACCGTTGAATAAAAGTTCCAGAAAAGACCTTCGAGGATGAAGAGCAACAAAATCAATGAGATCAAGAGGACAAGGAGTATTGGGAGGAGGGGGTGGTGAAGGCCGGATTAGTTTTCTTCTCTTTGGATGCCTTTTGAAATTGTTGGCTCTGTGACTGATATGACCTGTCACAGAAGTGCTGTAAGAACAAACCTGGGACCTCCAATATTCTTGGGTGGCCAAATTAGGGAGCAGGGTGTCAGCTGGTGAGGACGTTGCGAATGAAGACATGATGCTAATTTTACTTCTGCAGAGAAAAATAAGTAGATGGTAAATTTCCTTTCATCAATATCAGTTCCAGATCATAGAAATTGTGTCTAAGATAATGATTGATTTTGTATTAAGCACATTTTGCACCTGTTCACCATAGTGAACGAGACCTAATACGATTTTACTTTAGAGCGCAGAAAATATTGCAGAATTGCAAAGAACAAATAAATGAAGTTCTGTCTGTGATTCTGTGACTTGCTACCACCGCCTACACTACAGATTATGTGGGCGCATCTAGGCTGTATAATAATGTTCTCTCTCTCTTAATAAATACAGAAGAGCTGTAGAATTCACTACTTGTTCCCACTAAACACAGTCTACATTCATTTAAGAAATCAGGAGCAATAATTTGCATTTTGACCCCATCTAAAAACAAATGCTCTGTAAGGCTACACTTGTATTGTTATTGCTACTTTCTATAACTCATCTTTCTATTCAGGCATCTCCTATTCATATTCCAGGCTCTTATTCAAAACAATGCTTGGTTGCTATGGATATTTGCACCCTAGCCAACAGTTTGCTGAACTTACAAACTGGAGAGCTACTCAATAAAAGCTAAATAACACAAAAAAACACAGCTAATAAAAAAATTAAAACCAATTGCAAATAGTTTTAGAATACTCTCTACGTCATACTAAAAGGTGACCAACCCCTTTAAGAGCAAGTTTGTATAGACTATACAAGCTTTCCATACTGTTTGCTGGTACATCTAGCTCTCTATAACAATACCATCTAACAGTTTTTATCATGCCAGTGGTTCCCCATATGTGAGAAATAATAAACCAATGGGCATGCGTGCAACTAAAAATCTGAGTTTTTGGGTGAAAAAAAATCGTGAAAATTGATTTTTTTTCCCGCAAAGCAAATTTCGGGAAAATGTAATAATAAATAAGTGTAAAAACCCGATCAAATTTGATTGGAGTTTGCAGCAGAAAATGTTGAGATAAAAATTGGAATTTGATCAATAAGTTGGAACATAGCATGACTACAGTTTGCTGTCCCTTATTTCTAGTATTTGCTTATTGTACTTGGAGATTGTTAGCCACTTTAAGAAGAGGGGTCATGGAAGGAATATTTTGGCATTATACATTTCTTGGAAACAGTAATGGATTACACCATGCTGGAACACAATATTATTCCTTATTTATATAGTGCCAAAATAGGGAACTGGGATTTAACCTGCTGCCCTAGGTATCTATATTTTAAATTTGCAGCTTTAATTCTTTGTATATATTTGTGTTTGCCAAGTTGATCACAGTTGCCAAAAGTGTACGTGCAAAGCATGAGATCAGATCACTGCTACAATGGTGCTGGGGTGAACTGAGGAGATGTGATTTCAGATCGATAGACAGGAAAAGTCAGGCCATTTTATTCTCCTCCCAGGAATTTGCCAACTGCAAATCTAAATTTTGGAGTCATCATTTTTTATTTATATAGTGCCAGCAAGTCATGCAGTACTTTTAATTTATAACAATAATTTAACAAACAAGGGTCACAGAATAAAAATGGGATCAAAGGGCCCAGTTCACAAGAATGTACTATCTTAAGAGTAAGGAAACATCTGAAACTGAAGAATAATGCAAACAGTTGGTGTTTCTTTATGACCAGTTAATTTCTGATGCATTAAATACTTCTCTTTCGTGACTTTTGTGATGAACGGCCTGAAGCATGGTTCAGGTATATAACCTGACCTGGGGTTTTCCAGATAAAGGATCTTACTGTAATTTGGATCTCCATACCTGAAAGGAGAACTAAAGCCTAAAGCAAATATAGCTAGGAATTCCATATTTTATATACTGAACTTATTGTACCAGCCTAAAGTTTCAGCTTCTCAATAGCAGCAATGATCCAGGATTTCAAACTTGTCACTGGGGGTCACCATCTTGGAAAGTGTCTGTGACACTCACATGCTCAGTGGGCTCTGAGCAGCTGTTGCAAAGCTAAGCTTAGGGGGCGTCGCAAATCATCAAGCAGAAAATGAAGTTTGATTGTCATATAAGCTGACACAGGGCTGATTATTAAATTCTGATGCTAATTGCATTGGTTTGTGTGCTGCCATATACTGTATCAGTAATATAAATTATTTACTAATAAGCCTTCTATTGTGACATTCATATTCTATGTGTACTGTATATTGTGAGTGGGTCCCTAAGCTCAGTAAGTGACAGCAGTACAGAACATGTGCAGTGAATCAGCAGAAAAGAAGATGAGTAGCTACTGGGGACATTTTTGGATTCATAGACTTTAGTGCTAAAGGGCTGTGGTTGCCTTGGGCTGGTGCAAAAGCCAACACTTAGGGGCCGATTCACAAAGGGTCGAATATCGAGGGTTAATTAACCCTCGATATTCGACTGGGAATTAAAATCCTTCGACTTCTAATATCGAAGGATTTTAGCGCAAATAGTGCGATCGAACGATCGAAGGATTATTCCTTCGATCGAACGATAAAATCCTTCGAATCGAACCATTCCAAGAATTTTAATCCAACGATCGAAGGAATATCCTTCGATCAAAAAAAGTTAGCCAAGCCTATGGGGACCTTCCCCATAGGCTAACATTGAGTTCGGTAGCTTTTAGATGGCGAACTAGGGTGTCGAAGTTTTTTCTTAAAGAGACAGTACTTTGACTATCGAATGGTCGAACGATTTTTAGTTCGAATAGTTCGATTCGAAGTCGTAGTCGAAGGTCGTAGTAGCCCATTCGATGGTCGAAGTAGCCCAAAAAAAACTTCGAAATTCGAAGTTTTTTTACTTCGAATCCTTCACTCGAAGTTAGTGAATCGGCCCCATAAGGTTCAATATTTCTGTCCTACATCTTTAGTTAAGCTTTAGTTCTCCTTTAAGTCTCTCCATCACCATACCTTAATACAGAGCTTTCTGTATTAGGTTATTCAGGAGTGAAACTTTAGGGGAGACACAAAAAATGCTCATTTAAAGTCAGGCCCTGACTGGCAATCTGTGGGTTCTGGCAAATGCCAGAGGGGCTGCTATAAGGTCCCATAGAAAGTCAATATTTAGTGGGCTGGTGGGGACTGTCTGGGCCTCTGTGTGGGCTGATTGGGCCTCTGTGTACCTGAAATGCCAGGGCCTATTTTAATTCTCAGTCTGGATCTGTTTCAAGTCTACATTCTAGGTTTCGGTGCTTCCCATTGTGGTCTAATAAATAATTAACAACATTCCCCTGGCTTTTAAAAACACTATACTATGGGGGTTATTTATCAAAGTCAGAATTTATCTCAATATTTTCTAATACAATCTCCGATCAAATCTGCTTGGGATTTTTGCTCTTATTTATTATTACATTTTCCCGAAAATTTGCTTTGCGGGAAAAAATCCGATTTTCACGGTTTGTTCCGATTTTTCACCCAAAAACTCCGAAAATTTCTGGGTATTACACGAAACCCAGCACATATCAAAAAATCATTGGGACTTCTCCTATTGACTTATATGCAACCTTGACAGGTCTGAGATCCTGGATTTTCAGATTCAGACTTTTCCATCATCGGGGTTTAATAAAAAAAAATTGCATTCGGAGTTTAGTAAATAACTCCATAAGTATAAAAGTGGCAGACTGAAAGTAACTTGAAGATTTTGAAAATGGAATGGAATCTTTTCCAACCCTATTTTCCTATACTAATGGGTTGATAAGGCACAAACACAGCCTTGGGAAAGTGTCCCTTTAATGCTAATTGGGTGATACACTTTACTACCTCCCACGCTTCGAAGCACCATCAGACAGCAGTTTACCCACCTTTTACAAACCAATGTGCTTTGACAGTTTAATGGAGATGGCAGATGGCAAGGACAAATTAGCAGCAGAAGCTAAAGACAACTCCCCTGGACATAAGAAGACAAGTCAGACCTACTGCTTGACGGCTCCCTGAGGCCACGTCGAATTGTGGGGGTTTTTATGCATTGTTTTGATTCCCCCGGATAAAACATGTATTGTGTTCATTTAATTGTACAACACGAATGCCACATACACAAAATTGCTCCTTCTTTTATAATTTCTGTTTAGCTATTACATTTGAAATTTTGCTAGAGACAAATGCAGTCTGAGGCCCTCTGTCCTCCCCCCCCCCATGTGTTCACATAATAACTCAATTAGATTTGACTTGTGGTATTGGAGACATTTATGTTACAAATATGATGCATGGCAGAAGCAGGGAATAAAATTTGTCATTAAGAACATTAGAATGACTGCGTTATCATTTATTTTGGGGTGTATGGGATGACCGTGCTGACAGCTGAGTCAGCATCAGTTAAATCCAGGTTGGGCTAGGCCCATCTTTCCAAGGGGTTAATAATATAAGCAGATTTGCTGCAGCAAAAAAAATGACAGCGAAGCCAAAACTAAATGAAATTAGAGATGTTAAACTTAAGGCCCTGAAGATCTCAGGGAGTTGTAGTCTATAACAAGCTGCACAGTTTTGACATCCCTGCAGTAGATGAAATTTAACCCAACATAACAAGTGCACCACAGGAGGGATAGTGGATTCTTGTGTAGAGGGGACATGAAATATCAAGCAGGCACCGTAGTAGGAAAGGTTTAGGATTATTGTTTATTCTTTGCCCATTTGGGTTCTGCACCTTGTATTTATTCTAAGCGGTAATGCACTACTATAGACTTTCAGGCAGAAGGAGAATATATACACAGTCACATTAGCAGCCAGGCATTAAAATGCGTGTTTTGTCAGACAAAGGCTGAATATTGAATGAAACCCCATCCCGGCAGATTGTAGAGTAGTAGTTTACAATAGAAAGCACATGCACAGTGTCAGCCGTACAGCAGTGCCTGCATCATTCTCTGCCTGGAAACTAATACAGCTTTCCATAATGCCACCATGCCTCCCTGCAATCACCGCCAGATTCGGCTGGCTTTTCATATTCATTTCTCTGCCACAGGGCACATGAATTTGTTAGTCACATATTTAGAACAAAAGGACGCAACCCGCATTAAATAGCCCTATGCCCCAGACCACACATAGACAAATCATACCTGCAGCACCTTGGCAGATGGGTGCAGAAGGCAATATACAATATATACAATAAATACAATATACAATGTGCTTTCTTACCTGAGACCATAGAAGAACAATCATAATTTGTCTCTGCTCTTTCACTGTATGGGTGATGCTGTACAGGGAATCCCAAGCTGATAGTGCTGCATCCTCCCTTGTCTTCATCCAATATTCTTACCCCCCCGGCCAGTGAGAAGGTGGGGGGAGGTGTTTGTGCTGACATCACTGCACTCTTTTCCTCTCCACTCTCATGTTTGTGTGCTCAGCTTATCTTGGTTATTTGGATACTGGTTCTGGAGGATGGACCATCCGCAGGGAGGGAAGCCTATGGACAAGTGATAAAAAGGGTCGCCACTCATTAAGCTGTGACTCCTCTAAAATGCCATATATTATCATTATCACATGTTACGCTACGCCAAACTGGACCTATGGGTGTTTCGGCCTCGGGCAGAGATGAAATTTGAAATTTGAAAGTGCAATTTCAGGCACAATTCGTCAGGGTTTAACCTGGAATACAGTCGATTCGAGGTGGAGTTGCGTCTGATGCAATACACGCAAACACAATGGTGCGTGAATAGTTTTGCATCATTTCTGGCACTGGTAGGTGCAAGTATGCAGTGCCTATTGATGCAACTTGCGGTGGGAACCTAGGAATAACCCCCAGCTTGAAGGTGGCGGGAGCGCCAAGATTCCCCAACCTATAGGCACACTTGCACCTGATTTGGAACAGGAGGCAGGACAGGCATGCTAGCGCCTAGATGGAAAAATGGACAACTTCTGAATTGGATTACATTAAAAGTGTTGTTTATTGATCCACATTGAAAAGTATAGCTATAGACAGCTGGGGTTGCCAGGCCCAGATTTGTGGTGAGGCAGCAAAGGCCCAGGCCTAGGGCGGCATAAAATAAATGGCGGTATGCCGCCCAGCCGCACTCAACTAGCTGTATTCCTGAGTTCTAAGAATTAGGTCCTTGGTGTTCCGATACGGAAAGTATGCATATGCGCACAGTTCTTTACGGGAGAGGGGGCATCAGAAGATGCTGACCTTTGTGCACCCCAGGGGTGAAAGCCGGCCCTGGGAGTTGCCACCTTTTCTGGAAAAAAATACAGACATTCCTATATTTTGGCCTTTTTTCCCTATTAATAGCATTGGCATCAAGCTTCATATTTACCGTCCATGCCAGGTGGCAATCATATAGATAGCACCAGCTACTGCGCTACGTGGTTCGGTTGTCCCTTCTTTTGATAACAGACATACAGTAATCAAAATAATCCACATTTTTACAGGAACACCAACTCTGATTTAGCACACTGCATTTTTTACCTTTGCATGTCATTCAGTACAGCCTGGAAAGGGGCAACATAGAATGCATCTTTGACTCAGATAATCCCTAATTATGTATTTGAGAAAAGATGTTATAGTTGAACTGCAACTTCAATATGCAACAACAGTAATGGGATTGTTCACCTTTGAATTAACTTTTAGTATGATGTAGAGAGGGATATTCTGAGACAATTTGCAGTTGGTTTTCATTTTTATTATTTGTGGTTTTTGAGTTATTTAGCTTTTTAATGAGCAGCTCTCCAGTTTGCAGTTTCAACAATCTTGTTGCTAGGGTCCAAATTACCCTAGTAACCATGCATTTATTTAAATAAGTGACTGGAATATGAATAGAAAGATGAGTAATAAAAAGTAGTAATTACAATACATTTGTAGCCTTGCAGAGCCTTTGTTTTTAGATGGGGTCAGTGACGCCCATTTGAACGATGGAGTCTGAAGAAGAAGGCAAATAATTCAAAAACTATAAAAAAAAAGGAACAATTTAAAAATTGCTTAGCATTACCCATTTTATAACAAAAAATTGACTTGAAGGTGAACCACACATTTTAAGAGCAGCATGTCATTTATTGAATATCAAAGGAGAAGCAAAAAACAGTGGAGCACCGAAGAAGTATTAAAAAATGAAAATTTTATTTATGATACATATAAAAGCAGATTACAGCAGCAGTGAACCTTGGCTGTCCGCTTAACGCGTTTCGTGGCGTCCTGCCACTTCATCAGAAGCTCATTAAATATCAAAGTTATGACATGTTATCCTTTGAATTCCTTATGCAGCTGACTGTGTAATATTTCAGTAGCAGAACTGACAACAATGCAAAAGAAACATACCGACTCCAAAGGCAATGCCTGTTGATGTGTGGCAAATGATTCCGCCGTTTTTTACACCACATAATAAATCTCCCGCTAAATGTTGCAAAATTGTAACAGCTTAGAGTCTGCACCTGAATTACTGAGAGACTGGAACATTAAACTTTAGGCTTAATGTAGGGGTCTGGTAAATTAGACACCCCTAATAATATTGGCAGGCAAATCCCCAGTGGTATAGATGCCTAAATGGGTCCTAACAGGGGACATATTTCATTATTCTGCCTTAAGCTATGCTCTCGGTGTTCTCAATAGTGACCAGTGGATGGCACTGTGCTAAAGTATAAAACCCTTTGAAGCCATGCTCTCAGGGCCAATCTTGTGCTGGATCTAGCCTGAGCAGGCAGAGCTCGAGTGGAACCTAGACAGGTCAGGTCTAGTAAGGATAGACTACTCACCTTATAGGCAATAACGTTATTGTTTAATGCTTAGAATTATAATTTCTAGTTTTAGTTCTTTTGATTCATGTTTTGTTTTGTATCATGAAACTGTCGACCAGGCATTGTCAGCACAGATTTCACTGCATAGTTATTTTCAGATTTTATTGATTTAAAAGATTTATTCCCAACAAATAAATTGCTGTTGAATGCAGTACAATGACCACAATGCACCTTTAAGACAAGTGTGTTGGTAGAGTTGTATCCAGAGGATTAGATGTTTGGATCCCTGCACTTGGGTGTAGTTTTATCCCAAATAACTTTTGACTCGAGAGACAAACAGATTAAGAAATTTCAGTGTGTATAGCAAAAAAATTACTGTGCTAATTGTTAGTTTTGTGTTAAAAAAAAGTGTTTTGGTTGTAGAGATACCCTACTCATTTTATTTTGCTGGAGTTACATATGCTGATTAGAAAATCCTTCCCTGCATTGATGTATTGAATCTGATCAGCATCATGTCCTGGCTATGCTTTAAACTCAGTGGGTGACCTACAGCCTCAAGGTTTTTCCCATGTCATTGGAAATTTTAGAAACTCATGTAAACATGTAAACATGTAAACCCAATAGGCTGTTTTCACTTCCAATAAGGATTAATTATATCCAGTAGCGGATTAACACTACGTGAGGCCCCTAGGCTACACTTTCCGCAGGGGCCCACCCCTGTATACCCCCACATACCCCGACTGCCATATTGAAAAGGCACAGAATGACCAACTCTCTCTCTCTACACCTGGGTCTCTCTCTCTTTCTTCTCTATGCCTGTCTCGCTCTCTCTCTCTCTACGCTTAATTCTCTCTCTCTATTCTCAATGCCTGGGTCTCTCTCTATTCCTGGGTCTCTCTCTCCCCTGCTTTAGCTGTCTCTCTCTCTCTCTTTTGTGTGTGTGTCCCTGTCCTATGGTGTCAGTGAAGCCTCTCTCTCTCTCTCTCTCTCTCTCTCTCTCTCTCTCTGTACAACCTCACTACCCCAGGCTCAGGGCTCAGTTATAGCAGGGGGGAGAGAGATGGTTGTAGGCCAGGAGACCGCGCTCTCACCTCTCTGCCACTCCCGGCACCCACACATCCTGAGTTCCTGTGTCCGGCTGCCACGGGAAAGCCTGGGCGCCGCTAGAGAGTCCGGGAGGAGCCGTGGGGAGAGCGCAGACCAGGCCCATAACAATGCAAAGTCTCATCTCGTGAGACTTGCAATGTCACGGCCACAAAGCGACATTTCAACTTCTGGCAGGTCGCGGTCTACCAGAAATATTACCAGCATCTACTGGTAGGCCGCGTCCGCAATCGATGTCCTGGTACTTGATCCCAACTAAGATATAATTAATCCTTATTGGAAGCAAAAAAAAACAGCCTATTGGATTTATTTCATGTTTATGTAGACTTAAGGTATGAAAATCCAAATTATCTGGTAACCCCTAGGTTTGAGCATTCTGGATAACAGGTCCCATACCTGTACTCAAAGGATATAAGCAAAGGAGTGTGACATATATTTTTTACTGTGTTAATGACAAGAGTTAATCAGTGCAGCATTAAAGGGTTTGCTCATACTTTAATATGGTGCACAGAGGGATTTTCTTAGAAACTTTGCAATTGGTTTTTTAATGTTTTTTATTTGCGGTTTGTGTTATTTAGCTTTTTATTCAGCAGCTCCCCAGTTTGCAATTTCAGCTGTCTGGTTGCTAGTGACCAAATTAACCTAACAACTATCAATTGATTTGAATGAAATATTGGAATATGAATTGCAGAGAGCCTGAATAAATAAGTACCAATATCTTCCTTGCCTTGCCTGCCAGAGATCTGTGACTGGACTCTAAAGGAGTGACTGGGGAAAGTCAGGCTCTGCATCTTCAGGGGATAGTTTGGTCTGGCCTAGATTATTTGGCAGACGCTGGCCTGTTTGCCTAAAGATTTGCCAGTTGCCTAATAATATTCTCCCACTGGCACCCAACCTATGACTAAATAAAACAACAGTCTGTTTGAGTTACTAAGGGTCAACTTTATGGTTAGACATTTGCATCTTATTTTGAGACTTCCCCAGTATATGTGTGAGTCTAAGTGATGGGGCACTGTATAGGAGAGAAAGAGAGAGGAGAAAGAGCAGAGACGAGAGAGTAGAGAGAGTGAGTGTGTAATGGGGCATGTATAGGATAGAGAAGAGAGAGCAGAGAAGCGAAAGCAGAGACGAGAGGAAAGAGAAAGTGAGTGTGTGATGAGGCACTGTATAGGAAATAGAAGAGAGAGTAGCTAGAGAAGAGCGAGTACAAGAAAGCTAAAGAGAGAGGAGAGAGAAAATGTGTGCGACTGGTCACTATAGGAGTGTGTGACAGTGAACGAGTGCTGGAGCAGTGTGTAGAAGTGTGTGGTGCTGGTGGGTAATAAACTACAGTTGTTGCAGAGTCAGAACTATTTGGTCGGGAAGGAAAGTGGAAGGATATGCCTAATGATGAGAACTAATAGAACACACGTGATGCAGGTGCAGTCATACGGGGATGGAAGCGCAGCTGATGGGCCGGGCCCTAAACCAAAGCACAGACAGGCCATGAATTTCCCTTGAGGGGAAAATGCCCGTAATGATCTACCTACTGAGTATTAATCTCTGTATATACTCTGTATATGTTCTCAAATGACAGGTTCTTTCCACCAGTTGTCTCTCCCCTCTGAGACCAGGACATTCCGAGACAGGTCCAATACTGAGGCAGTGACCGGCTGCATTGTCAGAAACACCCAAAATCGCTCCTCACTCAGTGGCAGCAGCTCAAGCTGTAAGAAGGAACCGTCAGTCTGCTGAACCCCAGCGCTGGGAGAGTGTTAATCAGCCCTCAGTCTCCTCGCTGAATGTTTAATGACTGGAGGGAAAATTGGCGCAGCAAGCGCACGCCGCCGGTGACGTCACGCGCAGTGCGCTGCCAGAGGAGCTTCCCTGTGAGATCCCGGCAATCTGGATATAACTGGTTATATACTGGATATAACTCTGTTGGGTTGCGGGCCCCATCGGGGGTGCAGAGGCACGGGCCCTGGGC
This sequence comes from Xenopus laevis, assembly GCF_017654675.1. NCBI lineage: Eukaryota > Metazoa > Chordata > Amphibia > Anura > Pipidae > Xenopus > Xenopus laevis. Next base: position 100,213,702 of record NC_054383.1, read on the forward strand.
CCCTGGTGCAGCTGCACCCCCGGTAGTTCCACCAATGGCTACAGCCAGACGGTTAAGAGAGTGTATGGTGACATTTTTTTTTTAATTGCAAAAAACCCCATGGGCCCCTGACCACTATGGGCCCCTAGGCTATAGCCTAGGATAGCCTAGGCATTAATCTACCCCTGATTATATCTTAGTCTGTCTCAAGTACAAGGTACTGTTTTTTTATTACAAAGTAAAAGGAAATCATTTTTTTAAATTTGGATTATTTGGATCAAATTGAGTCTGAGAGATGGCCTTTCTGTCATTCGGAGCCTTCTGGATGATGGTTTTCTGGTTAACAGATCCCATACCTATTTTCCAAATATATATGACATGCATGTGTTACTATACTGTTAGGGTTAATTGCCACACATACAAATTGCGCTGTGTTTTTCATCTGAAAGGACCAAAGTGCCTGCCATCGCATACTCTATGCACTATTCACATTTTTGAGATTCTTCATTCTATATAGTTAAAAAATCTTTAAATACACATCTTTGCTTTATTTCTGTGCACTATAACTACTGATTGTTTGAAAGAGCAACTTGTAATTTTTCCAGTAGATGGCAGCAACAACCCGCAGTGAATTGGGCACCAATTGCATTGACCAGTACCTTTATTCTGTAGGAGAAAAGCACACCAAGTAGTAGTAACCAGTACAAGAAGTAACCAAGTTATACAAGTTCATATTGTGTAGATTAACTGACATATAACTATAACATGCAACATCCTAGCAATTTTAACGCTTGCTTTGATTGATCATGTTAAATTGATGTACTAAAATAAGTTTGGCACGGTTTAGTAGCAAAAAGTTAATTACTGTAATGTAGTTCCCATGGTTTGCAATGCAGACCTAACCCTGGTTAATTCTCATTCACCAGACAACTGCACTAACTTAACTTCCACTCAGGCCTTATATCTGAGGACTATGTCCCTATGTCTTCTTTGAGGAATCTCCAAAACACTAAATGTAACTCACCACGTTTCTTTTTACTTACTAGTTTGTTGGTGGGCTCATTCCAAACGTGAGTCACAACACTGCTATATAGAATCTTTTTCATCAGTGAGGATTTACTATGTGCTCAAGGAAAAGGTGGCTAGATTCTCTAAATAACTGATGGCTGAGGACTGCCACAAGAGCTATGCAATAAAAAAATCTAACTAAATTATTAACTAAAGTACCCAGGGGGCATTTATATATAATGCACACTTGAACCAAAGTCAGTTTAAATGCCACCTCCTTCCAATTAGAATCAGGGAATAATATACAGGATCAGGGAAGCCAATCGATATAGTTACACAGACTGTTGCTTAAAAACATCGACGACGGAGACTTGGACACAAAGGCAGAGGGGCAGATAAATTGTAGCATCTTGGAATAGGGTCAAATGAAATCCTGCTGCTCCCCACATAGAACAAGGATACATGCGACCCTTTTTCTCAGTTGGGTCCAAACTCCAGAACAATGAAAGTAATTCTACAATCTGAACTACAACTCTATGATACTTTTTAAAAAGGAATTTGGGCATGAATGATTCTTTTGCAGGAATAGCAAATTTACTGAAGAGCAACAATATACAATGAAGATAATTGATATGTACACTACACTAGTAAAGGTATATCGCAGTTCTAGGTTAATTTCATCATAGGTGTTCAGACCCAGTCTACCAGATATCTATTGGTCATTAGTGATGGGCGAATTTATTCGCCAGGTGCGAATTCGCGGCGAATTTGCGCGATTCGCCGCCAGCGAATAAATTCGCGAAACTCCCGCGAAAATTCGCGGAAAAAATTCGCTGGCGTCAAAATTTTTTTTCGAAAAACGGACGCCGGCGTCAAAAACGGGCGCCGGCGTCGGAAAAACGGGCGCCGGCGTCAAAAACGAGACGCCGGCGCCGTTTCGCGAATTTCGCGCGAAATTCGCGAATTTTTCGGCGAAGCGAAACGGCGCAAATTCGCCCATCACTATTGGTCATGCTAGAAGTTACACAACATATCCAATCTGGTGTGCATCACCTGGGCTACTAACCCCCACACTGTCTCTTTTCAGTGAAACATTTAAGCAGACCCCTTTCCTAATTATCACTTAGGTGTTCTCCATACCCTAGGGTACAGATGTCTACCTTTTACTACCTACATAACAGAGAAATAAATAGGTGATTGTTATTGGGCCCTGAGTGGGTATGCTCTTTCTTATACACTATTAGGTATACCTTGTGCACCCAAAGTTCAATTGAATCTGCCAATCTGTTGTATTTGCATGGCTCCCTCATTGTGTTATGCCAATTGCACCCAAAGAATCACATCTCAGTGCTGCTATCTCCAATATTAACATTTTAGTCGAAATACAATTCTCCTGAGCGAACTGGAATGCAGTGCTGGTTATTGGTCAGCAGGATATTGTTCAGCAGATACCAACAGGGATGGACTCAAGGTTTATTTGGAGTAGTGTTCTAAACGTAGCAAGGCTTGCACCCCACAGGTGACTTGTTTATGTTTCCAGTTGATTGGCTGCTGGTTTTACATTTCGAGTTAATTTTTTTTTCTTTTCCATATTGCAGCAGGCGGTCCCTCTTTTGTACTAAGCAATACATAGCTAAACAGACTTAAGCAAATGTAACAAATAGTGCTGTGCTCTTAAGTAGTGCTGACCTCAGTATTTGCTGCAATCTGTTAATACTTTATCAAAATTCCTGGCATGGGTCTGCTATGTGTTTGCTGGCACTCCTTCTGTGTCACAATCCCACCACCACCAGGCTCTGTGCTTTAATGCCATGCGCTACTTGGATGATGGTACATTATAATTGTTGCTTTTGTACCACAATGTGGAAAACAAGAGTGCTTTATAAATAAGCCAATAATAGCAACAGAACATGTATTGCTATACCATAAAATGCATACAGTACAATAGAAAGAAATTCATCTCTATTAATAAATCAGACATAGAATATAAGACAATCTCCTTAATATAGCAAGACTTTTGTGGGGGCACAGGTCAGTATATAAATATTAAGTACACGTGGGGCCAGAAAATATCAACTCCTCTTGTCTTTGGCCCATTTGCAGTCTTCTTGAACTGCCCAGATCCGGCTTTTTGCTCCCATCCTATCAAGTGGGGTTCAATCCAACAGGTCAGGGGGATGGGATACAGCTCATGGGATGATGGGGCCCCCAATGGACATCTAGGAGAAGAAGAGTACTCTGATGGTGCTTGGATTTGGCACCCAAAATTGAAAAAGTACCACTAGAGACCATAAATGGGTTGCTATCCATGCTGCAATTTTCCCAGGGGTGACTAATGCCAATGTTAAGTGTCAGCACTAGAGAGAGTAAATCACTAATGCAGTGATCCCCAGTCAGTGGCTTGTGAGCAACATGTTGCTCCCAGTGGCCTCAGTGAAGGTACTTATTTTTGAATTCCAGGCTTGGAGGCAAGTTTTAGTTGCATAAAAACCAGGTATTCTGGCAGACAAAGGCTCCTGTAATCTGCCAGTCCAACACAGCACTTACTACAGTATATGCCAACCAGGAACATTATCCATGCTTTCGTTGCTGAACGTTGCATTTCTCACAGGTAAAAATATGGGAAGGTATTGTAAGGAGTACCACATGATAACCCCAAATAACTTCTATGGTACCAGTCTTAAGTAAGGAACCCACAACAGCACTACAGGGAAATGCACTTTTGGAAGGTTGCACTATCTTTCAAATCCAGAGTTAAAGGGGACCTGTCACCTTAAGAAATAATTCCAAATTATTTTCAATCATGTTAGCTGAGCAAAATAAACTTTAATAACACTGTATTTATAATTAATTTTTTTTAAATTTTTAAAGTTTTCTTCATTCTTGGAATTACACAATTACAGCAAGCAGGCAGCTGTAGTGATGGACGAATTTATTCGCCAGGCGCGAATTCGCGGCGAATTTGCGCGATTCGCGGCAGGCGAATAAATTCGCGAAACGCCCGCGAAAATTCGCCGAAAAAATTCGCCGGCGCCGTTTCGCGAATTTTTCGCCGTTTCGCGAATTTCGCGCGAAATTCGCGAATTTTTCGGCGAAGCGAAACGCTGCAAATTCGCCCATCACTAGGCAGCTGCCATTTTGTGGCAATTTGTTATTAAGACCAATTTTGTATCACCCCAAAATCTTGTGAATGCACCAGAATGGGGGCCCAAATGCCCATGAGCAGTGCCCTACACAATCACAGAGCGTGAGGAGGGAAGGGGGAATGTGAGGAGTGGAGTGACATGTAGGAAGTGCTGAATGGAAAGTGAAATACATGATTGCCCCTTCTCTAGGCCCAGGTATAGAGGCAGGGCAGGTAATATTTGATTGACAGCTCAGATATTTAAGCACCTTTATAAAAGGTATGGATGTTTTCATAAAAAAAAAGGATTTGGGTTCCATATTTGATTTGCAAAGGACTTTCATTATACAGCTTTTTATGTTACTATAAATGGACAGAGCCAGTTAGTTAACCAGATAAGCAGATAACATCCATTTGTAAGTGTTTTGTATGGTTGTACTTGTATTAGATATCCATTTTTTATGCTTTAAAACCTCAAGTTTCAATCCAAAAGTATTCTTACCCTGGTTCACATCTCATTTTACTGATTAATTGAATATTAAATCCTTCACTGAAATGATATTGATTAATAGTTTCAACTACATAGGGAACATGAATTAACAACTGAATGGTATACAAAATGATTACTGAGATGTTGCTGTCATTCCCATAACCACAGGGTTTACTACTATCTGGTTTACTATTTTCCTGTACTCTATATTATTCTTTCAATTTAATTGAAACTTGTTTCTGTGTATTATATGTACCAACATTCTACATCAATCAACTGCACTGAAAATGATATACGTAGAATTCAAATCATATAGCAAAAGTTTATAAATATAGGCCTATAATTTTCCCTTGCAAGATATTTATACTTTGTTGAGTTCTCTCCCTTCTATAAATAGACTCTTTTTGGGCAACTTTTCAGCAATGCAGCGGGTCTTTATCTAAACTCTTTTAGCTCTCACTGTGAGCTGAAGCTGCACGATGAGTGATTGGAGTAGTTGGCAATATGAGACATTTAATTGTATAATGTTTCTTGGGCATTTGCTTTACTGGAATCCTTAGTTATACCACAACTTTTTTTCTGCAAAAGTTTTATTTACCTGCCTTATGAGCCAGTACTGCCCTTGTGGGAGACAAGGGATTGTGGTTTAAGAGGCTCAGAGACACATAGGTACTGAACAGTTATATTAAGCCCCCAAGGCTTGTAGCAACAGACCTTTCAATAGGTTATTCTTGCAAAAGTAGTGATTTATGACTGTTTCCTGCACTAGCATGGGATATCCCATGTATAGCCATAGAAAAGAGCTGGGGTTTTAAGAATATACATAAAACCATTATTTAGTTATTTGCTATAAGGGTCATTAACAACGACAACTGCAATATGCAAAGTGCAATTTTGGATGCAATTAACATTTTCTTACCCACAATGCAGGGTTTTACCCACAATTCCTGCATAATTGCAGCTGCCAAGGGGAGATTTGCAATTTTATTGGATGTTTTAAACATTGTACTTGAATTTTGACACTGTAAGGAGTGCCCGGACGCCAGAGCCCTACAGCCTTTGCCCAAATATTCAACCAGTCCTTGGCAAAAATGGAATAGAGGTTATTTTAGATTGCAGTGAATTTGTACTGCAATCTAAAATTAAATGGATTCAGGCCTTTAAATCCCAAGTTTGATGGACACGGATAAGCCAATTACTTATTTAATGTGCAAATTTGCATCTGGTGTGTAAGTCTGCCAGAACCACTGTGGAGGCCAAATCAAATGATGAATTCAGATTGTTCCCAGCAGCTGGACAAGTCTCTCCCTCTTCGACTTCCGATTCAATACTTCTGCACGTTGTCCATTTACAATAATCCCTTTCCTCTGCTTTCCACATTACATGTTATTTATTTATATTTTGGAAGTAAACAGCAGCAATACAATTTGGTAGGAACATTATCTCCACCACCAACAACAAAAGCTATTAAGATTTATAAAGTGATGTTCTTATTGAGATCTCTTTAAATAATACAACATATGACAGCCCCCACGTGCCATTTGTTTTTAAAATTAGAGAGGGCATTGAATAAAAATGTTATACTTTCGGCAGATTACAATATTATAGCTTCTCTGAATAATAAACAGGATAATACATGATCACATTTCTAGTGCTAATTAGAGAAACATGGCTTGGTGCATTACCATTGCAGATTTGAGGTATTATATAATAAAAGGTGCAACATTTGATATAGGTCTAGTCAACTATAGCTGCAGGTACTGTTTACTGACCATATGTTTAAGAGCAAACATATATGCATCATATATCTTTAAGGTGAAAGACCAAGGCTGAAAAAGCACTGAATCCTCCTGTGGCTTCTGTTGACTTAAATGGGAAGACCAACAAAGTACAGTGGAAATTCTAAAGCTCAAATGTACCAGTTCTGACTCAATAAGGTGTCTGCAATTCTATTCAATAGACATTAGGGACATTTACTGCTGGCTGAAATGCATCAGGTGTGCCATTCCCAAATATGAGCACCTTTTAGGCTACCTGTTCGAATTTCCCAAGCATTTCAGTTAAGAAATTAAGTACTAATATTTTATCATTATAATGTTAATGAATCTTTTAAAAAGCTAAAACATTGGACTTATTGCAAGTTTTGTGTAACGTAGGTATCCCAAACTCAGAACTAACTCCAAGAACCCGGTCATGGCTCACACTTCTGCCTATAGCAGCTGCCTTGGGCTTCTGAAGGAGCCCTTCACTTTTCAGATGCCTCCAGGACTTTTGAGTGGACCAAGGGGAGAGCTCTGAGCAGGCTTGGGAACCAAATGTATGTGGAAAGGACTTGGGAGCAGTCATCGAGACGTGAAGTAGGCAGGGTCAATACCAGACGGGCAATGCAGTACCAAATCATATGACAGAGAGTAGTCGAGGTCACAGGCCAAGGTTTAACCAACAGCAGAGTGGTACAAAATCAGAATCCAAAGAATAGTCAAATACAGTCAGAGGTTGGTACAGGCAGCAGAATGGCAAGGTCAGCAACAGACAAGGGTCAGGAACACGAAAAGACAAGAGAAGCCCACCCAAGAACTATAGGAATAGACCGCTACGTTGGGCAATGAGGATAGGACATTTTGCGCCAACTGCAATGATGTCACGCAGTGCACCGAAGAAAGACAAGTTTACCCGAACACCATGCAAACCCAGAAACGACACTTTCAGGAGCAGTGAAGAGGAGCAGCAGCCGGTGGACGTCCCCGCAGTGAGAGCGGCAGGCTTCCCCGCTGCCCCCCTTGACCACCAAGTGCTCTTACATTTTAGTGTCTTTTATTTCCATCATCATATGAAGAGAATTTGGTGTTAAAGCCCTTATAGTCCTGTCATCAGTGGTAGGAAAGCTTTTGAAGGGCGTAATATGGTGTAAAATAGTTCAATACAACGAAAATCAAAATACAATAAGCCAACATAGTTTTATGCGCAACAGATCTTGCCAAATTTAATTGGCTTCTATAAGAAGGTGAGCAGAAACCTAGATGGTGGGGTGGCAGAGGACTACTTTTATTTTGTACTTGATATAGTATATAGTATATAGATATACACTAGTATATAGATATAGTATCACACCAAAGGTTACTGAGTAAATTGTGAAAATTTATTTGGAATCTAAAGGTCCCCATAGACGCAAAGATTTCTCTTGCCGAATGACCGATTTTAGCGACGTCCGACCAATCTTTCAAAATTATCGTGCGGTTAGTGGGATTCGAACGATCGAACATCTTATGATTTTTCGGGCGACATCTGTCAGGAAATTGATCGTCCAGGTCAAAAAATCTTTGTCGGTCCCAGTGCAATCTATCTATGTTTGTAATAGAATATTTCCTAATTGGATCAGTGTTGTTAGTAGAACAGCAGGGGTCTGTCACTGGCCCTTTGCTTTTTAATTTGTATAATTAATGTAAGTATTGTTTCTATTATTGCTGATGATAATAAATTGTGCAGAACTTTAAGTTCTGTGCAAGATGCTGCAGAGAGATATAACTAAATTAGATAAGCTTGCAGCAAACTGGCAATTAATGTGAGTTATGCACTAAATGGTAGTATGCTGGGGAATCCTTAATAAAGATGGATTTAGAGATTTTGGTGAATAACAAGCTTTGTAGCTCTGGACAGTGTCATTCCTATTGCTCTTGCATAAAAAGGATATTAAAAAGAAAACATAATTTTGCCTCATTATTAGAAAGGCCTTGGAGCCCTTAGGGGCAGATTTATCATATGGTGTAAAAAAACGTCAGAATAATTCACCACACAACGCCAGACATCACTGTGTTAAAAATTACGTAAAAGTGGCATCATTTATTTACAAATGTCTGAAGCAATGCAAAATAACAGCTGCAAATCTTGTGGTCACATGGTGTAAAATAACACACACCTTAATACATTTGCCATTTATTTTACACGGTTTTTTACATCGTTTTTTCCCACAAATTTCATTTTACACAGCATAATAAATAGGCTCCAGGTTGTCCAGGACTCCAGTCTTTAAGAAAAACTTAATGGGGCTCATTTATAAACTTTGCGCAAGGTTCCCAAAGTGAACATATTTGCCCTGCGCATGGATATATTTATAAAACTATATAAGCGTGGTGCAAACAGAATTGTGTGTTTTTCACAATGTGAATGTCTATAGAAGCTTTTTAAATAGATGTTTTTGAAATGATAAACAGTACCTTGTACTTGATCCAAACTAAGATTTAACTAATCCTTATTGGAGGCAAAATCAGTTTTTTGGATTTATTTAATGTTTAAATGATTTTCTAGTAGATTTAAGATGAAAATCCAAATTAAGGAAAAATCCCTTATCCTGAAAACCCCAGGTAATGAGCATTCTGGATAACAGGTCCCACACCTATATATATATATATATATATATATATATATATATATATATATATATATATATATATATATATATATATATATATATATATATATATATATATATATATATATATATATATATATATATATACACACACATAACTGGAGCACTCATATAAGCAACAGCAACTGCCTGGGTGCAGTCTTCAAAAAATTATGTAGACCAATTTGCTGTACAAAAAGCCGCACTACCAGGACTTGTCAAAGGTGTAAAAAAGAAAATGTTTATTTTGACGTTTCGGCTTCTGTACTGAAGCCTTTCTCAAGAGGTGTGCACAGTGCAAATGACAGTCAATATTTAAACACAAAATGGCGCCAAAATCCACAGTATGACGTCATGACCTCATGTGGGCGTCACCTAGTGAATGTGTATAAGTATAGCATACTAGAAAAGCGTTTCCCCTATGTGGTTGTACTTACAGTGTCCAGCAACTAAGTAGATCGAATAGTAGCTGGCAAAACATTCGTTATCCAAGTGCATAAGAAGTCCTGATAAAACCATGTGCAGAGAACAAACGATCTAAGTGACCCGTGACCCGTGTGTTTTGTTTTTAACCTGTTTTTATCTTTACCTATGAGTTGTTGGGCCAAATGAATTTCGGAAGTGATAATGAGAATATATTAATACATCAATGGTATAATATGTATATAGTGGGATTTCACGTATGAACATTAATTATCTCGTTATGTTAATCATGACATGACATCATCATTGTAGTTTCCCGCCAATTTATGTATATAATGCTTTCCTGTATGTGACCAAGACACTTTGAGAAAGGCCTCGGAGGAGGCCGAAATGTTAGGCTGTAAGCTTTGCAATAAAAACTTTTTTTACGCATAAGACCTGTGAGTGCGGATCCTTTGGATTTCTGTGGATAATATTTTTGATACTGCACCCAGGCATATGAACTTTTTATTCGAGAGTGCTGGCTTTCTATGGTGCTGTTTATATATATATATATATATATATATATATATATATATATATATATATATATATATATATATGATAATCAGGAAGCCGGCACAGCATGTCAAAAAGTCATCGCTGCCTGGGTGCAATATGCCCAAAAATTAAGTAGAGAAGTGAAGAAGCTCGCACTCACAGGACTTATCAAAATCAAAAATGGTGTTTATTTCAGTAGAAGTAACTAACGTTTCGGCTTGCACTCAAGCCTTTCTCAAAGTGAAAGGCTTGAGTGCAAGCCGAAACGTTAGTTACTTCTACTGAAATAAACACCATTTTTGATTTTGATAAGTCCTGTGAGTGCGAGCTTCTTCACTTCTCTATATATATATATATATATATATATACATATAGTTTTATAAATGTAAGTGTATAGATAGGTCTGTGTAGATATGTGTGTATATCTGTGCACTGGAGTTCCTTTGGAAGGGGCAACCTTGGATTTATGTCTTTTTTCAACCCAGATCAACTATGTAACTAAAAAAGCACCTACATTGTTAACCTGTCTAATAATTATTTTAGCTTTACATCTGTATGTGAGTGCTATGGTAAATATAATAAATACCCTGTTACTAGCAAACAAAGGCAAACAGAAGCCTTATTTATCATTCATTCAGCCACATGTTTGTGCTTGCTATGCCCTTACCCTACATAAGGTATGTACTTGATCCTATACTCATCATCACAAGTGTTTAAATCTGTTCTCTATACAGAGTTTTAAAATGACATCTTGGTCCAGTTTATCAGTACATATAAATGTATTTAATAACACACATTTCTCAAGTAATATACAATTATAATAAATGCTTTAAAATCAAGCTGGTACTGTATATAAACAATTAGGCCTTTATCAGATATTAAAGTGTTCATTCAGTACCTCCAGCCTATCTAATCTTTTAAGAATGTGCTCAACTCAGCAAACACCACCTAGGGAATAGGAATTAATTCTAACAAACAGAAGCTGGCTCACCCAACATATTAGCTCATGTTCTTGGTATTATTGAGCCAAAAGGAGACGATGGGAACCCCGCCAGGCCTCACAGTGCTAAATAACTGTGCAGAATCAATCACAGGGAACACATCCAAAGCCCTCTGCAAGGAAATGTGATCATTGTGATCAGCGCAACCTGAGACTTGTGAAGTATTGGAAAGTTAGATTTAATATCTTAAACATATTCATAAGTCAACAGCTACCATCAAACTGTTATCTAGGTGGAACTGAGAAAATAGAGAATGCAATGTGCAGGGCAAAATGGATTAATTTCCAGTATCATATTTTTATTGATGCTATAAACAAGGAGAATTGTGTGCATTAGCCGAGCAGCTGGTGTATGTTACTGCCATATACAAACCATGTCTTTGGTACCAAAGCTTGAAAATCCGATTCATTGATGATAATTTCATGGGGTGTGAAAACATCCTTTAAACACATTTTCAGATTCACATCCTGTTTTCTTTATCAAGTTACACTTCCAGAGCTGTCATCTTTCCAGTGCTGATTCTCATATTGTAAGAGTATCGTGATCCACTCTGGCTTTGCTGTAAATTTAATTTGCAATGTATAATAGGGCATCAGCTTGGAATGAGATCGACTGGGTATTGTTTTCATAGTGGGTTCTTTAATTAGATATATAGTATAAGTGGATGTCCAGATTATGGTTAACCCTGTTCTTTTCTTACATCAGATTACAATATACTGTATATGTTATTCCTTTACGCTCAGACAGATATGTGTGCACTACTCGGTAATAGTTAACTGCTTTTTTATATACATATTACTTTATTAATATGCCTTAATACAACATGAAAAATCTGTAACTTTATTTTGTTCTAAAAACTTGGGTATATGTTTAGAAATTTCTAAGGATACTAAGGCACATTTTCGCATAGTACAATTTTGTGGTGGAATTGGTGTTTTCACCAGCAGCAAACAATTTTACAAAAAAAAAACCCCCCATATTATTATGTCTAGACTATAATAAACAATTGGATCAGAGCCTTCCACGGCCCCCCACTGTCTATCTAATGAGTTGTCTGTTTTTCATTTTTCTCCCATTGTTTTTTGGTTTTCATTTTTTATTATTTGTGGGGGGGGGGTTTTTTTGAGAAAGGGAAGGGATGCAATTCCAGAAAATGTTAATTGAGGGGATATAAATCCAATTAACTACCAATAACCGCATTAACTGCATTAAAAAATGTTCCTTTGTGCCTCACACCCTCTACACCCCACATATACATCTGTACCTGTGGGTGGGGGTTTACAAAATGTTGTCCTTGGCTTGGATGCTAAAGCTCCTTAGCCCAACTCTGTACAACAATCAGAACTTCAGTATTCAATCCTCACAAGCCATTTCACCAATTTCTATTTTATTTCTAAATTAAAATAGTAATAACTAATTAGAGAGTAGCAAATTATTTTATGAGCTGTATTTTCAGTTATAAATATAAGAAACACAATGTAAAACTTTTAAAGTGTATATATGGTGCCTGGTCAGCATTTCTCTGTGCTGTAATGGCTGTTTCTGCACGTATCACTGTATAGTCTGTGACACTTTTATTTGCAGCTTTCTGAAGAGACGTTAATTCTGTATATAAGCTTATGATTCGTGGCTTACCTTTGCCAGCATAGTGATTTTTTCAGGATTTGAAGTGCTTTCCTTTACCCCCATGTTCCTCTATGAGAGGGCTGCCATATTTTGCAGCAGGAGTCGGTTAGCATTAGACAGACTGAGACGGGACAGTCAGGTTTCGGAACTTCAAGTAATAATTACTTACAAAAGCAGAACTATCAGCAAATAACAATCAACGTGACCTATATGTAACCTTTAATGTAGATTAATATTTTGAAAAGAAAATGTTTAGTGCCAGTATCACTTTAAGATTCATCAGACACATGTGGCCCAGAAACTTTGTCTCCCATAGTTCATAGTTCTTTTCATCTCCATCAGATATCAGCCTGCTCCATCGGTTTCCTCCCTCTCTCCTGGGCCTGTAACCTGTTGCCATTCTGCTTAAGAGATGGGATAACCAGTAGCTCAAATCTCACATGAGCCGGCATCTTTCTTTTAAACAGAGGAAAAACTGCACACGGACACCATGCTTCTCTTGCTTCAGGAAGACAAAACTTTATTAACACTTCTGCAGACAAAGATCATGTTACATGAGACTGTATCAGTATCAGATTAGTGTGGTATCTGTATGAGAGCACACTCATTAATACATATATTAACAGCATATTATATCACGTTGATGAGCCTTCATTTCATTAAGTACACAAATACACTGTCGGAGAGTTGTCATGCCCATAATTAGAGCCTTATTTTTGGCTACACATTTGGAAATAAACACTGTCACTCTTTGTTGACTGATCTGAATGATATGTTTTTCTCTTTAAAAACATCCATAATTCCCTTACCACAAGAGAACTTTGACTCTGACAGCAATAACTCTGCTGCCTTCTACATTGTGGACGTTGTTCGAATTTAGAAGGGAAGTTTTGTTTTTCTCGGCATCCAGCATAATCCTGATTAGACTCCTCACATTTCAGCAAAGTATTTGCTAACCACCTGGGAAACAACATTTTGTTCCTCAACACTAATTCAGTCCAGTCTTTAAATAGACATCAGAAACTGTATTTGGCCCTTAGGTTTGAGGTTTTAACCTAAAGGGGTTCTTCTGGTGATGAATTATAGCTGTAGCTGGTAGTAGCTTATGATTAGGTGCCCTTTGAGCATGAAATGCGGAAGGCTGTAGAGATGATGGTATAAATAAAGATTTTTATTACTTTTTGGTAGCCTGTTTGTAGATCATTTCAGTTTCTAGTGACTGCACTCTTCTGCATTGTTATGATTTGTCTTCTCCCCTGGGCTGAGGGTCTGGGGCTGGAACACCTGGAACACTTTAGTGTATTGGTGAGTTTTCAACTTTGTGCTTTGATGCCCTTTTTTAATTTTGTTCAACAATACTATATATAGCTGACACAAATAACGGTTGGACATGGTAACTATTGCCTTAATATTGGCATGGATAAAAAAAAGGAATAAAGTGGGAAGGTGTCAAGGAATTACAAATGAATATACAGTAAAGCAGATGTCTCAGATATTCCATGCCTTGTCACAATTATAAACTTACTCCATGAGTGAAAGAAGGCCCCAAAGCACTGCCAGATGAATTGAAACGACATATGACAAGGCTATAATAGGAAGATAAAACTCAAAGACTGACCAGCATTAGTGAGGGCAATCCAACATGAGGATATGTAGAATGTAAGTTCCTGGCACTTCATACCTTATTATGCCAGCAATATCTACATTGCTGGCAGTTAAAGGGTTACACAGCCACTATTTGCAGCATAAGACATCACTTGTCATTCAGAAGTGCAATTTTCTTTCCTGGGGGGTCAGGGTATTAAAGGAGAAGGTATGGTTCAAACTTAGTAAGCCTTATGAGAAAGGTCCAACTAAATATACCAGTAAACCCTCAAAGTAATGCTGCTCTGAGTCCTCTGTCAAAAGAAACACTGCATTTCTTTCCTTCTATTGTGTACACATGGGCTTCTGTATCAGACTTCCTGCCTTCAGTTTAAACCTCCTTGCCCCAGGCGTGAGCATGCTCAGTTTGCTCCTCTCCCCCCCCCCTCCCTTCTCTACTGTAATCTGAGCCCAGAGCTATAAGTGAGCAGGGAGAGACTCAGGCAGGAAGTCAGACCAAGCTAATACTGCAGCTGCTATCCTAAACAAACAGAGAGCTTCTAGAGCTTCTCAGATATGGTAAAACATTCTACAGAATAAATATAGCATTTTAGCTTGCACTATTGCAGCTAATCAATTGGCAATAAAATGCCTTCTGAGGAAAGCACCAGTAGGCCTCTAGGTTGCTGAATTAAAGTACATTTTAGCCACGCCATAGTGTGCTGTCGAACATTATAGATCCTGAGTGGGGATGTACAATGCTTTTAAAAGGAACTGCCAAGAGGACATGACTCAGAACCCTGTGGATATCCTTAACAGAGTGGTGAGATCCATACTTGCAGTGGAAGTTTGTGCATCTTTTTTTTTTTTGGAAACAGCCTATTGGTTGACATTTTAACAAGTCTCTGATTTATTATAAGATGGCAATCATTCAGGTAAACATTTTATATATGTAAATTAATAAATGTCTTTAAAATAAAAAGTGTATTTATATACTGTGTATTAATAAGTGTATTTATATACTATATATTGATGTCATATAATAACATTTATTAATTTTAATTCTGTAATTTATGTCATGTATTTTTCTTCTGTCCAGATAATCAAAACTTTTCATCCTGATCAGAATCTAAACTATGCATGCCAGAACCATTCTACAGGAACCATACAGTTCCTATCTTTGTTAGTATTTATAGAACTGGGCCGCAGATTGACAAATGTGGTTCATTGTTGATAAGTGCAGAAATATAAATACAAGGTCTCCTAAATTGAGAGGTATTTGGGGAATTTTGTGGATAACAAGCTGTGTAACTATAGGCAGTGTCACTCGTTGGCTACTTATGCTACTGGAGGGATGAAAACATAATTTTGCCTCTTTATAGGTTCCTGATAAGGCCTCACCTTGAGTATGCAGTGCAGTTTTGGGCCCCAGTTTTGGTTTTATCCAAAGTTTTAAAACATTGATTCGTGTACAAAGAACATATTTTATTGTGTAACTGATGTCATTTATTTTCAGTATGCACATCAGAGATTTTTGACCATAGTTGTGATGAAGTGCAACTCCCAACAACAGTCTAAGGAGGATTCTATCTGGCCAAGTCTTCTTTCATTGCCGTTTTCCCCTCACTTTTCCAACTTGGCTATGCTGGTTGATAACTCTTTAAAAAAACCTGTTTCTATTAGCCTTTGCCAGTGTATCCAAGCAGGAAAGTTGTGTTGTTAATATTTAGTGCCTGCCTCTGAACCCCGGCCCACCAGCAACAAAGTAATAAAGATGCATGCCACATTCTGACAGGAGGGTTCTTTTCGAGAGGATCTTGTTTCCAATTCTATATAAAAGCCTCTTGTGTTCTCATGGGAATACTGTTGGCATAAACTTACTTTCAAAGATAAAGAGATTTGAAAGCTTAGCTCATGCAGCAGATGATCCCTTTATAAAGAAGGATTGAATGTTTAGAGCAGATCCGTCACACATAACTCACAAAGACCACTCGTAAATTAACACTGAAAAGAGCAATTATTTCAGTAGCCAATTGATTCTTAGACACTTGTTTTCCCTCACATTTCCATCCAATGCTGGACAATCGTAATTCTGATGTATTATTGTTCTAATGATAAAGGTTTTTTAAAAATATATAAAGGTATAAAATGTAGGGATGCACCGAATCCATTATGAGGCCAGCATTCGGCCATTTTCAACAGGATTCAGCCAAATCCTTGTGCCTGGCTGAAGAGAATCCAAATCCTTAAATTCATGTGACTTTTCGTCACAAAACAAGGAAGAAAAAGATTTTTCCCTCCCCCTCACTGATTTGTATATGCAAATTAGGGTTCAGATTTGGTTCGGTATTCGGCCAAATCTTCCACAAAGGAATCGGGGGTTCGGCCGAATCCAAAATAGTGGATTTGCTGCATCCCTAATAAAATGTGGATAAGACAAATAGTACATGTACACAACATATTGAGCACATGTTTAGCAAACATTTGGGGGCCCATTTACTTAGCTCGAGTGAAGGAATAGAAGAAAAAAAACTTCAAATTTAGAAAAAATTTTTTGGCTTCTTCGACCATCGAATTGGCTACCTTCGACTACGACTTTGACTTTGAATCAAACAATTCGAACTAAATTTGAACTAAAAATTGTTCGACTAAGCTGTTGGTGTATGTGCGAAAAGTCGCCGGCGTCTTTTCCCACCGTGTGTAGACCTCAGGCGCTAAGCGATGGCGTAATAGCCTTGACGTGTTTCGTCCTTCGACTTAAAAGTCGAAGGACGAAACGCGCCAAGGCTATTACGCCATTGCTAAGCGCCTGAGGTGTACACACGTTGGGAAAAGACACAGGCGACTTTTCGCACATACACCAACAGCTTGGAGACTCTTGGGAACGTGAAAGTGACTGTGGGAAACATAGTATTATATGCGAACTTATCACTGGAACATTGTGAGTGTATTTTTATTGATTGTTTATTAAAAATGTTTACAATTTTACACTATGTTAGCAAATTCTTATAGTGGGATGAAGTTTTTGGAGCCTCATACAAAAGCCGCTGCTGATCCACGCTTTCTTAATGTGCATTATTCCTTAAACGTCTGTGAGTACCCCCTATACAAATTCTCACGGTATAAGGCTTGAGATAGTGGTTTATAAATCGCAAAAATACGCTGGAGTGGATATAAGAGACACTTTATTTATTATATAAGATAATCACGAAAGGTGTGCAAACACATTTGGAAAATACTACACCGTATTGGTGAAAATCTCTCTCTTCTCTTTTTTTTTCTGTGTGAGCCTGACCTCGTGCTGTGAGCGCTGGTTTTCCTTTTGGATCCTCGCACTGTAATAAACCCCTTCCTAATATTTAGGCAGAACCTATTTTCTTCTAATCAGAATGGGTGCCCTTTTGTCAGTTGGAAGGACCTACTGATAAATGAACCATTAGAAAGGTTATTGTTCGGTTCCCTTATATATATATAGTCAAGTCAAGTGGATTTTATTGTCATTTCAGCCATATACAGTAAATAAAGTACATAGTAGAAATGAAATGTTTATACATAGTTATCATATCACCCCTTAATTGCCTCTTCTCCAGCGTGAACAACTCCAACTTGGCCACTTTTTCTTCATAGCTAAGATTTTCCATACCTTTTACCAGCTTAGTTGCCCTTCTCTGCACCCCTCTAATACAATAATGTCCTGTTTGAGCACTGGCCTTACTGGTGCTCTATACAGTGGAAGAATAACCCCCTCCCCCTGTGAATCGATGCCCCCTTTTAATACAGCACAACCCACACATGTTTTAAGAGCTAAGGGATTTTTGAATCTGAACAAAGTCAGACTCATTTATAAATCAGGCACAAGGTGCAAAGAGCAATTTTCTGACCCAAATTGCTATGCTTTTTTACCCACAATGCATTGTATAAATAATATACAAATCATTTTGTAACTAAAACCCTTGTGTTTCAATAAACATGCACTTGCATAGATTTACTAAGTTACTAGTAAAACAGGGGACCAGGGAATGTGAATTAATCAACTTTTTCTCCTTTGTATGTTTAACTATTCTGGCCAGATCAGTTACACTTCCATTGAATATTTTTCTTCTCTGCAGCAATCTTCGAGAAGTAAGTGCTGTACAGGCGCATGCGCAGTTGGAGCAGTTTTCTGTCTCACGACAACTGCGCATGCGCCGAAAGTCACGGGAATTGCCGAAGCGATGGAAGAAGACCAGACATGTTTCTTACCCTTTCCCCTTATGCAGCTATTGGGGTGAAGATATTGTTATAATTGAATTATCATTTTTTGAATGTAAAACAAAGATACATATTTTAATGTACATTCTTTAACAAGCAACATCTAATTGCTACAACTGTTTTAATAAAATTAATAACAAGAAAAACAAAAAGTGGCAAGTTTCATGATATAAATATATATATCTAAAACCAAAAGAGATAAAGTTGTATTATTGCAGTTAGAGTAAAGAGCCAATAAAAGGAAGGTGCTTATCGAGCAGTTTATATATAATCCTGGCCGCTTAATGAGGTCACACAAGGTAGAGATGTGGGTGGATAAATAAATCAACAGAGCAAGACAGGAGCAGAAATGATTACATGTTTTTTCTTATATATTTTCTACAGAAAAATATATGTGAAAACTTTCTCCATACTGCAGAACTGCAATGTTTTCAAAAGATTAACGATTAATGTCCATGTTTCTCTCCAGCGTGAGTCTGCTCCATGTTAGGCCCCTTCCTTCAGGATATTTTGATTCAAACAGAAGTAGTCCAATAGGGATGAACATTTTCCCCCCTTGGTTTTGTTTGTAGCAAAATTTGTGGTTTTGCTATTTTTTGTGAATCTGCACTGGAATTTCTCCCATTCAATGCATTATAACAAGATATAGATTATTCTAATGAATTATTGGATAGTGCAATTTTTCTCAATTTTTGTCCACAATGTGTGTATTTGGGATATTTTTGCATTTTATTAGACTCCAGGGCAAGTCCATCCATGAATGCCTGCTAGTCCTACATATGTATTCAGTATTCATAGAACACCACTGATTTCATATTGTAAACATTCAACCTTTTTGTGTTATAATGAAAGTCATCATTAGATACCCATTTGCCATATTACATCATATACATGATTCTGGCCAGAGCTTGATGACTTTATAACATGGATAGAGCTTCATAGAAGATTCTCAAGATTCCTTGGAACTATTCCCAGACATATTGTATTATGGACAGACTGATAGTGTAACTGTGTGGTTGTTATTTTAGTCACTTCCAGTTTAACAATGTAAAACAAGAAAAGATAGTTTCTGCATGGCATCATTTGTTTGCATCACATGGTCTATGTGGTATCATTAACCTTCCAGATAATTGGCTAGAATGCAGAAAACATAAAAACCTATATTAGGAATATAGATTCCTATATAGATTTTTTTCCATTTTATAATCATACATTGAATTGCTTGTAATTTTTACAATATAAAAAATTAGAAATGTGCTTTGAGTGCTGGTTTTCTTTTTAGAAATCCTTCTTTCAAAGAAAGATTTGTTTAACGCAGATTGTTAATTATTACTGAACACTTTCCATGTCTCAGGGGCAGAAGAATCTGACAATAAACCTTTTTTTTCAAGGTGAAAGATGTTTATAAGAGCAAAGGTGGACGTTGCAATAAAACAGCTTTGCTATACGTGCGGAGCAGCAGGCTGGACGACTTCTGTTTATAAACTAAAAGGCACAATAACAGTAAAAAAATAAAATTGCTTTGGTATAAAATAACAGGCACAATTTAATAATATATATATATATATATATATATATATATATATATATATATATATATATATATATATATATATATATATATAAAATGTAGAACCCCTAGGAAAAAAATTGTGTAAAATCCAGGAAATGTAAAAACAGGGAAACATTGTTTACTGTGTTACCAATTATAAGCATTAATTTTTTTTTTTATATATAGTTTTTGAATTATTTGCTTTCCTCTTCTGACTCTTTCCATCTTTTAAATGGGGGTCACTGACCCCATCTATAAAAACAAATGCTCTATACAGCAAATCTTTTTATTACTCAACTTTCTATTCAGACCCTCTCCTTTTCATATTCCAGTCTCTTATTCTGATTGCTGATATTGCAAACTGAAGAGCTGCTGAATAAAAAGCTAAATAACTCAAAAACCAATTGCAAATTGTCTCTGAATATCACTCTCTACATCATAATAAAAGTTAACTCAAAGGTGAACAACTTTTTTAAAGCAACTTATTCTTCAAGTAAGGATATAAGGACACGAGTCACATAGTTTGCATTGAAAAACATTATGTACAATGTTAAGGACAAGGGTTAAGCATTACAGCATTAATGTTACACAATGGGAGGTGCTCTGTGAATGATGGTCTGGTAAGTGAGTCCAAGGGAAACCCTTATGTGGCCCATCACAAACTATGTCCATCGGTGCATCATTCAAATAATGACAAGGTGAATTTTGGAATAAAATATGGTCCTTTGAGCCTGATTGTTGGGACCCTGTCATCTGTTCATATATGAGCCCCATGATTAGATAAATATTTACTGTATATACACCACTAATTGCAGCAACATACGGTTAATTTCTGATTTCCATTTTCAATGAAAAGAGTCCCTGTTTTCTGAAGTAGTTCTCTATTTGTTTAGGTATAGTTTGCTTTAAGAAAATATTTTGTAGTAAATCTTGAGCACAGTCTCCTCTTATGTCTGCCAATGTGTTTAAATGGCAGTAAAGCTAAATGTGCTCAATATTTATTCTATTATTTTGAAGGGTAGGCTACCTCTAGATATTTTTAGACAAGGGAGGAAGACAAAAGGGTGTAACAGGAGGGAACAAACAAAAAAGACCTGATTGTCCAGAAGAGTACCAACTGGTAGAAAGTCAAGAACCTAAACTATATGGAAATTTATATATGAAGCAGTGACAGAAGGCAGCTCTAGTCCAACCAAGTGAGAGTATGGTTGCCACTTGGCCGGTATTTTACTGGCCTGGCCTGTAAAAATGATGGTTGATCTCAATGATATTAATAGGGAAAAAACACAAATATATAGCAAGGCTGGTATTTTTTCCCAGAAAAGGTGGCAACCCTAAGTGAGAGTGGGAGGAACATTGTAGAGTAGGTTACCCTGGTGAATTGTGCTTTGGTATTGGGTGTGAGGAGTCCACCTGATAGAAAATATTAGAGGCTGTTGGTGTGACTGAATGGAGTGAGGAAGAGGGCTGTATGAGGCTTGAACTAACTGTGAACTTGATGTGTAAGACAAGTGAAACCTGTTTTGGTATAAACCATAAAAACATATGGCTTCCGAACACTGGGCCAGATTAAACTTACTGTATCTCATGGTTTTATCTCATGAAAAGTCAATAGAAATCCATGGGGACATCAAGAATTGAATCAGGACACATGGTTTCCTCATCAAATTGAATCTGGCCCCTAGTGTGATTTGTATGAATGCTTTGCTTAAAGAACTGCCAGCAGTGGTGCCAAATAAAAGTTTTCATTGGTGCAGGATCTGCCCACTTTTGACTCACAGCATTGCCATCTGGGAAAGAACATCTTGAATAAGTGTAGTAGGTCTGAAAACATCCTGCAATCTTGCTCATCTGGTAATTAATAGCTAGAGGATATTAACTTGTGATTCATTTGCCAAGTCTCTGTTGCTGAAAAACACTGTCATCAGCTTTTCACAGCGACTGCTGCTCTTGGCCTATTTGCTATGAGGCTTCTGATTTGCTGTTTTCTCAAGTTTTTACTTGCATCATTATCTCATAGGAAAGCTTCTTTAAAGCTTCTTTAACATATAAAAAAGAATATTGCTAGGAATTATATATTTTATATACTAAACCCAGAGGTTCATCAGGAATGATCCAGGTCTTTAAGGTTGTCCATAGACAGTCACCATTCTTGGTACTTCTTTGGCCATTTTTTGAATGTCAGTGGCACTGCACATGCTCTCGGCAGTTGTTGAGGCTGCCTTGGGCTGGTACAAAAATCCATTACATTATGGTGCAGATTTATCAAGGCTTGAAGTGAAAATTAAAATTTTTGAATTTGAATTTTGTATTCAAATTTTTGAGTTTTTTATGGCCAAATCTCTCAAATTCGACAAAAAATTTGAATGTGATTTTCAAAATTTGTCATACACTGGCCCTTTAAGATATCGAATTAGGCTTTTTGCCACCTTAAACCTGCCGAATCGCTGTTTTAACCTATGGAAGATGTCCTGGGATCAATTTGGAGTTGTTTGCAGCCTTCCTGACAATCAAAGTTCTTTTGCAGAAAAAACTCGAATCGAATTTGATTTGAATTCGATTCGTATTTGATTCAAGTTTGCGGATCAATCCAATTCCCCCCGAGGTTCAAAAATTTGATTTTTTTTATTAAATTGCAATTGGTCGAATTTCAAGTTCATGTTTAATCATAGGAGTTTTAAATAATTCCCATGAATTTGAAATTCGATCCTTTATAAATCTGACCCTATGTGTAGCTTTCAAGCCTACATTGTTAAAGGCCGGGGGATAGGACGGATTATGATTAATAAAGTATTTTGCAGCAGAGCCTGTGAACTCGCGTGCTCCATCCTATCCATCAGCTTGAAAGTATTACATGGCTGGTGTGACCTAAGCAAGGAAAGAGAGCATTAACACACATGGTTGTCATTAGAACATAGTCTTTCCTTACATTGTGAAGGGGATTCTGCCATGATTTTTATGGTGTAGTTTTTATTTCTAAATTACATTGATCACACTGCAAAGAATTCACTCTACCAAATCATTCCTGAACCAACAAGCATATATTTTTTGCAATATTCGTGTGTGTAGGCAGCCATCTCAAGTAATTTTGCCTGCTCATTTGAATTCAGAAAGAGACAGCACTTCATGGTGGAACTGTTTCATATAAGCTATTGTTATCAGAGCACAAGTCACATGACTAGGAGCACCTGGAAAACTGACAATATTTCCAGCGCCATGTCAAATTTCAAAATTAAATATACAAAAATCAGTTTTCTTGATTTCAATGCAGCATTCTGCTGCAGCAGCTCTATTAACTGAACGTTTTCCCACAACAGTTTCCCTTTAAGCTTAACGTTTCTTTTAAATGCCTCCTACTCCATTCCATGCCAAAAAAGTTTGGGACACCTTGAACCCATACCTTTCATCTGTCCATTTGGGTGGATGTAATAAAACAAATAGGTTGTTTTTACCATTCACTGTTTGTCCATCATCTTCACTCAAAAAAGTATAAATCTCATGTTTCAGGTTACTATTACTACTTTTGGGCAAAGGAAGGAAAGTTTTAGTATTAATCTGTGTGGTAATCAGAGCACTTAGGCTGTCCAATCCATTGATGAATCAGCTTCTAATATAATCCACAGACAGTAGCTGGCCTAGAAGGCAAAACCTCCTGGAGCAACTTGGGAAGGATGTTTTCTTATCCCAGCTCTCTGTCTCTTTTGCTTTTGTATTTTTTTGAACTTTTTAACATTATCTAATTGTTGTGGTGGTGTTTATATAATACTATGGCTATATTAGTATATATATATTTATATATATAAACTTATAAATCTTATAAACTTTTAAAACACATCTTGATAAAGGCCCCGTGAGGGTCGAAACGTCGATCTAAATAAAATTTAAATTTTTATCTTCAGACAAAAGTCCCTTGCGTGCAACAGCCTTCTTTCTATAAATTTTATATATATATATATATATATATATATATATACATATATATATATATATATATATACATATATATATATATATATATATATATATATATATATATATATATATATATATATATATATATATATTATATATTCTATCAGTGGCTGTTTACTTTTATGTATGAATAATGCTCATGAAGTATCTTTCAGGGAGACTGTCTATCTTGTAGAAAGGCATTGGAAGTACTAGGTGTACCCTAAGCAGTCTGTCTGAGGGTTAGAGTCCTGGCTCTGAGGTACAGAATGCAACCACTGCGGAGTGTATGCGTTAACCAGAGATAGAAAAGACAGGAGCATGCTCTGTGCTTGTCTGTTGTTAATAAGAGGTTCTGTTCAGTAGAAGAGAGCAGAAGAGAATTCTTCCTTTTCATCTGTACCTGTTTTATTTAATTCCAATACCTTTATTCAACAGTTTTCCCAACAGTTTCATCACTCATTTGTTTCATATATGTGTGTGTGTGCGTATTTTTTTTCCAATTATTTTACACTTTTTGTAAGCCACATTTTACAGCAAATAAGGTGCTTGTGCCCCCCTAAAGCCACACAGAAATTATACTTTAAGAATACCCCTCCTAAAATTTTTTTATTTTTAAATAATTTTGCCAATTTCTATTCAATGCAACAGCATAATAATGATATTCTGGTATATACTATGTTTGCTGTCTTGGGACTAACTTGCACGGGGTGGGTGCAAGGCTGGAGCTGAAGGGCTAACATCGTTTTAATAGGTGCAATACAGATGTAACTATATTTTAGGACTATGTCTGAAAATGGATATAGTAATATTTGTTGGCAGACAGTATAAGCACAGATTATGACAAATGCATGTATAAACGAATTGTTTTTGGGATACATTTAAAAGGTTTGTTTCAATGCAGTAATCTAGATTTATTAGATAACGAACGTCTGAACAATGCACTGTTGTAACGCTACATTGGTTCCATTAGGTGGTAGCATTGAGCCAGCTATCAGGAGCCATTACCAATTGCACCTGTGCTTGGCTGTTGGAATGTTGGGCAGATTTCGGGATCATTCTGGTTACTTTAGTTGGAGCATTTGCAAGTAGTTGGTAAGCGATACCAGTAGCACTACTTGTCCAGTGTACTGCTCAAATGTGCTACTTTAGAAGTAATACAGCTGGTGATACTGTAAGATTAATGTTATAAATACCTGTACGCCAAAACACCCAATTTTTTTAATACATTTTCTGTTAACTGACATTTTTCTCAATATAGTACATAACAAGGCTATATAAATTAGCAATAGCAACATGTCCTAAAGAATATAATGCAACCCTGCAAACCTGAACCTGCTGTTCTTTATCTGAGTAAGGGGGTTAAAACCATCCCACCGTATAATGATTATTTGCACTATGACACTCATAGCGAGGTTGTGTTGCAGGTAGTGATGGGCGAATTTGCGCCGTTTCGCTTCGCCGAAAAATTTGCGAATTTCGCGCGAAATTCGCGAAACGGCGAAAAATTCGCGAAACGGCACCGGCGTCTCGTTTTTGACGCCGGCACCCGTTTTTGATGCCGGCGCCCGCAAACTGAAAAGTTGCTTAGAAGTAGCCATTCTGTAACATATTAAAAGTTAACTTAAAGGTGAACCACCCTTTTAGCAATATGGTGGCTAGCATTGAATTTACCCAAGCAACCATGCATTGATTTGAATAAGAGACTGGAATATGAATAGGAAAGGCCTGAATAGAAAGATGAGTAATAAAAAGTAGTTATAACAATAATTGTGTGGCCTTACAGAGCTTTTTTTTACATGGGGCCAGTGACCCCCATTTGAAAGCTGGAAAGAGTCAGTAGAAGAAGGCAAATAGTTCAAAAACTATAAAAAAAAAGATAAAATGAAGGCCAACTGAAAAGTTGCTTAGAAGTAGCCATTCTGTAACATACTAAAAGTTAACCTAATGGTTGCTAGCATTAATTTTACCCAAGCAACCATGCATTGATTTGAATAAGAGACTGGAATATGAATAGGAGAGGCCTGAGTAGAAAAATGAGTAATAAAAAGTAGTAATAACAATAAATGTGTAGCCTTACAGAGCATTTGTTTTTTCACATGGGGTCAGTGACCCCCCATTTAAAAGCTGGAAAGAGTCAGTAGGCAAATAGTTCAAAAACTATAAACAAGAAAAAATGAAGGCCAATTGAAAAGTTGCTTAGAAGTAGCCATTCTGTAAAATACTAAAAGTTAACTTAAAGATGAACCACCCCTTTAAATGTGAAGAATCTATCAAGCTGAAAAGCAATGCAGAGTACGGCTGGTGAGTTCCATTTAGTATACCTTGTGTACAGGTTTCTTACAGTAACACTATGTGACTTGTTTAAGGCTGGTTAGAAAGTTTATCTGAATCCACTGGTTTAATCTTTTCCTCCTTGGCAATAGCGAGGCAGCAATGTGACAGTAAACAGCTTTCCAAATAGTGTGGGTGTACGTGGAAGGAGTGAGAGCAGTGATCCAATGAGCTCAGGACGTTCCTTTCTGAGTAAAGGTAAAGGGAGTCAGGTACCATCAAGTACTAATGATGCAACACTGGCTTCATCTCCTCTTCCTACTCACTGTCCTGAAAAAAGAGGTAAATTTTAACCTGCACTTTCCATTAAAAATCGACTTGACTTATTTTGTTCAGCGGCTTATAATGACCCTTCTAATCAGGCAATGGTTTCAATGACAGAATGAAGGATGAACAGCAGAGGAGCTGAATATAAAGATTAGTAATGATCATAGACATCCATTCATTCCGATCAATCCCGTTCCTGGTTGCTTAGGTCACTGTATGGCTTTCTTTGTTATTGTATTGTTGGCACAAATGGCTAGTTCTCCCTGAAGCCAACGTAGCATCTGATTTCAGTTCAATAAAACCACTTCAAAATATTTTATTATGTGCCAGAAGACAAAGTGGCCCCACCATTTTTATGACATATGGTTGCCCTAAGCATCCCACTACGCACTTTGGCACCTGCATTTCATGACAGTTAGATTGCTGCAGAAATGGCCATTGAGCACTCCATTAACCCCAGACATGCCAATAAAATCACTGCAGAAATGGTCAATGAGCACTCCATTAAAGGAACAGTAACAGCAAAGAATAAAACTATTTTAGAGTAATTAAAATATAATGTACTCTTGCCTTGCATTGCTAAAAGTTATGTGTTCGCTTTAGAAAGACTACTATAGATTATATAAATAGGCTGCTGTGTAGCCATGGGGGCAGTTATTTCGGATGAAAAAAACAGAAAAGGCACAGGTTACTCAGCAGATAACAGTTATGCTCTGCTATAGAATACAATGGTATTCTGCAGAATGCATCTGTTTAACCTGTGTCTATGGCTATACAACAACCCGTTTATATAAATTATAGTAGTGTTTCTGAAGGAAACACACCAGTTTGACAAGTGCAGGGAAACAGAACATTATATTATAATTACTTTAAGACACATTTTTTGGTGTTACTGTTCCTTTAACCCCAGAATTGCCAGTAAGATCACTGAAGAAATGGTCAATGAACACTCCTTTAACCCACTGAATCAACCAGTAAGATTACTGCAGAAATGGTCTGTTAGCACTCCATTAACCCCAGAATTGCCAGAAATGGCCAATGAGTACTCCAACAACCCAGAATTGTCAGTAAGCTCATTGCAAAAATGGTCCGTTAGCACTCCATTAACCTCAGAATCACCATTAAGATCACTGCAGAAATGGCTAATGAGCACTCAATCAACCCCAGACTTGCTAGTAAGAACACTGCAGAAATGGTCAATGACCAATCCATTAACCTCAGACTTTCCAGTAAGATCACTGCATATATAGATTGAAAGCATTACCTCACCCAACTAGAATACCACAAAGCTGCTTGTCTCTCTTTGCCTTGTGCTTTCTCTGTCTGGCTGAAACTATAGAAAAAAAATCAAAGATGGTAGCGGGTTCCATAGTGGAATGCATGGCTTTACATATTACAGCCAATCTGAAGATGTGAGAAAGTCCCTGCAGACCCATCGGCCCTAAGGATCTTGGGCCCCCCACTTGGCAGGGTCTGCGGGGGCCTTAGGTACCCCAGGCCCTTCTCCTTCAAGGGGAGGCTTAGGGTATACATGACTTTAATGTGTTTGTTTTCTAAATGCATAACCTCACATTTATCAGCAGTTAGCAGTCAGCAAAGTAATAAGCAGTTAGTAGATAGCAGTTAGTAAAGTAAATAAGTAGCAAACTGAAGACTATATATTAGATTACCCTCTTAATTGAATAAAAAACAGTATTTTGCAATGGAATTGAACCCACCAACCACCATTCAGGTGTTCTTTCAGACACCTAGGTACTTTGGGGCACATTTGCTGGTACCTAGGTGCATAATTCACAAGATGGCATTCCAGGTTAGAAAATATCTATTGGAAATAACTGGAGTTAACCCGTGGGAAATGAATTCCATGTATTGCTGAAATAATATTTAATGGTTGGGTAGAACCATATGACATGCCATAGTGCATTTTTTTCTTTTCTTTTTGACTCATAATTATCCACAAAAGACTTAAAAATAAAACCATTTACTGTCATGTGAAGTACCAGACAACATTACTATCACTTCTGCTTCCTTCTCGTCAACTCCAAATGCTGTCAGCGGGAACTCCCACCCCTGTGAGTCACATTTAATAAAAAAAGAAGAAAAAAAAACAACACAGAAGAGGAACTAAAACCAAGATAAGCCTAAGCAGTTCATAAATACATTCAGGATATCTTCGGCCAAACACGGTTTATGAGATAACATGTATAGGCAATTGTAACTCTTTACCGTAACAGCAGGAGCCTGCAGTTGTTAAATAGAAAATTATTTTATATATGTGTGTGTGAGACCTGAGGTTTTCCAGCTAAGGGGTCTTTCCATAATTCGGATCTTTATACAATAAGTCTACTTAAAGTTAATTTAAACATTAATTACGTCCAATAAGATTGGTTTGCCTCCAATAAGAATTAATTATATCTTAGTTGAGATCAATTTTAAAAAATCTGAATTATTCAATTAAACTGGAGTCTATGCCTTCCCATACTTCAGAGCTTTCTGGATTACAGGTTAACGGATAACATACCCCATACCTGTGTATATATATATATATATATATATATATATATATATATATATATATATATATATATATATATATATATATATATATACTGTATATAGAATGTAGTCTATTTGATATCAGTTCAGGTCAGTGGCATAACTAGATGGCACTAGGCCCCACATCGAATTCGATTTAGGGCCCCATTACATTGGTTAGTTGATCTGTGCTACCAAGATAAATATGTTAAAATGTATTACTATATAATAATATATTTAGTGCCATACTTGGGTCTGGTTCCTCTCTAGTTATGTCCTTGGTGAATGATATTCTCCCCATGAAATGTTCCCCCAGAAAGCCAGAGTAAATCTTTCCACTTGCTAAGTTTTATCAGGGGAATCTTCAGAGTGGGGATGGTATCACTTCTAACTGGCTAATATTGATATTCTTTGGTTAATTTTAGTTGGTTAATCCTAGCAGCCCATTTCCTCACTACACCAAGATTAATAATTCAAGTTCTAATTTGTAATTCTGTTTTGGCAGCTTCTGATATTGTTTGTTACATGGTAATATCAGTAGTCAATAAAAGTAGGGGGCAGAAGGACTTTAGCCCATCCATCATAAACACCAGATGCAATTCAACTTATACTTAGCTCCTTCTCAGTAGTATATATGTCCCTTCTGACTTGATTACTGTATTAACACATACTGTATCATATAATAAGTCAGTTAATTCCAGACATATCTGCCATTTTTTATTCTAGATTTCCTATTCCCATTTTCCCTGCTCATCCATTTCATTAAAAAAAACAAGAAAACAGAAACATTTTTTTGAATCTCTCAATGAAACTACATAATCAATCAGTATAGAGTCAGCAGTGGAAATCCTAAATCACTGGCATTTTATCCAAGACATGAGGCAGCCACGTGCACATTTTTTTAGGCTAAAGAATTTTTAAACAAATTAAGGACTGGGAAAGAATTTTGCACTGTGCATACATACTACACAAAAACAACATGCCACACTTTATCTATGAAATGAAGCAGCCTTTGTACAGTCACAAAGGGAAAATTAAATAACATTGCTGATCCTTCTGATGGATAAAAAAATATCCTATCAAAATAAAAAGCCAAAGTTAAACAAATATTTTTCCCAAATTAAAGACATGAATGCCAGATATATTTCCTTTTTCAGCTACCTGACGTCAGTATGATGCTAAGGCAGTAATACTGGAATTCATTATGGAGGGAGATTTTATCCTGAGGCTTCTTTACACCAACACCATGGTTAATTGAAATGTCAAGATGCTAGCAACTAATCTTTTTATGGCTTTCTAATCTTATTAGAATCCTCTGGAGGTGAACTCAGAACCTGTATAACAGAGGAAGAAGTGTTGATAACATTAAGTGCTTGCTTTTGCATGAAAACCATGGTAACAATGTGTAAAGCAGTGTTTCTTTATTTTTGCATGGTAGAATCAATTTCCTGGTACTCATGTGATTATTTTTACTCCTTTAGTATCTTATAATGTAGATAGATTTATTCTAAGCAACTTTTGAATTGACCATTATTAGTGGCCGTTTACTATGCATCTGCAGTTTTTACTTCCAAACTAAAGGCTCTTACTCATGAGCGTTTTTACCTGCCCTCCCCTGCATTCCGTTTTTCGGCGTTCAGCCGCAGGGGAGCGCAGGAATAGACGCATTTCATTTTTTCAAATGGGGCTGTACTCACACAGGGGCTTGTAGGCGCCGAATGTAGGAAAAATGCAGCATGTTGCGTCACAACCTGCGTTCGTCGACTACATGCGCCTGTGTGAGTACAGCCCCATTTGAAGAAATGAAATGCGTCTATTCCTGCGCTCCCCTGCGGCTGAACGCCGAAAAACGGAACGCAGGGGAGCGCAGGTAAAAACACTCATGAGTAAGAGCCTTTAGTTTGGAAGTAAAAGCTGCCGAACGCCGAAAAATGGAACGCAGGGGAGCGCAGGTAAAAACGCTCATGAGTAAGAGCCCTAATCCTAGTGGTAGACAATTACTAGGGTAATTAATCAAATTACAGTTAGACAATCAAGCCTGAGTGTTGCAGAAGAAAAATATAAAAAGTGTCCGCTTAGGTGGTTACTTATTAAGCTCCGAACCTCGAATAATTCGTAGTTTTCAGAGCAAAAAAAAAACTACTAATTTTTCGAGATTTATTAAGTCCCATGGTCTAAAAACTCTGAATCCGAAACCACAGCATCTAAAAGCTCTCGAGGTCCTGTATAAGTCAGTGGGGAAGGTTCCAGTGTCTGCGCTGATATCCAATGATTTCTGGGTTTCAGCGCAAAAAACTGAAAACTCTGAAAAAATCTTAGTTTTTGCAGAAAACTCGAAACAATTCATAGTTTTCGGGGGAAAGCTCCGAAGTTTGCCCGACCCTATTTTTTCTGCCTTTTTTCTTCATAAAGAAGATCCATTCGGGAATTTGGAGTTGCTCGAATTTTGGTATTAAAAATACTGAGATAAATTCGGAGGGTGTAACCAGAAAAATATATACAAAGACAAGAGGCACTCTGCACTCAATCACCTTTAAATTAACTTCTAGTATGATGTAGAGAGTGATATTCTGAGGCAAATGGTTTTCATTTTTTATTATTTCTGTTTTTTGAGTTATTTAGCTATTTATTCAGCAGCTCTCTAGATTGATATTTCAGTCATTTGGTTGCTAGAGTCCAAATTACCCTAGCAACCATACATTACTTTGAATAAGAGACTGGACTATAAATAGGAGAGAACCTGAAAAGCAAGACGAGTAATAAAAAGTAGCAATAACAATACATGTGTAGCCTTACAGAGCATTTGTTTTTAGATGGGGTCAGTGACCCCCCATTTGAAAGCCGGAAAGAACCAGAAGAAAATAACAAATAATTTAAAAACTACTAAAAATAAATAATAAAGACAAATTGAAAAGTTGTTTAGAATTGGCCATTCTGCAACATACTAAAAATTAACTAAAAGTTAAAAATTAACTAAAAGGCAAAACCTGCCTGTTGGGTTTATTTAATGTTTAAATGATTTTCTAGTAGACTTAAGTTATGAAGATCCAAATTATGGAAATATCCGTTATCCAGAATCCCCCAGGTCCTGAGCATTCTGGATAACAGGTCCCATACCTGTAAAACATTTCCATTCTCCAAAACAACTAAGCTAGTTTTATTATTCAAAACCAAGTTAACTAAAAGTGTTGGGGAGGGGAAATAAAAAAATATAAAACACAGTGCCCTTGTCCACATTTACGATGCAGGCAACAATCTTTTGGTTCTGAATATTAATTTCAGCAGCACATACATGTTTCGCCATGTGACCTTTATTACACACAAAATTGGTTATCTTTAATCTGTGTGTAAGCTAAAAACTGTGCTAAAGTGGCAACATTCTCTGTAACATAGCCTTAGGGTGGGAGAAGATGATGGTATGCTTCCAAGAATACAATGTTAAAGCAGTTGCAAATAATTTAAGTACTGCTGGGGAAAGGCACAGTATAATGGGTTTTCCCTTACTGATCACCCCAACACTTTCCTATTTAAAATTATGTGTGAGTACAACTTGTCCTATGTACAGTGGTGTAACTACCATACAGAAGAACTCATACATAAGGGGGCTCAGAGTACAGGGGGCTCCTCTTATTCATTCTAAATGAACAACGATTTAGCGCTAATCCTACGATCGAACGATCGAAGGATTATTCGTTCGATCAAACGATTAAATCCTTCGATTCGAAGGATTTTAATCCAACGATCGAAGGAATATCCTTCGATCAAAAAAACACAGGCAAGCCTATGGGGACCTTCCCCATAGGCTAACATTGAGTTCGGTAGCTTTTAGCTGCAGAACTAGGGGGTCGAAGTTTTTCTTAAAGAGACAGTACTTCGATTATCGAATGGTCGAATAGTCGAACGATTTTTAGTTCGAATCGTTCGATTTGTAGTCGAAGTCGTAGTCGAAGGTCGAAGTAGCCCATTCAATGGTCGAAGTAGCCAAAAAAACACTTCGAAATTTGAAGTTTTTTTAATTCGAATCCTTCACTCGAGCTTTGTAAATGTGCCCCTAAGTGTAGAACTGAAATGATTTGAGCCATGGTACAAATGTCTTTTAACTGCCACAACTCATGATAGCCTTTTATCCACTGTTTCTCAACCCAGAACTACCTCCCCGGTACCTGCTACTAGTGCATGATCATTTTTCAAAATAGGATTGCTGTATATATATATATATATATATATATATATATATATATATATATATATATATATATACAGGTATAGGATCCCTTATCCGAAACCCGATATCCAGAAAGCTCCGAATTACGGAATGGATGTCTCCCATAGACTCCATTTTATCCAAACAATCCAAATTTTTAAAAATTATTTCCTTTTTCTCTGTAATAATAAAACAGTAGCTTGTACTTGATCCCAACTAAGATGTAATTAATCCTTATTGGAAGCAAAACCAGCCTATTGGGTTTATTTAGTGTTTACATGAATTTCTAGTAGACTTAAGGCATGAAGACCCAAATTACGGAAAGATCCGTTATCCGGAAAACCCCAGGTCCCGAGCATTCTGGATAACAGGTCCTATACCTTTATATATATATATATATATATATATATATATATATATATATATATATATATACAGCAATCCTATCTTGAAAAGTGTATTTTAAGGGTGGAAGAGAGCCCTCTTTGACTACTGGACTGGGGAGACACCATTTGTTTTACAGGATTAATTATCTGTATTTAAGTCTTGCATGAAAATGTGCCAACTAATAGTAGTGACCCTTAATTGCAGCAACAAAAAACATTGATCTAGGTAGCGCACATGCCATGACTTAAAGAAGAAAATGCTAAACTGATGAAGATTAATTAGCTTGATTTCAATATATTACGTATGTGTGATTCAGCTCAAGGACAAATTGTGACTATTTTTACAGGCATTTGATGGGAGGGGAAACTAAATATTTGCAATATAACTAGAAAGGGATACATTCTCATATGATGTGTATTCACATGCATATTTCATGTGTCACATCCTAATAACCACTACCCTAAAGATGAGGAAAACCAAAGAAAAGAGATACCGTAGACTGACGAAATAATTATTAATCTGTGGGCTAACACCAACTTTCACAATCCAAAATGCTCAACTTATTTTTTTGTAATGTAAGCGAGCAGGACATTTGTGAAATTGAAGCAAATGGAGGAGCCTTTAGATCTATTGCAAAACACAGTGATTAATTGGGGCTTGAAGTGCTACATAATAGGGACGTATTGGGCTGTTGCTTCACAAAGGGCTGAGTAACAGGAAGGAATGGCACCGTTATGCAGCACTTCAGGAGATAAATCATTACATTTTGTAGCAGAGTGGCACGACACTTGTTCCCTGAATTTCATGATGTGTCCCTCGCCAGTGTGGGACAATAGTTTCAATAAAACCCTTATAGAGTATGCATTGCACACAGCTAAAGATTACACACCTCTCGCTTCAGATAAGTAAAGTACAAAGTTTATATTTCAAGGGAATTTTCCAAGAAAAAGTCTTAGTATTGCCATTTTGATCTCCGTTAACAGATCATGCAATATAGAGCGGAGACTAATAACTGCAAGTTTATTAGCTGGAAGTGTGATTACTCAGAATGTTCCTATGTAACATGCACGCATATAGTAATGTGCGTAATATACACTTTGAAGTTCATTATTAACATTTTGGCACTGGGGTGTAGATTTGCTTGCTTTAAACTATCCTATTGCTGGATATCTCGAAAGTGACTCACGTTTACCATCAACAGTGGCACTAAACTCTAGGGACAGGCACATGCGTTCCCAATACTATTTAATTACTTAGCTGCAAGAAGAGTTGTGTATAGTGATGGGCGAATAAATTTGACTGGCATAAATTCACAGTGAATTTCCACGTTTTTTTTTTTGGATACGCGTCAGAAAAGTCACTCACGTCAAAACCATCGCGCATCAACACTATTCGGACGCCCGAATAGTGAAAAATTATTTGCTGTGGGCCCAGTAATATCGATATACACTTCTGGTGGGAGCAATTGTTTTTTGAGATGAAACTAGGTAGGCTGTGCAACAGTACAGCTGGATACAAGAAAACACTAGTTATATATCTAGTAAAAGATATGTTTTAGTTTAGATTTAGAGTTTTTCCTATGCATATTTTCTTTTTCTTCCCCCTCAGCATGACCAGGATTACTATTATAACAGTGTGGCAGGTGCAGAAGTTGACAGTCTTTGTTTTGGGAACATATTTCCTGTTGAGATGTATTGTATACATCTGGATGCAATCAAACAATAATAATAAATAATGGTTAGGGTGTTAATCTGAGCAAGGCTGGACTAGTTCTTCTCTTACAAAGACCATAGAACATTTTGCATTGTATTGAACAGTATATATATGCTGGGAAGAAAAGGGAGTATTTAAAACACTGGCTTTTGGCTTGTACCTTTCGATTTTAGTGTTTGAACCTTTATTATAAACATCAGTTTTCGGAGGTTCCATGGAGGCAAATCAATTGTGAATCATTAACGCGTGAGATTTATCAACTTTCGAATTCGAATGTTTGTCACAATTAGATTTTTTTTTTTGCACAAACACAAATTTGCGTTATATTTTACGAAACTCTAATGTTTGGTATACTTTGGCATCTGAAAGATTGCAAGTTCATGTAAAAGACTGGGGCTCATTTATGAACACTGGGCAAATTTGCCCATGGGCAGTTACCTATAGCAACCAATCGGTTATTAGCTTTTTGAAACCAGCTGCCAGTAGAACAATAAATGCAGCAATCTGATTGGTTGCCATGGTTTACTGCCCATGGGCAAATTTGCCCAGTGTTCATAAATGAGCCCCACTGGGAGTTATCCTAGAAAAATTTCAAACCATTTTTGTTAATTCGAGATTTTCACGTTTTTTTAAGCTTGTAAACTCACATATTTGGGGTATTAAAGTTTTTACCATGATTATATTCAATTGAGTTTTTTTTATTCCGATAAATATGCAAACATTCTAGTTTTTTCAAATTGTGAGCTTATTTGAAGTAGAAAAAATCTCTAGAAAAATCTCTCTAAAACCTCACAAACTCAATTCGGATTGAGTTTTTTGACCTTATAAATTCACAAATTCAAGTTTTTTGAGATGATAAACTCACATATTTGGGGTATTGAAGTTTTTTCCATGATTATATTCAATCGAGTTTTTTTATTCCGATTTTTTGCTAAATATGCAAACATTCTAGTTTTTTCAAATTGTGAGCTTATTTGAAGTAGAAAAATCAAAAACCTCAGAAACTAGATTTCTTGATAAATAAGCCCATAGACATACAGACACGGGAATTTATACTATCTTGTGCCCACTGTGTAAATTTAATATATGCAGCGTGCAAAAACCCATTTTCACTTAAACAAAACCCAGCATGTGTAGACACTTGCACTTACATATCCAATAAGTCTAATTTCAACTTCAAAAAGACAGCTGTTTATTTAAGGGTAGAATTCAGGTGTTTAACCGTATACTTGCCTATTGAAGTGCCACTGTGGGCTTTGTGTAAAAACGTTTTTCTCATACATCGAGACCTTTCTGAAATGCAGTGTAAAAGGCTAAACTTGCGAAAGGAATATACAGCAGGATAAATGAGTGAAGCGTGGGCAGTTATAGAACATATTCCAACTTGCAAGCTTTCAATCCAGCTGAATAAACACCGTGGCACCATAGCAAAGATTACTTTGAAGTTGGTGGATTATAAAAATGAATATTACCATACAGTGGGACAGAAATAATAGTGCAGTAATGATCACCAAGCTTAGAAGAAACATTATAATATTTTAATCCCCTCAACCCACTGTTTTCCCTCCACAACTAAGAAGCAGATGTGCAGCATCAATATGGAAGGCCAACCTGCTTCCCTCTAGCTGCTACTGACCTACAACTCCCAGGACCTGCTGATAACCACCCGCAGGAGATAAACAGATTGGTGCCCGTGGGATACAGCATGTAGGAGAAAAAGATTTATACTGGTGACTACAGATGAAGAAGAAGGGCATACAGCTGTTACAGGCTCATGAAAACACAGAATTACTTAAAATACATAAGGCTCAATATTATTGGTAAAATATTAGATAAAAAGTAGTAGTTGGTCCACGTCATGCCTAAAAAAATGAAAGAAGATGCCAGTTTTGGCTCTAAAATATATTATGTTGTGCCCAGGGTGGAGAGTTAGAACTTACTTGGGTGTGTCAGGAAATCATCTACGAAATGAGAACATTTTAGCCATTACCATTTAGGCTCCTTCCAACAACAAAATAACAAACCACAAGCACCAAAGGTCAGATACACATGTGTGCTAGCATGAAAGGTTTCCTACATTCAAAGTTAAAAAAGTAAAACAAATCAGCAGCTTTTCCACCTCTGCCAGGGAGACTGGAACATAGATCCACATTGCCTCCACCTCAAACAGGATCTCCGTAGTCTTTTTCACTGGAGGAAATAGCTCTCCCACACTCTCAGCACGAGAAAACAGCAACTCTATATCTAATAATAAATGCAGTAATAGAATAGCAATGCGCACTCAGCAATATGGAGTGCAAAAACTTTACAGTACACCTTCTTTTTACAGAAGCGAGCAACTTTGTAGCCATGCCCAAGTAGGGCAAAAGCTGTCACATACAACAGAGGCACTGACATTTTGGAATTCTATCGGCATATCAAGATAAATGGTAGGGGCTTCTTCTTTACTAAAATGCGAAGTTGCATCCATGGTGCCGAACGCTGGCGAATTTTCACTAGTTTTACTTTGGCAATACGAGCAAATAAAATCGAAGATGCGCTAGCGTTCAATTCTGCCTAGCGCAACTTCGTTAGAGGTCTTCGCTCAGGCTAATTTGCATACGGCGGGAAATTGTAAAGTTGAATGGACGTATATGTTGCAGCAAATACATTACATTACATAAGTCCAGGGAACCTTAATACAGAAGATAGACTTGTTATAATGCCCTACACATGAGCCCACTGTATTGTTAATGTTCCATATGTTAGAAAATGTATGGGGGAACCCAGTTACCCAAAAATAATTTTTAATAAACTTTTGCAGGCTATCACTCTGAAAAAAGGAAAAGACTCCAGCGTTTTTCACTAAAAAATATGATGTAAGTAACAGAAGAATGAGAAATATCTATGCACTCCAGTGCACTTCGCCTGGTCTGAGCTATTGAAAGCAAGTCTGGTGAAAGAGGTAATGCATCTTAGTGAATTTGCGGAGGAACGTCCATTCGCCAGAGCGAAAACTCGCCCTGCGATAGAGTGCGAATCAAAACTAACGTCTATCTCCTTTGCTAGCGAAGTGACGCATGCGCCCGTTAGTAAATCGGCAAAGTCCCTGAAAACAGTAGTCACTTCACCCTTTAGTATATCTGACCCTATGGGTGTTATTTATCAAAGTCCGATTTTATCTCAACATTTTCTGCTACAAACTGTAATCAAATCCGCTTATTTATTATTACATTTTCCTGAAAATTTTCTTTGCGGGTAAAGAAAATCCGATTTTCACGGTTTTTTTTGGATTTTCCACCTGAAAACTCAGATTTCTTTAGCTTTTTTGCCCGAAAACTCTGAAAACTTAGGGCTATTGCACGAAACCCAGCTCACATAAAAAAATCTTTGGGACTTCTCCAATTGACTTATATTCAACCTCGACAGGTCTGAGATTGCTGGATTTTCTAATTCTGACTTTTCCATCCTTGAGGTTTAATAAATTCTGAAAAATTTGTGATTTTTTTAAAAGTCAGATTTTATAAAAAAATCACAAATTTTACGGGATTTTCGCATTCGGAGTTTAGTAAATAACCCCTTAACTGTTATCTAAGTGTCTCTATCTGGGGCAAAGGTATAATAATTAGTAGCTAAAAGTTTTCTTTGAATATTTACTTTTTTACTTTTTCTGGGATGTAGTGTTACAGTATTCTCACAAATGAGTCTGGCTGTGCTTAGAGTCAAGATATCTATACATGTCCTCGTAATCAGTAGACACACGTGTTGTTTGGATTACAAAGACTGCACTTCTAGCATCACAACTATTCCTTATGTCTCATAAGACCTAGTGCTATATCTAAGCTAGGCATGCTGCCCCAGGTGAGAGACATGATACTACTTGTCCCACCACTCAATTTTACTTCTCTCTTGCTCGGATAGGGGCAGGTATAGACAAGATCATTAGTGGACAAAGCACAGTTGGGCTCTCCTACATAAAAAACAGAATTCCCAGCTTTAAAAAATTGGAACTTATGCTCTTTGAATTACTAAAGGAGGCTATTCTGTACACCTGGTGACAGATGAGGACAGATGTCTGTGCTCCATGGATTGCCAACTTGTTTTTAGTGCAGAAAATTAGGTGACTTTTCCCAGTGGCAACAGGTATTGATTTAGTAGGATTCAGTGGTGTAAATATAGAGGAAACAGAACCTGGGGGGGGGAGGGGGAGCTGGATCGCAGGGTCAGCTTCCTCTATAGCAGGGGTCCCCCTTTTCTATTAATGAGCCACATTGAAATGTTAAAAATTTTGGGGAGCCTCACAAGCATGAGAAATAGATTTAATTGGCTATTTAGTAGCTCCTATGGACTTCCAGCCTGCAGCAGGCTCTGTATTGAAGTAAACTTTTGTCTTTATGCCTCCAAAACCTGTCTTGTAAGTCTGGAATTTAAAAAAGAGAACTTGCTTTGAGGAATATGGGAGCAACAATAAAGAGGTTGGAGAGCAACATATTGCTGACAGGCTACCGGTTTTGGAGCACCGCTCAGCATTGAAATCCCCCTGGAGCGAGGTTGCAACAAGGGAGGAGGTTGTGGGCAGGAGCAGATATGTGCACTGGCCCCTCTGAAGATTTTTTGGGTGGGGGGCCCGATGGCTCTTGTCACACCGTTTGTAGAATGCATAGGATCGGTGAGTTTATTGCAGCATGTTTATAATTATGAAATATTAATATGAAATAATAACCTACATCAAAGTAGTTCCCAAAATGTGGTGCTAAGCACCTAAGGGGATATAATGTAGTAGACAGGGAGGCCTATCCTAAGGCTGATATAAAGTGTACATACAACCTCCTGGAACTATATTAAAGTGACCATATGACTGTTTGCCCATATCTGTACCTTTTGATTAGTAATGCAGGACAGATCAAATACTGGACCGTAAGGTAATGGATGGTGTTACACGGATGATATTGATATAATTCAATGGCGCAAGGGTGGGCAAAGTAATACAGAACTCTTCTTAGTTACTTTCTATCCTACATACATCACTGACGAAGGGAAATGGTAAATTAAAGCCGGAATGTGCGTTCAAAGGGACCGTTGCGAGGTTTGGTTACACTAAGATTAGTTTGGCAAAATCATATTGCCTTATTAATTGCTTTACGATTTTGCATCCAACCCATTTACAGATATGCTTGAAAAAGAAAAGCACTGTACTGACAATAAATAATTGCAGTTAAAACAAAGCATAAATCACACTTTCGCTAGCTGAATTAATAATGTTGATCCAGGGACAACTGAGTTTGAGGGAAGACTGTGGACTTGGCAAATTACAATTTGGGGATATAAACCCAAAATAATTTACTTAACAACAGAAAATGTAATCCTACTCAGTAGTGATGGACGAATTTGTCACGGTTTGCCAAAAAATTTGCAAATTTACCCAGAAATTCTCAAAACGGCGAAAAATTCGCAAAACGCATTGAAGTCAGTGGGTGTCAAAATAATTGCACGTCAATTTGACGTTTATATGCGTGCCTATTTTGTCCAAATGCATTAAAGTCAATGGGTGTCCGAATAATTTTGACTCGCGGCTATTTTTATGCACGCAACTATTCTAACGTGCGCGGATATGACGGATTTTTCACCACAGCCAACCTTGATCTTTGCTTCTCATCTGATTCTGTGAAAGATTTGCCTGATTTATTTTCTGCAGTGCAACAATTTTAGTCTCCATTATCAAGTCCAGGGTGAAGCTACAGTATATGATATCATTGAGAATACTGATAAAGTGGGAACATGGGGATATCCCAGCCCAGTGTACGGTACATGACCAGTGTTTTCTTCTGTCATTGACATAAACCAATGCCCAAATGTAATTAAAAAACGTAATGTATTTCCTAAAGGTAAGGTATCTAGGGTTTGATTTACGAAATTTTGATCTGGAAATCCTGCAGGTTTTAAGAATGAATTGTTCAATATCAGTATTTATCATTCTCTGAGCTTTCAACGTTGATCCAAAACTGGGTTGGGATACCAAATGCCATGGAAGAGTTTGGGCAATGATTTATTTGTTTAAGTTTTTCCCTATGATTCAGTAAATAGCAATATTAATTGATATGTATTAAATTACCAATTTCCTGGAGGATCAAGTCCTTATTCTTTCTCTGAATGGTAAATAATGGTCAAATATTCTAAATATTTTCAATTCGAGTCGAAGTCAAAGTTGAATTTAGGCCTATTCAATGGTCGAAGTACCCAAAAAATTGTTTCGAAGTTTTGTTTAATAAGAAGGTGACTAAACTGTCGATTTTATAGGGCATAATCTACCCCCTATTGCATAAGGATAGTCGCCAAGGAGTTCCATGACATATAAAAGAATGAGGCTCGCTGTTTGACCCCCGTTTGACCATTCAGTCAATACCTATATATACACATTTAACATATAATAAACACACTCTTTGTTACCACTATTAAGACAAGATTAAAAAATATGTACTTCCCGTCTCATAAAATAAACCTGAGAATCATGTGATATCATGTTACATCATTGAGTACCAATTATAACTGATGACATCACCAAGCACCATTTATAAGGATATAATTTACAGGATATTCATGGCTCTTGTGTGTCATAAAATGATATAAAACTATATAAAAAGCAAATGATTAGTATTTATGTTTATTTAATCAAAACATAAGTGGAAAGTTTTCTTGTATAGTTCTGAATAGGTTTTAAACAGATGGAACAAGTCTATAAGGAGTAGCTATTCAGTACATGAGGACCATGTGTTCAGCACTGTCTGTGTTTCCCAAGCAGGACAGAACGTTATGGCAAATGGGAATTAGTAATAGCAGTTGCGTATAAAAAAAGAGGGAAGGTGTGGGAGGATGAAGTGAATAGTGGACTTTTATCCCATTTAACTTGTTAATCACCTAAACAAAGTGTGGAGCAACGTTCTCACCAAAAATCATTATAATTATATGCCTGGAACTATAAGTATTTAAAGGTGAACTAAACATTTAAATAATATCTTATGTCTGATACATGTACATACAGTAAGTGAGCCTCCTAACATCACATTCTGGGCATTTATGGGTGTCTTTAATTCTGCTCAGTCTGTGACATCCCTCTGCCTTAAACCCAGTTAGCTAATGGATAAAAAAAACACCCAGTAATTATGACTAATGTTCTCTAGTTTGATCAAAATAGACTTTAGACAGATTTTCTGCCCAGATTAAAAACATAGGCATGTTCCTGGCATGTTTGCTAGGGTTATTAGGTGGCAGATTTCAGGAGTTCCATAATAACTGGCCAAGGAGCCCCCAGCACAGATAATTCGATTTTCCTTGCTATGAGTGAGGGGGCTGTTGTTTAAAGCAGGAGACCTTCAAATCTCTGTAGGGGTGTCCTGTAAAGAAGATAATATAATTACAATAATTCCCATTTATTACTAGGTTATGGCAAAGTAACATTACTAAGTTCTAGTGATGGGCGAATTTGTCCCGTTTCACTTTGCTGAAAAATTCCTGTGAAATCCGCGAAACGGCAAAAAATTTTCAAAGCGCATTGAAGTCAATGGGTGTCAAAATTATTTTGATGAGTGTCAATTTCGACACCCGTGTCAATTTTTATACGTACGCCTATTTTGTCCAAATGCATTAAAGTCAATGGGCGTCCGAATAATTTTGACGTGCAACAATTTTTATGCACGTGCCTATTCTGACAAACGTCCAAATTTTTTTGAAGCGGATGGATTTTTCGCTGGTGAATTTTCTCGATAGTTTCGCTAATTTATTCGCCTGGCGGCAAAATGTTGAAATTTGCAGCAAATTCGCACCTGCCAAATTTATTTGCCCATCACTATTACCAACCAACCAGCAATTTGTCTGGATTTTTCAAGTGGAGCGGTAATATTAATAACAAAAGGAAACTGATAGATATTGGTATATGAAGGTGCTCCAATGTCAACATTACCCCCATCCTCACCACCACTCCATTTTCCTAATGGACTCAAATTCATGACATAAAAAAGCCAAAACTATATGCCTAATCACAACATAATAAAAACCTCCATCCAAACCAATTGCCGTCTATTTACATCCCATTCTATCAAACCTTTCAAGTACTGTCTCTCCCCATTAACAGCGTGTTTAGAGGGTTATTCCCTCCACATGTATGAAATATGTTCAAGATATTTGTTTTCTTAATATTCATGGAATGGATACTTTTTAAAATTCAATCAAAGGCATACAAGATCTGGGACTAGAATGAAACTATAAGTCCCTGCCCTACACATCATATGTGATTGGCAACACCTGTTGCCAGAAAACAAATTATGTAACATTTTTAATGATTTACTGCAAATTATAATACAAATCCAAGTA
The DNA here is from genome assembly GCF_017654675.1 of Xenopus laevis. NCBI lineage: Eukaryota > Metazoa > Chordata > Amphibia > Anura > Pipidae > Xenopus > Xenopus laevis. The sequence continues at coordinate 100,257,425 of NC_054383.1, forward strand.
AACTTGACACTCTGGAGGCACAAAAACCTTCTCCCAAACCTGTTCAGTGTTTTTGAGATTTGCTTTTTGGCATGACTCAGCCATTATTTCTATGTTTTCTCTTGCCTGGCTATATTTAAAAAACACTTTGCTTAAAGCAACTATTACATAACAGCAATGCACATATTTTTGTCTGTTCCTCTTTGTTGTTTTTCGGATGCACGGCGGAAAATATAGGGTTCATTCATGAACACAAGCATATGTTTATATGGCAAAATGTGTGCAAAGTTTTAAATGTAAATGCTATTCATGCAAGGTACTTATCTATACATATTCTATTCTTGTATCTCAAACCAAAACACCATTTGCTTCAGCTTTTCTGAATAATGAACAAAGATCAGGGTGCATGGACTCACACCAGAGCCTTGAAATTCCCCTCTCTTTTGCAAAGTTGTCCATAGTGATACATGCATTTTAGCCTTCAGATATGATCTTTATTGTCAGCAGCTCTCCTCCTGATCCAGATTTGCCCACTTTCCACCCCAATCTGCCTGCTCTCTGTCCCCTGGCTCTACAACACCATTGACCTGACTTCCTGAATGCAGGCCAGTAAGTTTTGCATATCATGTGCATTTCCTCATATATGTTGAATACTTCCTAAATAGCCTGTGTTCTAACTCTATGGAACAGTGACCCCATATGCATGCCAAAGCAGGTCATCTTGGAAATACTGGATCAGCAGTATATTAACTTCATTTTCAAGCTACTTTTATAAATGGATTAAAGGGCAGTTACTAAGGGCCCACAAGGAAAAGAGGAGCCATTATTAGTCTTTCCAACATCACTAACATTTGAATCAAGCATCCCTCTAGAAATGACAGATCCCTCATTTAGGATCGCCCATGATTTTGTAATGTAATTTCATAATCAAAGGAGAAGGAAAGCGACCAAAGCAGTTTATTGCCAATAGATTAGCCACAATAGTGCAAGCTATAACACTATATTTATTCTGTAGAATGCTTTACCATACCTAAGAAACAGCTCTAGAAGCTCTCTGATTGTTTATGGTAGCAGCTGCCATATTAGCTTGGTGTGACATTACTTCCTGCCTGAGTCTCTCCCTGCTCACTCATAGCTCTGGGCTCAGATTACATCAGGGAGGGGAGGAGGAGGGGAGAGAGGAGCAAACTGAGCATGCTCAAGCCCTAGACCTGGAGGTTTAAGCTGAAAACAGGAAGTCTGATACAGAAGCCCATGTGTACACAATAGAAGGAAAGAAATGCTGTGTTTCTTTTGACAGAGGACTCAGAACAGCATTACTTTGAGGGATTACTGGTGTATTTATGTAGACCTTTCTGATAAAGCTTACTTCATTTTAGCCTTTCCTTCTCTTTTAAGGGTTTGTTCTCGACACCACAACATATAGCAGCTGGGGCCTGGTAAGGAAAAACAACTACATAAAAAAGTAGGTCTAGTAAAACTAGCAATAGATGTAAAATAAACTCTAGATGGTCTGTTTAGTCAGGCTGCTAGTTGTTATAATGCTTTGATATTTTAGTGAAGGTCTTATATATACAGATCTACCAAGTGTCATCAGTTAGAGAGACAGTTATGCTTATAGACCTGTCCTTGTGCTCTCACGCTAGTAAAGTCACCCAGTTCAGATCCCTCCTTCTCAGCAACTCTACTGGTAATTCCTGCTTCATAGTGCTTCAGTCTAGTTAGGAGCTACCTAGTGACCATGGTGATTCTAGGCATCTGCACGTGATATATGTTGTTGCTTTCCTTATATAATCTATACTTACAGCTATAAGTAACTTCTTAAATGGGTGATTTACTTTTAACTTTTAGTATGTTATATAATGGCTAATTCTAAGCAATTTTTCAACTGGCCTTAATTTTTTCTTTTTTTCTTTTTAATTTTTTTTAATTATTTGCCTTCTTCCAGCTTTCAAAAGGGGGTCACTGACCCCACCTAGAAACAAATGCTCTTTAAGGCCACAAATGTATTATTATTGCTACTTTTTATTACTCATCTTTTTATATAGACCCTCTCCTATTCATATTCCAGTCTCTTATTCAGATCAATGCATGGTTGATAGGATACTTTAGACCCTAGCAACCAGATTGCTGAAACTGCAAACTGAAGAGCCACTGAATAATGCAAATTGTCTCAAAATATCACTCTGTACATCATACTAAATGTTAATTTAAAGGTGAACAACCCCTCTTGTTTGCTTTCAGTCCATAACTACCTCTTCTTTCCTACCAAGGGAGATCTGGAAAGAGTACTCCTATTTTAATGAGACCATTAATGAGACGTAAAATAAAATTATGTCCCTTAATAACCAAGAGGAACCATAAACCTGAGTTTAAAGGGTCTGCTCAAAATAGAATGTATCCATGGAATATACGTATGTGTTTATGCAGCTAAAACCCTCTGTATTATTTTAGTTGGAAACAAATGTATTTTTAGACTTTGGAAGAATTTTATTTCTAACAGATATAATTATAGCAGTGGGAAATTACTGTGATTTTTTTTGCCATCTTCTAAATAAAGTAAAATAACATAGCAATTAGCTTACTTGAAATACTGAAATACTGTTTGCTTGGCTTGAAAAAAGGAACATCATATTAAATTATTTTTAGGACTCTGAATTCTGGATGTAATGCTAGTAAAATGGAAACAAACACATGGAAATAAGTCATTTTTCATTCTTTTTTTGAACTTTGTTTTTTTAATAAAAACTGATAAATTAAGACAGTAACAAGACAGTAACAAGGTTTAGGTATCTGTTCTGTTTCAATGTGAACCATGAATGGCGTTCTATAGCACATGAACAATGACGTTTTTTTTTTTTACCAAATTATTTGCGCTTTGTCATTGAATCATATTAGTATTAAACTAGTAATTGTCCAAAAACACAGATTTTAGAAATTTTAAAGCTATTCATATTTTTGTTGGTACTTTTTATAATAACTTTCATGGCATTCGTGGTTTTATAGAAATAGTGTCAAAAAGCTCTAATACTACAAAAATTCCACTTTTAATAAATGGGCCTCCCATAGAGGTCATTTATCTAATCCCCGATGCACAAAAGTTAGAGTTTTAAAGAGCGCAAGAGCACAACTCTTAATGCTCACTTAAAAAACACGTTGTCAAAAACCACAAGTAATAAAAAATGAAAACCAATTGCAAATTGTCTCAGAATATCACTCTTTACATCATACTAACAGTTAATTTAAAGGTGAACAGCCCCTTTAATTTGTGGTACGTGTGTAAGTGGTCACTAACCACTTGTAAGGATGTTGTATAGAGTATATAATGCCCCAAATGATAATAAAACAGATTCAGTAAAAGGTTAAAAATCCTTTAATAGGTTCCCATGTATCAGAAAAAAACATAACTAATCCATAAGAATGGGGTCACTAGTAGGCAAGCCAGGGAAGAGAATTAAAAGGGTTGTTCACCTTTTAATTAACTGTTAGGGGCTGATTCACTAACTTCGAGTGAAGGATTCGAAGGTATAAACTTCGAATTTCGAAGTTTTTTTTGGGCTACTTCGACCATCGAATGGGCTACTTCGACCTTCGACTACGACTTCGAACTAAAAATCGTTTGACTATTCGACCATTCGATAATCGAAGTACGGTCTCTTTAAAAAAAACTTCGACCCCCTAGTTCGCCATCTAAAAGCTACCGAAGTCAATGTTAGCCTATGGGGAAGGTCCCCATAGGCTTGGCTAACTTTTTTTGATCGAAGGATATTCCTTCGATCGTTGGATTAAAATCCTTCGAATCGTTCGATTAGAAGGATTTTATCGTTCGATCGAAGGAATTATCCTTCGATCGTTCGATCTAACTATCTGCGCAAAATCCTTCGATTTCGATATTCGAAGTCGAAGGATTTTAATTCCTAGTCGAATATCGAGGGTTAATTAACCCTCGATATTCGACCCTTAGTGATTTGGCCCCTTAGTGTTATAAAAACAGTGATATTCTGACACAATGTGCAATTAGTTTTCATTTTTTATTATTTGTGGTTTTTGAGTTATTTAGCTTTTTATTCAGCAGCTCTTTGATCTGCATCCGGTAACTAGGGTCCAAATTGACTTGCATTGATTTGAATAAGTGACTGGAATATAAATAGGAGAGGCTTGAATAGAAAGATGAATAATAAAAAGTAGCAATAACTGTACATTTGTAGCCTTACAGAGCTTTTGTTTTTAGATGGGGTCAGTGACCCCCCCATTTGAAAGCTGGAAAGAAAAATTACTTTACTATTGTAAAGTTGCTTAGAATTCACCATTCTATAACATACTAAAAGTCAACTTAAAGGTGAACCACCCCTTTAATGGGATTTTGTGGCCTGAAGTGTCCGTGTTATTATATCTTTTGGAACATGCTATATATTGTTTTTATATTAATATTATATTATTATATTCAATTATAATTGCAGCTACTCTTGCATTGGCCAGGTCACTTGCCATCTAAACATTGTTTGGGGGGAGTCGTTGGTGACCCCCCAGGGGGGTGGAATTTGGCCCTACACTGTTTTTAACCTGTGTGTGTATGGTTTGTGCTCTTGTTATCACTTAAAGGAAAACTATACCCCCAAAAATGAACACTTAAGCAACAGATAGTTTATATCAAATTGAATGACATATTAAAGAATCTTACCAAACTGGAATATATATTTACATAAATATTGCCCTTTTACATCTCATGCCTTGAACCACCATTTCGTGACTGTATCTGTGCTGCCTCAGAGATCACCTGACCAGAAATACTACAACATTAACTGTAACAGGAAGAAGTGAGGAAGCAAAAGGCAGAACTCTGTCTGTTAATTGGCTCATGTGACCTTACATGTGGTTTGTATGTGTGCACAGTGAATCTTACGATCTCAGGGGGCGGCCCTTATTTTTTAAAATGGCAATTTTCTATTTATGATTACCCAATGGCACATACTACTAAAAAAGTATATTATTATGATAATGGTTCATTTACATGAAGCAGGGTTTTACACATGAGCTGTTTTACTCAGTATCTTTTAATAGAGACCTACATTGTTGGGGGGGTATAGTTTTCCTTTAATCAAAATCTTTATCTTAGTACAGTTACTAATGACAGAATTATGCAGTTATCTGACTCCAGCAGACAGAGTGATCTCTGAGCCAGTGATATCTATTTTTGTAAGTACATCTGTCTAAATCCATGACTTCACGTTCTAGATCTCTAGTATGTGTACATATACTCATAAAACTGATAGCATATTGTCTGATAATGACTGATAATGTATAGATATACCTGTGTGGCTCATTAGGAAAGAGTGTACAGGAGACAGAAGATACTTTCTTTGTTGCCCAAGTTAATTGCTTACTGTCACATTTTATTGGTAGCAACAAATATTATTAGTGCTGGGGAAAAAGAGAATGAACACTTTCTGATTCAGGAGTCGTTTTCAGAGTTATTCTCTGCAGTCTTGCATGCTTTCTGCCATGAGATCCAGGAAGGGGGGAAATGCTCTGTTAAATAAGCACATTATATAACATTTCAGAATGTAAAGAAAAGGTTAGTAAATGTGAAAAAAGTCAAACTGCTGGTGCTGAGAAAATCCCAGAAAATTGGCAAGAATTTTAAGAAAACTCCCCCCTTAGGGGTCCATTTACTAAAGAGCGGTAAATCTGACTTCAAGTTTCCACATGTTATCGCTGAGAATATTTTTCCGCCAGAATATTCGCAGCGACTAAGTTTACTAAACAGCGATGCGCTCAGAAGTCATTGCGATCACTTGCGGTAATTACCTTAACAAACCATCTTAAGTTAGCGGTAATTTTAGCGAATTTTCTGCCGACAAATTACGTTTTTTTCGAATATTTATGCTATATGTTTTATGGCGGTTATTATGCAAATTTTTACTGTGACATTTATGGCCAGAAATGCATCATGAAAACTCATAAACTTTATTGACTGATGATTATACCATCCAACAACATTACACCAATCAAACATTTATGCATCATATAAACCCTTCTGCCAATAGAATCATATGAACAAGAAATGATACCAGTCAATCTCTTTGCTTCATAGAAATGCACAGTTTAATGTAGCCAATCACAATGAAACCAAAAAAAGCGTAGAGGCTGAAGAATCCTTGTACTGTGATGCCTGCTGCCAATAATATGACTCTGAAAACTTATAGATAGAAACAGAAGCCAAAACATCCTGTCAGCAATAGCTACAAATCTCTCTCCTGTCAGCAAAGAATGATGGGTAAAAAAAAAGTATTATGGGATATTTCCTGCCTCTTGAGAATTTTTTGGCGGAAAAATATTTTTACGCCACTGCATAGGTGGCGGTAAAATTTTGCGAATATTCTTGCGTAAATTTTTTGCACATTTCACTGTTTAGTAAACCAGGCATTAATGTGTTCGTAGCGTTATTTTCAGCGAATGCGATAACTGGCGAAAACATATTTTTGCGCAAGAAAATTCGCAAATTTATATTTACCGCAGGTTATTAAACTGGCGTAACCATATTTGGTGCCAAATTTGTCTATATTTTGTGCGCATATTTTTACTGCACTTTAGTAAACGGACCCATTAGTCTTGACCAAGATATAGCTACTTTAGTCAATATAGCCACTCTAGCTGAGAGATTGTGCTACTTGTTAGTCCTTATGTACAGTAATAGGAATTCTATGGCTAGGGCCACACAGGGGCAAAAAAATGCTAGCAGAAATACGCTGGCTGATTTCTGCCCTACTGTGGGCCTCCTCTGTCATTGAATCGGCTCGTCGCAAACAGACTTGGCGGGATTCAGAGAAGCACGAGTCTCTGCCCAAATCCGCCTTGCGACGTCATTGGCCCATCCGGAGTTAGCTGCAGTGAAAGGTGGCAACCCTACACCCAGATTTAAGCAGTAACTCTCAACAGTGGCTGGTGCCGCTATATTTGAATATGGCTCTGTCACACACTGTGTTTTGATCACAGCAACCATTAAGAATTGCTTCCTACTTTCCTAAACAGAGATCAATACAGGTCTCTCAGTAGCCATGATGAAGTGAAAGGAAAGCAATCTGCGATGGGGAGAAGCCTTTTAGGCACTGCTACAAACAGGAAAAATAAACATTTTTATTTGGACGAAAATATTGTTTTATTATGGGCTTCTTCGTGAAAAACTGGAATGGAAATTGTTTTGTAAACCCAACATAAGATTAAAAAGTTAACAAACATACTGTATGCCACACCACACTAAAATTGTGCTGCTTTTTTTGTACATATTGCTGCAGCTTTCCATATATATCACATTGTGTGAGATCTGTCTAATTGTTTTTTCTGTTAGTTGTATGAACCTTATGATTTCAGTTTGCTATGATTTTAGTGGCAAAAAAAACAAAGCTTTGACCAATGCAGCTGTGAAGAAAGCAGATCCTAAAATCTATGGGGAACAGGGTTGGATAGGGTTGGATAAAATGTACTGTTTTCTCTTTGGTATTTAGAAGCCTGCACTTTTTGTCATAGTTTTTAAAAGGACAGTCCCAATTTTGACAGCTCAGCCTGAAGTCCTGGTTTCTTACAGAAATGTCCCGAGTTTCTCTTTGATCTCCTGCACTGAAAAGCCAGAAAAAGATACAAAGTTGTAATTAAATGAGAGAGCCCAGCACCTGCACTTTGATACATGTGTAACCATTTCAGATAAGCAAAGATACAATTGTAACTATTTAATATAAGCAGGTCTCTTGGGGAAACGGTGACTTGCAGCTTCAAAGGCAATTCACCTTCATTAACAAAACTGTAATAATATATAAATCCTGACCCTAAAACCCCCAGAAATGTGTTCAGACTTTCCATAACTAGTGATTGACGAATTTATGCGCCAGGCATGGATCCACAACGAATTTCCGAATTCCGCTGATGGTGAATGTTTTCACGAAACTGCAGCGAAAATTCACTATGGGAAAATTCGATAAATCGACAAAAAAAATTGTAGCCCGTCAAAACTATTCGGACACCCATTTACTTAAATACATTTGGACAAATACATTTTTCTTAAAAAAATTGTTGCTCATGTCAAAATTGTCGCATGTCAAAATAATTTTGACGCCATTTGACTTCAATGCGTTTCGCGAATTTCTCGGTGAAGTGAAACGGGACAGATTCGCCCATCACTATCCTAACTTGCCAAATGGACGTGGTATTTAGGGGATGTGGAAACAAAATTGGCGCGGCAGAACTTTTTGTGCCACACTTCAGCAGGTAAAATTTCTCTCAGATAACGCTAATTCACTAAAATGCGTAGTTTCTTCCGAGCATCGAACGCTGGCGAATTTTCGATAACGTTACTTCGGCAATGCGAGCAATTCAAAGCGAAGATGTACTGCCGTTCATTTTTGCCTATCGCAGATTCGCTAGAGGTCTTGTGCACAGGGTAATTTGCATATGGCAGAAAATTTAAAGTTGAATGGACGTCTTTATGTAAAATTTTGCAGCAAATACATTACGTTTTTCACTGTTAATTACACATGTCCAGGGAACCTTAATAAAGACAATAGTGTTGTTACAATGCCTTACACATAAGGCCACTGTATAGTTAGGGGCATATTTATCAAGGGTCGAATTTCGAATTGAAAAAACTTTGAATTTCGAATTCAAGAAGACTAACCAAAATTGTTGAAGCTTTTTTTTTGTCAAATAGGTCAGTTTTCGACCGAATAGGTTCGTATTCTGCCGAATTTGAATCGTATGAATCAAATTAATAGCATATTTGATCAAATTAAATTATGATTTTTCAGAGTCCACCAATTGACTCCAAATAGGTTCTAGAAGGTCCCCCATAGGCTAAAACAGCAATTTCGGCGGGTTTTAGATTTTAAAAAGAGAGTACATGATATATTTCGATATTCGATTTGTTTTTCAAATTCAAATCGAATTTGGACTATTTCCTAGTCGACGTATGCAAAAAATATATATAATTTTTTTTCATTTGAAAATTCAACTTGACCTTTGATAAAGCTGCCCTTTAATGTTCCATATGTAAGAAAATGTATGGGGAAACCGATTAGCCCCAAAAAATGTTTTAGGAATTTTGCAGGCTATCACTCTGAAAAAAGGAAAAGACGCCAGCGGTTTTTTGAACTTAGATGCTTTTTCCACTCACAGAATATGATGTAAATAACAGAGGATATGCACTTTGCCTGGTCTGAGCTGGCGAAAGCAAGTCTGGCGAAATGTTCAGTAAAATCTGCATTTTAGTGCATTTGCGGAGTAACGTCCATTCGCCAGAGCGAATTGTTGACTGGTGATAGAGTATAAATGACCGCTAGCACCTATCTCTTTCGCTAGCGAATTGATGCCTAGTAAATTTCCAAAGTCCCTGCGGGCGGTAACGCTGGCGAATTGTCTCTTCGCCTTTAGTAAATCTGACCCTATGTTGTTGCCAGTTGGCAGATGACAATGAAAAATTGGGCAGGGGAGATAAATAGAAGATTGTAGTTATATATATAAATAACTCACAATATGCAATCATATGCAGGCTACTGCTCATGAAATAAAATATGAGTTTTGTGCTTTTTAGGTTTTTTTTTGATTAATATAAAACAAGCAAAACACTCCATGCCTCCCCACCATCAGCCTCTTATGAATCAAGCGCTGCTGAATGCATGCAGCACCCTGCACCCTGTCTTGCTCATCCCCTACCACCCGTGTTCATTGTTACAGTAAATATTTTCTTTTTATTTAAATCAACCTGAGCTGCATTTTTTCCATTGACTTTGTGTATTCTAAAACAAGCAATTATTTCAGAGGTATACTGACAACAAGCAATGTTTGTGGAAGGTTGTTAACCGATTATCTTATTTAGCGGCTTGGTTAAAGACAAATAATTTGAGCTTATGCTTGCTTGTTGGCAAACATAGAAAAAGGGCAGGGGTGCTTCGCCAATGAGGCGAGTTGAGGCTGTCGCCTCAGGAGGCAGCGCCCCACTAGGTACCAGGGGCAGCAAAAATGCTGCTCCTGGTACTTTAAGAGCGAATTTCCGGGGGAGGGGGGGCAGCAGCAACTGCTGCTGCCTCAGGCGGCGGAGGGGCCAGGATCGCCCCTGAAAAAGGGTCTACAAAAACCGAGTTCCTGGAACAAAGCAATAAATTGGTATCTTTGTAAATGGACATTTTGCAGCTTTTTGTTTTCAGAGGAATGCTAGGCCCCTTTGTGTAGGGCAGTAAAGCAGTGCCAGAGATAATTGTGAAAGTTGGTTGGCTTTGCCAGAGCTCCCTGTTGTGTGTAGTTGGGATAGAAGAGTTCTGCAGGAAGTTCTGGCTATAGTTTAGCAGTTTGTGTCCTGTGTATCAATACTGTTCACTTCACTTGCTTGAAGTGCATGAACTCGTCAGTGAGTGGGCTGACAAAGAGACAATTATATATAAGTTTCCCAGAGGCTCACTAAGTTTAAACAGGTGTGACATTTTAAATAGGCTTTTGTAGCTGTCTCCCCTCCACTACTTTCAAATTGAATAACTGACATTTCCATGAATTACTCTCAAAATCAATTGTGCCGGGATTGTTTTTCAAAGAAAATGTAAGAAAAACATTCGCATCTGCCATATTTTGTTTCGCTGGAAAGCAGGTCACCCGATCGACACTGGGCACTCTTCCCAGCCCAGCGAAACTATCCAGCAGTACACGATGTATTTCAAGCGCAGAAAGATGGATGTCGGAACCAAATTCCTTCACCACTAAATTCTGGTCACTCAGCTCAAGTTAAGATTTGGGGCTAATCTCCTTGTTAACACTGCAAAATAGTAAAATGTCAGAGTTAGATCAGGACAAATGCAGTCCCACATGTGTAATAAATATAGAAACAAAAACAATGATCTTCTAAGAATAATATTTTTAAATTGCTTGGGACTAACTGATAAAACCATTAGTTGTTTGAAATATATACAGATGGAACAGTATGGTTGCAGACCGTAACAACAGCAGAACGAGCTGGTCCAAGGAAAAGTGAAGAGACTCGAGCATAGCTATGGAATCCACTGACTCCAATAGATGGTTATCCTATAATTTAAAGTGTCCAGGATTAAATATTTTTAGACCTCCAGTATTTCACCATTTCATAAGCACAGGATCGACCAGTTTGGAAACAGCTTTTTCTGTACCTGAAGCTTACGGGATATGTTATCCAAAAGCTCCTAATTATGTGAAGGCCATCTCCTATAGGCTTCATTATAATAATTCTAATTTTAAAAAATGATTTCCTGTTTCTCTGTGATAATAAAACAGTACCTTGTAGTTGATCCCAACTAATATATAATTCATTATTAATTAAGAAGCAAAACAATCCTATTGGTTTTTTTTTTATTTTTAAATACTTTTTTTTGTAGATTTAGGTACGGAGATCCAAATGACAGCTAGATCCTTTATTCAGAAAATCCCAGGTCCCAAGCATGCTGGATAACAGGTCCCATACATGTACCTGAAACACACACACCGCACTTGTTTCCATTATATTGTACGTTCTACTTGGTTTTACATGTTGCCGACATATGGCTGTGATGTCTTCCCATATTACTCAGCACAGGATCATGAATATGGTATGTGTCTCTGTGTGACTAATTCAAGCTTGTTCATACTTTTACTATGTTGCCAATTAAATGATGTACAGTTTCACACTTTATACTTTAATGTGATTTGATTTATTGACAATAACACATGTTGGGGCTAATATTTCTTCTATAATGCATTTAAAACAGTTTTCACTGTCAGCCCTCTCTCCTTCAGACAAAATAACATTAGTTTAATATAATATTTAATATTCCATAGTGTCTACCATTCAATCGCATATCAAAGCCAGTTAATTGAATGAAAAAACTATTTGAATATTCAACTGAATGAAAATTATCTTCTATTAAGACAAGGAAATTTACATATTTAATTCTATATTCAAGAGCCCCTACTACCTTTTATCCTTTTTTATGTACAGTTATACAATCAATTATCTGGAAACCCCTTATCCAGAAAGCTCTGAATTACAGAAAGGTCATTTTCCATAGACTCCATTTTATAAATATATTAATAACCCACATTTTTAAAAATGATATAGTTTTCCTCTGTTATAATAAAAAAGTACCTTGTACTTGATCCAAACTAAGATATAATTAACCCAGCCTATTGGGTTTATTTAATGTTTACATGATTTTCTAGTACACATAGGGGGTTAGCCTCAATTTTTTCCTAGTTGAGGTTTTTTTTGGGCAAAAACTCGAATTTAGAGAGAAAACAACTCAAATATTTAGAGATTTATTATACCCCAAGGCTGCTAAAAGTCAGAATCAGAAAATCCACCATCTCAAACCTGCAGAGGTCATGTAGATGTCAATGGGAGACGTCTCTTTTACAGTTTGAAGATATCGTGATCTGCACTGGGTTTCAGTGATAATTAAAAAAAATTCACAGTTATAACCCAAAAAAATCAAGCGATTCTTTTCCCGACACGACTTTTTTGAGTTATTTTCTTGATAAATAAGATAAAATCATGGATGTGAGTTTGGTCGAGCTTTGTTTAATAAAAATATTTAATGTTTTAAAAAATCATTTGTTTAAAGTTTCTGAGAGTCTCTGATAAAATCTATCGGATCTATTACATAGTTACATAGTTACATAGTTAAATTGGGTTGAAATAAGTCAAAGTCCATCAAGTTCAACCCCTCCAAATGAAAACCCAGCATCCATACACACACCCCTCCCTACTTTTAATTAAAATTCTATATACCCATATCTATACTAACTATAGAGCTTAGTATCAGAATAGCCTTTGATATTATGTCTGTCCAAAAAATCATCCAAGCCATTCTTAAAGGCATTAATTGAATCAGCCATCACAACATCACCCGGCAGTGCATTCCACAACCTCACTGTCCTGACTGTGAAGAACCCCCTACGTTGCTTCAAATGAAAGTTCTTTTCTTCTAGTCTAAAGGGGTGGCCTCTGGTACGGTGATCCACTTTATGGGTAAAAAGGTCCCCTGCTATTTGTCTATAATGTCCTCTAATGTACTTGTAAAGTGTAATCATGTCCCCTCGCAAGCGCCTTTTTTCCAGAGAAAACAACCCCAACCTTGACAGTCTACCCTCATAATTTAAGTCTTCCGTCCCTCTAACCAATTTAGTTGCACGTCTCTGCACTCTCTCCAGCTCATTTATATCCCTCTTAAGGACTGGAGTCCAAAACTGCACTGCATTCTCCAGATGAGGCCTTACCAGGGTCCTATAAAGAGGCATAATTATGTTTTCATCCCTTGAGTTAATGCCCTTTTTTATGCAAGACAGAACTTTATTTGTTTTAGTAGCCACAGAATGACACTGCCCAGAATTAGACAACGTGTTATCTACAAAGACCCCTAGATCCTTTTCATTTAAGGAAACTCCCAACACATTGCCATTTAGTGTATAACTTGCATTTATATTATTTTTGCCAAAGTGCATAACCTTGCATTTATCAACATTGAACCTCATTTTCCAGTTTGCTGCCCAGTTTTCCAGTTTAGACAAATCACTGTGCAAAGTGGCAGCATCCTGCATGGAACCTATAGTTCTGCACAATTTAGTATCATCTGCAACAATAGAAACAGTACTTTCAATGCCCACCTCCAGGTCATTAATAAACAAGTTGAATAGCAAGGGACCTAGTACAGAGCCCTGCGGTACTCCACTAACAACCCTGGTCCAATTAGAAAATGTTCCATTTACCACCACTCTTTGTAGTCTATCTTTTAGCCAGTTCTCTATCCAGGTACAAATACTATGTTCCAGGCCAACATTCCTTAATTTAACCAGTAACCTTTTGTGTGGCACTGTATCAAATGCTTTAGCAAAGTCTAAGTAAAGTCGAGGTCTCTACTTACATTCTCATAAAAAGAAATTAAGTTAGTCTGGCAAGATCTATTACGCATAAAACCATGCTGGCACAAACTCATAGTATTATGATTTGCTATGAAGTCCAGTATCTTATCCTTTATTAAGCCTTCGAAAAGCTTTCCTACCACTGACGTCAGACTAACTGGCCTATAGTTTTGAGGCTGAGAATGGGATCCTTTTTTGAATAGAGGCACCACATTAGCAATTCGCCAGTCTCTCGGCACTATGCCAGATCTCAATGAATCCTGAAAAATTAAGTAAAGAGGTTTGGCAATCACAGAGCTAAGCTCGCTAATTACCCTGGGATGAATACCATCTGGCCCTGGACTTTTGTTAATCTTAACATGTTCAAGTCTCTTTTGAATTTCTTCATGTGTGAACCATGCATCATTAGTTGTATTACTAGAATTGGGACTGTTAAGAAGGAAACCTTCACTTACTGGTTCCTCATTTGTGTAGACTATTGGATCATTCTGGATAACGGTTTCCTGATAACTGATCCCATACCTGTATAAGTATAAATATTTGTAAGTAGAAACATATACTATATAAGTAAGTGTGCTTCTGTATGAGTTGAACATACTGAATAATCCTCTTTGGTCATCTTCAGTGTTCTCTTGGGCCAACATTCTCCCTGTAATGACAAATTGCATATGAGAATATCTGTACCCAGCATTAAAGTGGCGTGCTTGTATGTGTGCCCTTGTAACGTTGTAGTGTTAGAAAGGAGAAATCCAAAGCAGATATAACTAAGAGTGTTTATCACAAACATATGTTATATAACCAAATCACAGAAAGTTACATCACCATTGACCCTCCTCCAACACCCCCATTCTAGGTGGTATAATTAATTACATGTGTCATATAATTCCAACCCTAATGGGCCATAAATTCTGCCCATTTAACTCCAATATCCACAAAAGATAGTTCATAAAAAAGGGAATCCCAAGGAAAGTCCAAAAATTGTGTTATAAAGTCTTTATTGCTTGTGCTGTTAGTAATTGTGCTACTTGATAAATGGTACTGACCTTCAGGTCTACCATGGCTGAAATTACAATGAAACATATTTCAACGCTGTACAGGGTATAAATTTAAATATATGACTGCCAGTGAATTTATCCAATCTTCCCCCTGGATACCTGTTAGTAGAGGACAATTCCTCCACTCTAGTCTTGACTATGGCAGTCACCAGAATCTACAAAAGAATAAAGAAACATGAAGCACCACTGACATTACAAAAGGCATTTTAAACTCCTTGTATCGTTCAAGCCTTCAGGTGCCTGTGTATTCAATTTTTTAATCCAAAAGGCCTTTCTTTGGAGTAGTAATCTGGAAATATCACCACCCTGCGCTGACTTGTTCAAGCACCAACCATTTAAGATGTATGGTCTCATTTATGCCTCGTATCAAAGAAACGTTGTGACACAGCAGTTTTTGGTTTAAAATTCCTAACGTTGTCCTTATATTCCTTTCCTTGATTCTTTCTTTTACCTTTCGTTGTGTCTGCCCAACATAGGCTTTGCCACATGGGCATATAATTAGACAAAATTTGTAGTTTCACAGGTAAAGAAATTGCTCAATTTGATGGCATAACCTTGTGAATGGTGGTTAACAGATTCTCCCTTTATAATAGAAGGAAAACACATATTTGTATGTGTGTCAGACTTTGCCCACCCATGGGCATGACATCTATATGAACAGTAACTTCTGGGGCCCAGGAAACACACTAAATAGGGCCTATATGACACAATGCTGCAAGATTAATGTGCTTTTAAATGTATTGTAAATGATGGTAGATTTTGATATTCCACCATGATGTAGAGCAGTGATCCCCAACCAGTAGCTCATGAGCAACATGTTGCTCTTCAACCCCTTGGATGTTGCTCCCAGTGACCTCAAACAGAAGATTAATTTTGAATTCCAGGCTTGGAGGCAAGTTTTAGTTGCATAAAAACAGGTGCACTGCCAAACAGAGCCTCAATGTAGGTTGACAATCCAAATAGGGGCTACTAAATGGCCAATCACAGCCCTGGCACTCCAGGAACATTTTTCATGCTAGTGTTGCTCCCCAACTCCTTTTACTTCTGAATGTTGCTCATGGGGATCCCTGGTGTAGAGAAAATGATTGAGCTTGAGTTGACTGAGAAAACAAGTCATAGACCGAGCCTTTTACCTTCACGGCTAAACAAGAATTTTCTGTTTTTCAATTGAGACACACATATTACTAAGTAAACTTTCATTTCGTGATGAGTCACAAACATGTCCACAGCTAATAAGGTTTGAAAATGATTAAACGCCTTTTTTTTCTTGCTATAAAAAGAGCAAGTTATAAAAATATATGATTACTCAACTTTGTTTCTGGAAGCAAGATATGACAGGCACTATCCGAAATTCAAATATACTTTTATAATTGTGTTAACTGCAGTCACCATAATTAGGAGGAGGAAATTAAGTCACTTTTCCTAAAGGATATCACATTCTTCATATTCTGGCTGAGCTATTGTTGTGTGGGAAAGCTAGAAGCCTCTCCTTACAGCTGTTATCACCTTAACAGACAAGTCGGCACAAGAAAAACTTTTCAATGGAGCACTGTGACAGCCATCCTCAACACAGTTCATTTACACAATAGACTCTGGCTTTATGTGCACATTTGGCCTATGTGCTATTAACCACATTACTCTGCACACCTGTCAAGTACTTTGATAGACACAGAATAAAATGTTTACATCTTGGGTTCTGAGACAAAACTTGTACCAGCACAGACTGACAGCCTTAGCCATGTAGACAATCAGTTCACTTCACTATGGACAGAGATTTTACAAGGTTACATAGTAAAAGGGATTCTGTCACAGGAAAACTTTTTTTTACCCAAAACGCATCAGTTAATAGTGCTGCTCCAGCAGAATTCTGCACTGCAATCCATTTTTCAAAAGAGCAAACATAATTTTTAATGTTTAATTTTGAAACCTGACATAGGGCTAGACATGTTGTTAGTTTCCCAGGTGTCCTCAATCAGGTGACTTGTGTTCTGATAAACTTCAGTCACTCTTTACTGCTGTACTGCAAGTTGGAGTGATATCACCCTATCCCTTCCCCCCCATCAGCAGAACAATGAGCAGGTAATCAGCTCCCTGACACAGCTCACTCAATAGTAAAAATCCACTGTGACTCCTTCAGTTACATTGAGGAGAAACACTAGCTTATCTAAAAGCAGTTCCATCCTAAGTGCTAAGTGCTGGCTCTTTCTGAAAGCAAATGACCAGGCAAAATGACCTGAGATTGCTGCCTACACACCAATATTACAACTAAAAAAAAATCCACTCGTTGGTTTAGGAATACAATTTTATATGGTAGAGTGAATTATTTACAATGTTAACAGTGTAAAAATTAAGAATTAAAAACGACACCAAAAAAATCATAACAGAATCCCTTTAAGACCAAACAGCCAAAGTCCATCATGTTCAACCCCTCCAAGCGAACCCCAGATGAACAAGGTTACACACCATTTTTGAATAAGAGGGTATTATAAGTATCACACACACAATTCCCACAAAATATATAGTAAGGAATGCTGTTCACATAACTGTTCTCTCAGTGTATTTGAAGGTGTGAAGAAAGAACTCATTGCTGACAGACTTCTGTGTTCCCCTCTGAAATTCCACTAGTCAACAACAACCATTATTGCCAAAATAGTGCCACTATATCATACAATGACATCCTTAATAATGCTGTGCTTCCTAATTTGTGGCAACTGACTGGGGGAACTCTTTATTGTTTCAGCAGGATAATAAACTCATGCACATAGTAAGGTGCATACAGAACCTGTATGAAATGGGAATGGGAACACAGATGAGGACAAGACCAGTTTTCCAACATCAGTATGCAACCACTTTCATATAAATCCCACCACACTATTCCAACATCTGGTGTAAAGCCTTCCCAAAAGCATAGAAGGTAGAAGCTGTTGTAGCAGCAAAGACACGGCCAAATCTCTATATGAATACCTTACATTTTGGAATGAGATTTTGGACAAGCAGGTTTCCACATACCTTTGTTCATCAAGTGTACACGCTTACACTGCTTAGAGAAAGCAATGACTCCTTCACATTGTCTTGAATCTGCACATGAGACTTGTTCTTGTCTTAAAATGCACTATATGGCCAAAAGTATCGGGACACAATACATAGCTAATAGTAGTTAGTTACCCTTCTGAACACTCACTTCTAAGTTCTAAATGTCTGGAAGCAACATGAGTTTCAGCAGCAGAAGAACTAATTATTGAGTGCATTTTTTATGGGTGACCAGCAACACCCAAAACTGAGATCCCCCAAAGCCAAGCTCAGAAAATGTATGATTACTTGATAGGAAACCCCCAGGTCATTAGGTTAAGGAATATTTTCCAAATGAATAGAGGAGGGAAAGGCTTAGTTTCCCCTTCTTCGACTGAAGGGAGTCCTTTTAGTTCTGCAGTCCTTTTTCTATATTGTATATTGTATGCCCCCCTACACATACCATATTCATTACAAACAGTTATTACCGTTAATTTGGCTTACAGCAAGACAAAAGAACATTAAGTGACAGGTGGAGTATGCAGAACAAAAGTTGGACAATCCATTTAATCATCTTTAAGCTACAATGGCTTAACACTTCTGCTTCCTGTTTCACCTTCACTTAATTAATTCCAAATAATCCTTCTTTAATTATATTAAAGTCATTCAAGGAAGCATATTTAATACAAATACATTTTTAGCACATTTAGCCTAAGGTAACAAGTGTGGGCTAAAATAGGATATTGCATTACCTGTTTGCTTTGTGCTTTGCGGAGGAGAATGGGTAACACCTACGCAATTTCATAATGATGACTCGCAGGCAGTTGGCAATCAAAATGTATCAACTATTCATACAGAAACGAAGCACTGATTGTAATGGGGGACCCGTTAAAGAAGTGAATTTAGTCTCATTGGCATATGCACACACAAATACTAAAAAAGCAAAAAGATAATAGATATTTCAGTACATTTTCAGTAAGTAGAATGTTTTCAATTAACAGAACAATTTTTTTTGCCATATTTTGCCTTGCACTTTTTTAAAAAAAAAAAAAAAAACTGATGCAGAGTAACTACATTCTTTATGCTCTGCTGGCTGCACCTTCCATCCCTTGGCACTTGTTCCTTGGCTCGTTCCTGAAATGAAATGAAGAGTAATGTGAGGGGACACCCATGTACTGCTTACCTGTGCCTCCTATAAACAGCATTGGGTAGAGCAAGCAGCGCTGCATACTGGAAAAGACACAACCCTTTGCGCTACATTTTGGAAGACCAAACAGATACAATGGGGCAGATTTAGTAAAGAGCAAAGTGGCTAACGCTAGCGACTTTTCGCCAGCATTGCCACCTGCAGGGACATCGCCAATTCACTAACAGGGTGCAGGCGCCAATTCTCTAGCAAACGGGACTGTCGCTAGCATTCATCGTTACTCCGCAAATTCACTAAAGTGCGAATTTTGCTGAACGTTACCTCTTTCGCCAGAGTTGACTTCGCTACCTCCGACCAGGCTGAGTGCTAAAAGAAGCTAGATCTTCCTCAATCTTCTGTCACTTACATCATATCCTGTGTGCCAAAAACGCATTAAAGTTCCAAAAATGCTGGCGACTTTTCCTTTTCTGAATTTCAGAATTGCCTGCAAAAGCCCTGACAAACTTTTTTTGGGTAAAGGTGGCCATAGATGCAAAGATCCGCTCGTTTGAGATGTTGCCAAACGAGCGGATCTTTCCCCGATATGCCATTAACAGGCATGGCTATATCGGGGGTAATCTGATTGTTCAGCCGTATGGCCGAAGGATCAGATAACGATGTGCCATGAGCTCCGGCGGACGAAAGACGTTGGCACACGCCACACACGATCCGAAAATCGTACGAATCCTCGATTCGTACGATCGGATCTGTTTTTCTATGGCCACCTTAACTGGTTTTCTCCAGACATTTCCTAACATATGGAACATTCATTTTACAGTGGGCTTGTGTGTACGACATTATATTAACTTTCTTGTCTTTATTAAGGTTCCCTGGACATTTGTAAGAAAAAGTGGTAACTTCAAGCATTTGCAGCAACATTTATAATAAAGACCTCCATACAACTTTAAATTACTGCTGTATGCAAATTGACCTAAGCGCAAGATCACTAGCGGATTTTCGCTAGCCACAAACGAACACTAGCACATCTTCGCTATGAAATGCTCGCACTGCTAGCAATGCTAGGGAAAAGTCGCCAGTGTTCGGGCCCAGGGCGCAACTTAGCATATTAGTGAATTAACATAGCGGTAGCGAATACTGTGCGACAACTCTAAAAAGTCATAGTTTCCACGTCTTTTCTGTGATTTTTCCCATTTATGCTTTTTCAATTCAGATCTTTCAATAAATTTCATGACATTTGCGGTTTTAGAGAAAGTGAGTTTAGCCGTAGTTTCAAAAACCTCAAAAACCACAAAAATGAGACTGTTGCTAAATAGGCCTTTTAATCTCCTAATGGCTGCTTTGATTGTTGTAAAAAAAAACTCTTTAAAGCGCTTTCAGTCCCATGGTTGAAAAGCACTTTACAAATAATTTCCCCTTCCCTTAAGTTTGGGATTTATTGTAACATCTAAACAACAAATGGGTGGTCATGGTCAACTCTTCACTGGCTTCACTTTAAATGAACAATGAAGAAAATGTGAAGTCCCAACAGTGTCGGACTGGAATGCGAGGGGCCCACCAGAAAACCTTAGATGGTGGGCCCACTTTCGAAGCTATTATTCCTCCTGTCCTCAGTCAACCTCTTTATTCTCCTAGTCTTTTATATCTACTTACTATACTTTATTTTTCCATTATTAATCCTCTTTTTTACCATAAAGAAATAGGGAATGACCATGAAATAGGCCAAATGTTTAGAAGCAGGAGGGCCCACTGACACCTGGGCCCAGCGGGAGTTTTCCTGGTATCCCGATGGGCCAGTCCGAAAATTGGTTCACAAAATTCACCAAGTACAAGGGGAGGCCCAGATGCACCGCCCTGAGCCTTCAACTAGGGGAGAGGATCCAACTGTGTTTTATGAAAGGCAGGCACGTACAAGAAGCAATCTCCCAAACAGGTGTATAAAAAACACAAGTCATTTATTTAGGCACACATACGCTTATGGGTCTATTTAAAGGTTGAGTAGAGGAAAAAACTAAATTTTTTAGAGGAAAAAACTAAATTTTTTAGAGATTTTTTATGCCCCAAAGCAGCAAAATATCAGAATCTGAAAATACTCCAGCTAAAACCTGTCGAATTTATGCAAAAGTCAATGGCAGAGGTCCCTTTAACCATTTCATGATTTTTGGGTGTTTTAGGGTGTTTGATGCTGGTTTTCAAAAAAACTCGATACATTTGAGTTTTTTGAAAACCTATAAAATTAGAGGTATTCATAAAAACTAAAATTTTTAGATCCCTGTTTGTGTAAGGGAGATAAGTTGAGTTTATTTTTTATTGATAAATTTAACACATGAAAACCTGATGCTACTATATGACCTGACCGTTTTGTCAGGTTTGGAACTGTTTATTACCTCAATGTTTCATATATTTCCAAAGTATCAGAGTGTTCACTATAGATGTAGCAGCAAGACTAGGAGGTATTGTATAGCAGGTGCACATTTTTCTGTAGTTTTGGTAACCCATAGCAACCAATTAGATATTTTATTTAAAAACATACCAGTAAATTATACCTTCTGATCTGCTGCAATAAGGTACTAGAAGTAGAGTCAATTTTATTATATTCCCCTTCAGGTCTTTAAAGGGATACTGTCATCGGAAAACATGTTTTTTTTCAAAACACATCAGTTAATAGTGCTACTCCAGCAGAATTCTGCACTGAAATCCATTTCTCAAAAGAGCAAACAGATTTTTTTATATTCAATTTTGAAATCTGACATGGGGCTAGACATATTACCAATTTCCCAGCTGCCCCCAGTCATGTGACTTGTGCCTGCACTTTAGGAGAGAAATGCTTTCTGGCAGGCTGCTGTTTTTCCTTTTCAATGTAACTGAATGTGTCTCAGTGGGACATGGGTTTTTACTACTGGTCCCAGTAGAGGTCTCCTGTTCACTAACAAGAGCGATCGCCCAAGCAGTTCCAGCGTTCCTGCTACACACATCATGACAAATACTATTGGCAACTACTGTAGAATATTTGCATCACAGGCTGTAAGTTCTTCTTTGGAAGAGCACTGCTTGAAATTGTAGTTCAGAGACTTTTGTTTGATGACAAGGAAGACCAGAGAGAGTGAGCTCTTACTGCAATGCATTTGACATAAACACAAAGGCCGTGGTTGTCAGACTTTTTCCAATTAAAACACTCCTTGTATGTCAAACCTCAGATTTAGGTTAAAGTTTATCTTAAAGGAGAAGGAAAGGTTAAAACTAAGTAAGCCGTATCAGAATGGTCCACCTAAATATACCAGTAAACCATCAAAGTAATGCTGCTCTAAGTTCCCTGTCAAAAGAAACTGAATTTCTTTCCTTCTTTTGTGTACACATGGGCTTCTGTATCAGACTTCCTATTTCCAACTTAAAGTGATACTGAGACTAAAAAGAAAATATGAAAGTATATTAAAAGTTACCTATATGTCATGTTGATTATTTTTTGCTGAGAGGTTTGTTTATCTAAGTTATTGTTAGTTGACGTTTCTAAACCTGACTGTTTTGCCAACCTGACTGTCCCCCCGTTTCACGAATTTTGCGATTTTTTTGGCGAATTAAAACGGCGCAAATTCGCCCATCACTAATCTCAGCCTGTCAGTTAAAGTTTCTAATGGTAACGGATAGTGATGGGCGAATTTGGGGCATTTCGCTTCGAGCAAAAATTTCCAGCGAAATTCGCAAAACAGCGAGAAATTTACAAAACGGCTCTGGAGTCTCGTTTTTGACGCCGGCATCCATTTTTTGGATGCCAGCGCACATTCACTCGCGTGCTCAGTTTACTCCTCTTCCCCCCTTCTCTGCTGTAATCTGAGCCCAGAGCTATAAGTGAGCAGGGAGAGACTCAGGCAGGAAGTGATGTCACACCAAGCTAATACTGCAGCTGCTATCCTAAACAAACAGAGAGCTTCTAGAGCTTTTTACTCAGGTATGGTAAAACATTCTACAGAATAAATATAGCATTCTAGCTTGCACTATTGCAGCTAATCTATTGGCAATAAAATGCCTCCGTAGCTTTCCTTCTCCTTTAAAGAGAAAGTAGGCATTCTACCCAAATCTTACCGCAACCAAGAATCCAACATATAGGCATGTTGAAGAACATATTTACTACATTCATGTGCTACAAAGTATCTTCTAAAATAAAAATAATCATTAGTCACTCTTTAACAATATAATGCAATTAAATGTTTGATACTCCTTAAAATGTATGTTTCTGCATGGTATTTTGAATGATGCCATCAGTTTCCTATCCTATATAACACAGTTTAGCTTTTGCACAACCCACACAACCCACCATCAAAGTGAGACAACGCATAAAGAAAAAAAAATAACATCAAGTAAATGAAAGTAAATAGATATAAATATCCTGTCAGTTGCCAGTCACCAGAAAGGAATGGAAATTTGATTCTCTGGAACATTGTAGATCACTGTGTGCCAAGCTGCCCAGTGAATTCACTTCCTCTCATTGAAATGTGTTTCCACTGAATCACAGCCTTGTAGCTTTCATCTCTCTCTACACTGATAATAAGTTGGGAGACATGTTAAATTAGAAAGATTAAAAAAATAATACAGCATCTGTTTTTAAATTGGTGATTTGGTCTGAACAGAACAAGCGAGAGAAATTCCTGTAATTTCATTCATTTCCTGTAATTTCATGAGGCAATAGGTATGTACCTATTTATTGGGCTCTTGATAAACACACAGTAAAGGGTTATGATTGGCCATCACTTTATGTATGAATAATTGAAGGGTTTCGCCAGCTCAGGAAGTACATTGGCGAGAACAAAAAATAAAACAGAGAAAAAGAAGCATTACTGAATAGTTTTAGCCACAATCCCGAAATACATCATACATAATTAAAAATGTAAGAGCCTTATTTTCATTCTTGTTTTTAGCACATAGGCAATTATACATGTAACACAACTAAGGGGCAGATGTGAATACAACATAATATTAGTGAAAGGTATACAAAATGTAACAACTATATCTGGTGCAATTAAACGAAGTCACAAGATTATTACATAGGGCTGTACTCACTTATGTCAGAATGACATCTCATTGCCTGCTATTTAGGAAAAGACATAAAGGCACATGCAAATTCAGATGTGGTCCCCACACTTTCCCCACAATCAGTTGTGCATAACACCACTTTCATTAAAGGTACTTGCACATCTGTATTGTTGCTCTCAGTGCCAAACGTAACATTGTTTAATGGGAGGCCCTCAATCTTTTTTAACCATGAGCCACATTCAAGTTTAAAAAGACGTGTGGAGCAACACAGGCAAACAAAAGTTCCTGTGGGTACCAAATAAGGGTTGTGATTGGTTATTTTGTAGTCCATATGTGGACTGGCAGCCTACAGGAGGCTCTGTATGGCAGTACACCCGGTTTTTATGCAACTAAAACATGAATTCAAAAATAAACACCCGCTTTGAGGCCACTGAGATCAACATCCAAGGGGTCTGTGACCAACATGTTGCTCACAAGCCACTAGTTGGGGATCACTGCTTTAATGAATACATCCATTTTTCCTTGTGGTATTATGTATAAAGGGGTATATATATATATATATCTTTTTCCTTGTTAATGTATATAGGTTTTTCCTGATATGTCAAAACCTTCCTGACCTTTATTATTGATTTTCCCTTTAGCAAAACATCTCAATGTCTTGTTCAGAAACAGCATGTACCAAAGTTTACATATTAATCAAGTTCACTCATTCTCATCCTATTCGTGACTTTCTAAGAACCAGTGTACTGTTGACCAACTTGAGATCAGTAAACATGGATTTGCAGTTTGGATTGTGGACATTGGTGGATGATTCCTAGAAGAGGCAAAACACAAAAGTGTGTGATTTGAATCAGAACTTCTGTTGTGCAACTGTTGTTTGATTTAGTGTATACACAGTTTATTAGTGGGATTTTTAAAACTGCACAATTACAAAAGCTGAAGAAGGACTATTCTTGATAGTATGATGAACACTCTTTGTGATACTAGGCCGAGTGATCTTCAAGAATGAATCTGTTTGTTTTGTTGTCGTCATGTCAAGAGCCATAGGTGCCTTTCAGCCAAAAGACTGTCACCCCAAGTCATGGCTCAATTTTGCCCAGATTGCTCCCAAGTATTTATAGCATGAAACCTAGTATCCTGTAATTTGTGTTTTCTACACACTTAGATTTATTTTCTGCAAATGTGTGTTTCTTTATATGTCTGTTCTGCAAGAAGAATGAGCTTTTACTACTGTTACTGGAATTAGAATCGACTTTTAAGTGAACACCCGCAATCAGGCCCCATCTGCATGATATTAAGTCAATTATTAGCGGCAGCTCAAGGTGAAAATATTTAAAAAGTGTTTCTAATTAGGACTTTTGTAGGGAAAATTAATCAAGCACAGAAGACATTTCCCCTTGCTTCTGATACTCTGTCCTAAATATCTGCTTATTTGCTAAGAGACATAGCTATGGAGGTCCAACAAATACTTCATCATCCAGAAGAATCAAGTAAATATCTCAGCCAGGTAAGGTGAACGCATGAAGTATATTCAATTTGCAAAGACATATCACATGGCTCATTAGTTTTAATTTTTTTTTTAAATTTAATTCCCCCCTTTAAGGCTGAACAGATCATCAAACCCCCCTCCCCTCAGCTCATAAGGAATAAAAACATTGTTGTACCTGTCATATATATTCAGAGGTAGAAGATAAGTGTTCACCCCATAATACACTTTAAGATTGGGCCTTCTAATCTAAATCCCCTTCTGGGGCCAGCTGCATAGTTTGGCAGTCACTACCCAAGCATGTGATCAATATTTAGAATATTTTTCAGTGTTTACTTTTCAGTAAATAATTAGAGCCATGCATGGATCTTCAAAAGACAATAATAATAATAATAATAATGAATCACCTTAAAAATGTATGCAACTGAAGTTTTGCGGTAGCCATAAGTACCACAACTCCATGTTTGTAGACATTCTCTCACTTCTGTTTGTTACTGCCTGTGTTACTGATTTTATGCCCTTCAGTGGTCTATTGCATTTGGTCTGTGTATTTGCTATTGTCTCCTAATGTTTTTTTATACTTTGACTTTTTTTGCCTTGGCTTTCTTGAGCTTGTCTCCTTGTCGATACAGATCTTTTTATTTTGTTTAATGTTATGTCATGAGGCATAGGACTACTGTACAACTTCCTATGGCCATTAGCTCTGTCATTTAATTGAGAGACATGTTGACTTACCATCTGCGTTCCCCAAATCCAACCTTCCATGCATAGGTTCACACTCATATCATTACATAGCTACCTAGTGAAGTGCAGTGGAGTTTTTGTGTTATACATAGAGAGGAATACTATGGGGGTCAGAGGTAGCCCTGTATAATATAAAAAATAAATGCATTTTTTTTACTATAGATCAACCACTGCAAGAAAGGTAAGTGGGTGCTTGCAGATTTTTTTTTACATTGATCAGGACCCATGAGTAAAAGTGGGTAGTTGCATAGGTAGAGTTGCTTATCTCATAGATCTTTTTTGGGACACACAATATGATAAAGGGGTGGTAACTGAGAGAATGGTATACAAAGACAAATTAAATGGGAACTCCACAAAAACATTTTGAAAAGTAAACATAATTTCAAGCAACTTTGCAATATACATGATTTAAAAAATATGCAGACTTTTCATGATTTTTAATGGTTTCTGACAGCTTCCTAAGCCTAGCCCCCTGCTCTCCTGCTGATCTGTCTGACTACTTTGCTGAGCTGGTTGACTACTGTTACTTTGTATCAACAGCCATCTGTCCTCAGCCTGCATCCTCCAAACCCCACAATTCCCTGCACATGTAATTTCAATAAGGAAAGGAACATCACAGTGCAATGCATTGTGGGTTATGTAGTTCCTGCATGCTGCCTGTAAGCTGTTGAGAAGTTGTTACAATTTGTAACATCAGTGTTTAGTCCCTCCTTCCCTGCCAGGATTTCAAATGATGCAGAAAGAGAAGAACTGTTAAACAGCTGGATTTCAGCATATAAAATGGCATTTATTTATACTTTTTGAAGAAACAGGTAACTGTGATGGGTATATTAGGGGTTTCTATGTTATGTGGGCCTCCTCAAATTTTGGTTTGGAAGCTGGAGTTCCCCTTTAAGTAATATAATTGGTAATGTTTCTAAAGCACATTTTGCAGGGAAATCTGTTCTTCAATACTTCAGTGTCTATGAAGGAAAAATAAATATAGACATTTCATATTTAAATATATCATATATGTTTGCTGTATGTTCCCTTTAGAGCATGAAACAAGTATGAGCTAGTCAATTTGCATAAACTGTATGTGGCAACACTATCACAAACTGGCATTAAAGAGACCAGACTGACTTATTATGTTGGGAGCAAGAAAGCCAAAGATGAATCCAAATAAATAACTAGCATCTGGTACTGCAAGTTACATGGAAGAGTTGTTTTGAAACATTCCGTAGGCTGTTTCAACGGAAATGCATCAGGTATTCTCATTCATTTGTTCTTTTCTAAGCAAATCCAATCCATGTAGACAGCAACTGATTTGAAATGCAAACATGTGATGACAGCTACTTTCCCTGAGACATTGTACTTTTGATTAGCTACCGGAAACAAAGCTAAGAGAGCCCAGCCAAGTGAGAACACAAGGCTTTTTGTTGTGAGACAGTGGCTCAGGGTAACTAATTCACCAGCGCAGGGACTTATCCAAGGCTTGGTCAGTAGGCGACTTTAAATGCATGTTATTTATTCTGCCTACATCAAGGAAATCCAGCATCTAAATTGCATTCACAATGTTGTGGCTTTTATAGGCCTAACTATTCTTCCACAGTGATACAATGGCAGATTTATGGTACAGGAAGAATAGCTGTGCATTGGGGAATGTGATGTATAAACACAGCTATGCGCTAAATCTCTTTAGGGATTGTTTTCAATTCAGATATTGTAGGTGGAAAATAAGCACATTAGCATGGAGACAAATCCAGACCTATTACAGAACCACATTTAGATTGAATCATTACTCTTAAGGTGGCCATAGACGCACAGATAATATCGTACGAAACAAATTTTTGTCCGATATTCATGGCATGTATGGTGGAAAAAGAGCCGACCGATATCAGCAGAAGACTTGGATATCGGTCGGCTCGTTGATCGGGCTGGATGGAAAATTTTGATTGGGTGCCTTTGAAGGGACCCAAACATCACCCATTGTTAGTGCCGAATCGTCAGATACAGGTAGAATTCTATTGTTTCTTCCCGTATATCTACCTGTATATCTGACGATTCAGCTCTACACGTGTGTATTGAAACGAACGATCTTTCTTTCTTGTTACGTCTATGGCCACCTTTACTATTATAACAAAATCTCTGGTGTTGGCAAATCTGTCGCCATATACTAATTCCTGTAATAGTTTCAGTTTCTTATGTAGCTGCTACATAGGTCAAACAGATGCTGTGTTTTGAATGGTGGATTATTAGCATAATGGGATCCTCAAAGTGTTTCGTGAATGATTATGAGAGTGCTTTTGCCTATTATTAGTGTGACTACCAAGGTGCAAGTGCTGTATATTGCGTGCTTTTGAGAAAAGATAGCTTTATAGACCTGCTAACAACCATGTGAAAGTGCTCACAGTTAGTGATAAGTTATTTGGCCACATATTTATAAAGCTTTAAAGTGGCTGAACGCACTAAAGGGGAAGTACCTCCTTGTTCAACATGAGTTCCGGGAACAGGGTTGTGCTGAACATATAGAATAGTATAATGATACCAGCTTGCATACCCCGGCTCTCTGTGTCGTGAAAGCCCGGTGCCTGGTGAAGAAGGCTTCGGTATTCTCCAACAATGGTAATTATAATAAGTTCAACCAGCACAAAGGTCAAAATTTAGCAGGGACAAACTCTTGCTGAGTTTATTTGCAGGGTGCAATGTTTCAGGGGGGGGGAAACCCCTTTGTCAAGCATGGTCATGGTCAGACTGGGCTGGTAGGGCACCAGAAGAAAACCCATTGGCCCCTGGGCCTCATGGGCTCCACCTACCCAGGTTGCCTGCTTGTTATATGTGGGACCCCTGGTTATCGTTTTGCAGTGACTACACTTGAACTTGATCTCATCTAAGATATAATTAATCCTTATAGGAGACAGAATAAACCTATTGAGTCTAATTCATTTTAAATCATTTTTAGCAGATTTAAGGTATGGAGATCCATATTATGGAAAGACTCTGGAAAACCCCAGGTCCCGAGGAGGGAGGGAGGGATAGGGAGTAATGACTTTTAACCTGTAATATTCTACAATTGTGTTCTGGTATCATTGGTATACATGGCTTCCCTTCAGTCTCTGTTTTAACTTATTATAGATCTAATTTGATCCAGCAGTGTTTCTAAAAATTCCACCCTACATATTTATGTCCTCCAGCCTTAAAACCAATTACAAGGGACCGAAAGTTTTACTGTGCAATTAAACTTGTGGTTTTTGCCTTTGTGATCCAAAGTTGGATTCTAAGGGGTACAGTCCTTTGAATTTGGAACCATGCATGTTTTAATTATAACAATACAGCAATGATATTCTTGGTCACAGTCATTCCTTTTTTTACAATTTAAATTTGTAACTTCACTGTATAAGTTATATACACTTGGAAAAGGTGTTGTAGAGTATAATGAAGGCAATACAGGGAAACGAGTAGAAGAAATTTTCTTTTTCGTTTCTCCGCATGAAGATGAACAGAGCTTATGTTAATATGAGAAGGAGCACAAGGCACCAACTAACTCTAGCACCTACCCAAGCAGAAAACAGCACTCCATTTGCCATGGTTGCCCATAGATTTATAGTTTTACCTGCAGATTCAGGCCCAAAACTCCACATTCAGGGTAGCTTGTGCCAATAGGTGCACTTGCACTTGATGTAGCAGAAGAAGCAGGACAGAAACAATAGCACTTGGTGCGATTATATGGAAGTGCAAACATCATGTACTTTCAGTGAATAGCATCAAGGCATTTAGGGGCATATTTACTAAGGGTTGATTTTTGAGTTCATGGGAGTTATTTAAAACTGGGATAAACACAAAAGAACAGGGCTATCGGGCACTCAGAAGGATCCACAGGGCCAAAAAACATTAGTTAAAAAATGTAGTTTTATTAGTCAAAATTTAAAATGTATATCCATCTCCATCAGCCCTACGCGTTTCATACCCTCTGGGGTACTTAACCACGTACCCCATATTATAATACCCCATGATTAAGTACCCATAGGGTACAAAACGCGTAGGGCCGATGGAGATAGATATACATTTTAAATTTTGACTAATAAAAATATAATGTTTTGGCCAGGTGGATCCTTCTGAGAGCCGGATAGCCCTGTTCTTTTGTGTTTATCCTGGTTTGCCACTCCCTAAAGCTGGGGGTCTGGGGTTGGAGCACCTGGACCACATCTACTATTCGTGAGATATGTACATTTCATTCTGGAGCACTACATTTCTCCGATTATAGTTATTTAAAACTCCCATGAACTTGAAATTCAACCAATTGCATTTTTTTTTAAAAAAATATATAATTTTGCAAACTACAGTGAACACGACTGACTTGAAAATTTGAATTGAATTTCGAAGGCTGCAAAAAACTCCAAATTGATCCCAGGATGTCTTCCATAGGCTAAAACAGTAAGCAGGTTTAAGGTGGCGAATAGTTGAATTCAAGTTCTTAAAGGGCCAGTGTTTGTTAAATTTCAAAAATCTAATTAGAATTTTTTTTAAAAAAACTCAAATAGAATTTTAACAATTCTCTAGCCGAATTTCACAGTTTTGGTAAAAAAAAAACTCAAAAATTAAAATTCGAAAATTCAAATTTTTCACTTAGACCCTTGATAAATCTGCGTCTATTTTACCGCAGCCACACTTGCTCAGTCAAATCATTCATATAGAAATGAATATTAACACCAATTAACTCAACTTTACACATTGCTCTCAGGTATAAATAGATTTTTATAACAGTATCCCTTTTTCTCTCTCTACGGATCCATCTGTTTGGGCTGAGACACTGCTGTTCAGGCCTTTGTAGTGGAATTGAAATGAAAATGGACCAAGTGGTGTAGCTTTTTTTGCTGAAAATAGTTTACTATAGTATATTTTGGGGGGTGGGTTTGAAGCAAGACTGAGTAAACTATACTGGAACAAAAGCCATAGGGGCAGATTCACTAAGCGCCGAATTTGCGCTAGCGTCCGCTTCGCTCACATCGCAACACTTCGCCAAGACAACGCTGATTCACTAAAATCCAAAGTTGCGTCCACGACATTGAACGCTGTCTAAGTAGCGCTAGCATTACTGTGGCAAGCGAAGTTGCGCTACTGTTGGCTAATTTGCATATGGTGGGAAGTTAAAGTTGAATGGACGTATATGTTGCAGCCAATACATTACACTACACAAGCCCAGAAAACCTTAATAAAAGAAAATAAAGTTGTTATATTGCCCTACACATGATCCCAGTGTATAGTTTATGTGCCATATGTTAGGAAATGTAGGGGGGAAGCCGGGTACCCCAGAAAAAATCACCCTGAAAAATGTAAAGACGCCAGCATTTTTTGGGACTAAGAAAAAATTTTCAACTATGTTTTGAGGTACTCCTATCTACTCTATTGCACTTCGCCTGGTCTGAGATGGCGAAGGCAAGTCTGGCGCAATAGGTAAAGTTCAGTAAAATATGAAAGGGAGCGAATTACCGCTTTCTCCTTCGCTAACAAAGTTACGCCTGTGCCTGTTAGTAAATCGGCAAAGTAACGAAATGACGTAACGCTGGCGAATTTTCGCTAACATTAGTCACTTCGCCCTTTAGTAAATCTGCCCCATAGCCTGTCAAGAATTTAAGAGGAAGACCTGTGTGCAAAGTCCATGTAATGCCTGCAATTGGTCATTTCTTTCTAAGGGGCAGGAGGGGGAACATTGTGTTAGGGAGGTGCAGGACTGTAAGGACAGGGTTGCAATAATGTCTGGTCCCCCGACATCAGTGCCCAACTTCTTATATATACATGGAAGCAAACAGACAATTTTCCACAATCTTCTTCAGATGTAAAGGGTAA
This sequence comes from Xenopus laevis, assembly GCF_017654675.1. Taxonomy (NCBI): domain Eukaryota; kingdom Metazoa; phylum Chordata; class Amphibia; order Anura; family Pipidae; genus Xenopus; species Xenopus laevis. The sequence goes on from NC_054383.1 coordinate 100,289,598, forward strand.
AGGCTGTTTAGCAGCAAAAAGATGACCAAGTTCATATTAATACTGTCAGTTTTGGACAGGCAGGTGCCCACGTACTTTTGGACATATTGTATAAATGTCTTACAGCAAAACATTAAAAGGCTTGTGTTGCTAAAGGGTTAAACAAATAATTCATTAGTAGTGATGCATAAAGAATATGTTCTTACATTTATTAAGAGAGAGAGCAATTAATACTGTAAATATGTACAACCAGCTGTAATAGATTAAAAATGTAACTGTTATATAACGTGGCATCTGGTGAGACTCAATTTGCTTTTTTTTTTCTATTTACGCCGAGATTTTACTCTCTCCTAAATTCTTCTTTACTTCCTGCCAACATAACTTCATCCCATTAATTTCACACATATACGAAACACAAACACGGTGCCAACGTACATATTAAAAGATAAAGATAACTGATGGGTGTGCTAGCAAAACAGGAATGTATTTTACAAATGAGTATCCTGTTATAACCATAGAAAAATTCAGTTTGATGGGAGGAAGAATTCTTGGCTTATCCCTGAATCAGTTTAAATCACGGATTATACAGAACTGTTCCAATCTCTTGGGTGTTTGGCTAAGACGGGTACAGGTATGAGATCCATTATCAGAAAACCCATGATCCAGAAAGCTCCAAATTACGGGATCCAAATGATTTCCCTTTTCTCTGTAATAATAAAATGGTACCGTGGGCTTGATCCAAACTAAGATAAAATTAATCCTTATTGAAAGCTAAACTAGCCTGTTGGGTTTATGTAATCATTAAATTATTTTCTACAAAGATCCAAATTACAGAAAAATCTATTTTCCAGAAAACCCCAGGTCTCTAGCATTCTGGATAATAGGTCCCATACCTGTACTGAAAATATGGCAACTTGGTGCTAGGTAAGAAATTTATTGATTTAATAAACTGGGGTTTACCTAAAATATTGGCACTTGCCGTGTATTACCATTTCCTTGTCCTGTCATTTCCAGGTAAAATGAGGTGCAATCCTGTCTGCAAAGAAAATAGGATACTACTGCTTGCAAGGGCCCCAAGAGATTACATTTGATTTGATCATTCTGCAAACATTTACATGGAACGTTGAATCAAAAATGCTCTGTTAAGGCTAGCAGTTAATAATGGCCAGTGTTCTTTCCTTCAGCTCTACAGGAATGTGTTTTCCATGCACTTTCATAAACTAACAATGGTAAGCAAACTCACCGGCTTCCAATGCCGGAAATAGCATTTGGAGCTGAACAGCTGTGAGTTCAGCAAAGCCTACAGTTAATTAGCTTTGCTTAGACAAGCATGTCTTTACACTCTGGAAATATTTATGTCTGGGCGAACTACAAGCTCGGTAACTGTATCTGATATTGGAATTCTCCAGTTATTGTAAAACCTACTGTGGTTCATAGTGAACCTGCCTAGGACACACATGATTCAGAAGCAATAGCTATTCCAACTGGGAATACATATTTAAAATACTGTTGCTACTGAAACATTATGTTTTACAATTATATCAGTAACAAGTAACCTTCCGTTTCATTCCAGCTGTAATTTTAAGTATTGCATTGTGCCATTTTATAATGCTGACAGGTATGTTTTCTACCCATAATGTAGCATTTTCCAGGATAATTGCCGGCCCTTACCAAGTTGTATGCAACTTGCTCTAATTGCACCTAAATGGCAGCAAAGAAGTGCCTGTTTTGGCAAATGATACTCAAGTCATGGCTATTTCCTCTGTATTTGTGTTGGAATGGCATGGCGATTAATGGATGCAGTGTCAATTACTGCCTACGTGTGCTTGGAGAACAGTCCACAATGTTTTGCTGAAGGTACAAAAAGTAGTCACCTACCCAGTATGGCTCTCAAAAGTATGGTATCCTATCCTACACAAAATTAAAGCAGGCCCCAACGTTTCCATAGGTTTCATGAGACAATGCTTCTAAGGTCGTCAAGAACTTCTTATAACTTTACCCTGTTTGCTGTGGTTAGCAGCCTGGCCTACTCTCTCCACACAACCAATGAACTTGTAAAGCCATTTTTACTTCCAAGATCAAGCAAAAATATACAGAACAATAGCATTATTGGCAAAAACAACATCTTTCTGCAGTTCAGGCTCTGACCACATTCAAGCAGTATTAGAATTAAAGGAACAGTTTAATGTAAAAAAATAACTGGGTAAATAGATAGGCTGTGCAAAATAAAAAATGTTTCTAATATAGGTAGTTAGCCAAGAATGTAATGTATAAAGGCTGGAGTGACTGGATGTCTAACATAATAGCCAGAACACTACTTCCTGCTTTTCAGCTCTATAACTCTGAGTTAGTCAGAGACTTGAAGGGGGGCACATAACTGTTCAGTGAGTTTGCAATTGATCCTCAGCATTCAGCTCAGATTCAAAAGCAACAGTTTTGTCCCTTGTGCCCCCCCCTCAAGTCACTGATTGGTTACTGCCTGGTAATCAATCAATGGAAGCAAGAGAGCTGTAAAGCAGGAAGTAATGTTCTGGCTATTATGTTAGATATCCAATCACTCTAGCCTTTATACATTACATTTTTGGCTAACTAACTATATCGGAAACATTTTTTATTTTGCACAGCCTATCTATTTACCCAGTTCTTAATTTTATACTGAACAATTCCTTTAAGAACAAGAGTTCTTGTTTTATAGATTTACCCTAGGCAGTGGCATAACTAGATGTTACTGGGCCCCAAAACATAGTTACTGTAGTTACGCCCTGAACCTAGGTTTTGCTGTTTCTACCCTTAAGACCCTAATAGTACATCAATAGAACATACTCTTATTAAAGATCTTGTGGATGCCTCTTGATGCATAGTAGCATGCATGTGACCTGCTCACAAAAGACTGTGCTGGTATGAGCTGAGATTATGCAGTTATTCATAACTTCCTACCAACCAAAACTAACGCTATCACTATACCAGTTCATGTGACAGCAGTCACCAAATCAGTTGCCAGAGGCATTTCTTTACCAGAAATTATGAAAGTATCGTCTCTCCAAAGCCCTTTGCCAAATAACATTGGAGATCTTATAAGATGGGGAGTAACATTTATGAAAGCTACTAGGGTTGTATTATTTTTCCACAAGTGTTTGCAGGAATCTATGATGATTTGTTCTAGGGAATTGATGTCCACCAAACAGTGACCCCTTACAGTGCCTGTTATACAGATTCCTATGAAGAATCATAGTAGTCAATTCCAAATGTATATTTTTTTTAAATTTTCTTCATTGTAGACTGCTTACTTGCAGTCACTACAAGCAGGGACCTTGGCAATTGCCTAACTCTCAGAATATCGCTGCTGCAACTTCCCACCAACTTTTACTAAGTAGAAAACCTTTCCCTTACAAATGTTTGCAGATAATAGATTCCTTTTACTTTCAAGAGAAGTAAAACCTAACTATACTCTGTGCCTACTGTCTTAGAGAATGAGCACATTTTAACCACAACTGTAATGGCCATACATGTGCTGCGGGCTTATGAGACGAAAATATATCTTGAATAACCTGTTCTACCAGAGTTTGAAAGGTTTCCAGGAAGTGGATTTACATAAGAAAGCTTAACTCAGTAAATCAAATCTGCACTTTCAGGAATCAAAGGTACACTCATATTTTAGAAGAATTTTGCAAACACTTTTTTCTAAACCTCTGATAGCCATCAAGCATACATTATATGAGAAACATTAAAGGGATACTATCATGGGAAAGCATTTTTTTTTTTCAAAATGAATCAGTTAATAGTGCTGCTCCAGTAGAATTCTGCACTGAAATCCATTTCTCAAAAGAGCAAACAGATTTTTTTATATTCAATTTTGAAATATGACATGGGGCTAGACATATTGTCAATTTCCCAGCTGCCCCCAGTCATGTGACTTGTGCTCTGATAAACTTCAATCACTCTTTACTGCTGTAAAAGTTGGAGTCATATCACCCCCTCCCTTTCCCCCCCAGGAGCCAAACAAAAGAACAATGGGAAGGTAACCAGATAACTGCTCCCTAACACAAGATAACAACTGCCTGGTAGATCCAAGAACAACACTCTATAGTAAAAACCCATGTCCCACTGAGACACATTCAGTTACATTGAGAAGGAAAAACAACAGCCTGCCAGAAAGCATTTCTCTCCTAAAGTGCAGGCACAAGTCACATGACCTGGGGCAGCTGGGAAATTGACAAAATGTCTAGCCCCATGTCAGATTTCAAAATTGAATGTAAAAAAACCTGTTTGCTTTTTTGAGAAATGGATTTCAGTGCAGAATTCTGCTGGAGCAGCACTATTAACTGATGCGTTTTGAAAAAAACATGTTTCCAATGTCAGGATCCCTTTAAAGTATTTTTGTTTATTTTAACCTGCAAGCCTATTCTATCAGACCAGCGACAATTGTCAAAGTGTACATAATTATTGGGCAAACTTGTGGCACAATGGATATGTTTGGTAATTCACAGTGCTGGGGTATTGGATTTAGGTTTTCTCCTAATGCTTTAATTTCCATTCCCAATCTATTAACATGCTGGTAACTTCATTGGCTTCACATGAAGTTGACCCTAGTGTTTCTAGAATGAGATTGTAATCTCTATTGGAGTCGGCACTTACATGACTGATGAAAATGTCTGAGGTATATATCAGCAAAATATCATACTAATAATATTAAAAGGAGAAGGAAAGTCGTTAGGCACCCCAAGTGAATGTATTTATTTACCTGAAACCCCAGGCCGGTGCTCCTATCATCAGAAAACTGCACTGGCCCGGGGTTATACCAGTGAGCACCACGGAGAGATTCTCTTCTGGCTTCTTTTTTCTTCGCGCAGCTGCGCATGCGCATTAGAGTGAAAGGCCGAACTTTAACTAAAAAGTTGGCTTTTTCATTCTACTGCGCATGCCTTTGCCCCGGGAAATTTGAAGAAAGTAGAGCCAGAAGAGGATCACTCCATGGTGCTCACTGGTATAACCCTGGGCAGTTTTCTGCTGATAGGAGCACCAGCCCGGGGTTTCAGGTAAATAAATACACTCACTTGGGGATGCCTAACATTTGGCACCTCAAGTGCTAAACGACTTTCCTTCTCCTTTAATATTATTAATATTATGATATTTTATTAATAAAGTGCTGATATATACCTCAGACATTTTTCATCAGTCATGTAAGTGCCTACTCCAATAGAGATTACAATCTCATTCTAGAAACACTAGGGTCAACTTCATGTGAAGCCAATGAACTTACCAGCATGTTAATAGATTGGGAATGGAAACTAAAGCATTAGGAGAAAACCTAAATCCAATACCCCAGCACTGTGAATTACCAAACATATCCATTGTGCCACAAGTTTGCCCAATAATTAAGTACACTTTGACAATTGACACTGGGCTAATAGAATAGGCTTGCCGGGGTTTCAGGTAAATAAATACATTCACTTGGGGATGCCTAACATTTGGCACCCCCAAGTGCTAAACAAATTGTGCTGATAACCAACCCCAGTTAAACATTATCTTCACAGATATGGCAACTCCATAATGACATGAGTAAAATACAAGTAATGTTAACATTTCCAAGATGTAAGGAAAACATGGATCTGCTAAATGTTTATCAGCAATGAGAAGTTCATACATACAGGATCAGTGAGTCAGAAGCAGAGGCAGGTTAAATTTGTGAATAGCTGAAAACAGTGATCAGACAGTAATCCTATTGAAATGAATGGGTTGCTGACCTGCCATCTGATAAAACTGGGATCTTAGGGGCAAATTTACTACCATAATAAAATAAAATAGAGTTGTTACATTGCCCTATATATGAGCGCAGGGTATAGTTTATATGCCATATGTTAGAAAATGTAGGGGGGAAGCCGGTTACCCCAAAAAGATTTACGATCTTTTGCAGCCTATCACCCTGAAAAAGGAAAAGACGCCAGCGTTTTTTGGGAATTAGAAACATTTTCAACTATTTTTTGAAGAACTCGTATCTACTCTATTGCACTTCCCCTGGTCTGCGGTGGCGAAGGCAAGTTTGGCGCAAGAGGTAACGTTCAGTAAAATCCGCAGCTTTATGAATTTGCGGAGTTACATCCATTCGCCAGAGTGAAAATTCGCATGGCTTTAGAGTGTGAAGTAGTGCTACAGTCTATCTCCTTCTCTAGCGAAGTCCCGAAATGACTTCACGCTGGCGAATTTTCGCCAGCGTTAATCACTTCGCCCTTTAGTAAGTTTGCCCCTTAGTATCAGTTATAACAGTAAAGTCTTAACTAAGAAGTTAGTCACTGCAAGAAACATTGAATCTGTAATCCTTGTATATAGAGAAGACCATGTCCAGGACTGTCCCAATGCTAAATAAATGCTAAATAAATCAGTCAGAATCATTGACATTAGGCCTGAATTACATTTACTGGCCAATACTGTCGCAAAAAAATAGCAATGTACATTTTTTCTAAAACGTACATTTTTTTCTAGCTTACTATAATGTAAGGGAGTTTTGTTTAAAGAAAAAATACAGCACCAAAATCCTTTCATACTGGCCAAACATTCAGTGGCATATGTGGACTAGTTTTAACTGTAACTCCGATTTTGACCTACTTTCAAAGTGCTCTTTTTATTTTGTTGAAAGAAGTATTTTTTTCTGGTTGCCGATAATTTAATTACCATTTGACCCACAACATTTTCCAATAATGTAACTGGCAACTATCCAGTCCTGCAATGGAATGCAGTGGAGAATGTTTCAGGCTGTGAACTACAATACATGCATCACAAAGACAGTTTGAAATTAAAATGTATACAAATGCTTTTTTTTACCCAAAATCTTTTTATCCTCTTTTAGATCTATATAAGTATGAAGGCCATTAGGACATCTGCAGGCTGGCAAATTAACTTAATTAAATCAGTACAGGTATGGGATATGTTATCCAGAAAGGTCCGAATTACAGAATGGCACTCTCCCATAGACTCCATTTTATCCAAACAATCCAAACTTTTAAAAATTTGATTAGAGTTTTCGGGTCGATCCTATTCACCAGAGTTTGGAACATTCAATTTTTTTAATTAATTTCGATTGGTCGATTATTGATTTTATGGGAGTTTTTAAAAACTCCCATGAATTCGAAATTCGACCCTTGATAAATCTGGCCCAATGTGCCCACTTCACCTTCAGATCTGAATGAGTTTAATTCACATGTTCTTTGTTGGTTTAAGAGGTGTTCTCTACTATTTAATTTTTGAAGTTCAAATTCTGCCTTTAAAACACATTTCTTAGAAAAATGTTGTCTTTGGCAGACATGGATACCATTCATGTTGCATTCATGTAATACCATTTAGACTTACGTTTGCTATATTGTGAGATGGCGAGGTACCATGAAAGATTGTAGTGTGTCCAGAAATCGAGACACTTCAACAAAAAACAGTCTTTTTTTCTCAAACACTATTTTTCTAACGTAAACGAAGCAGCAAGTGTGGTTTAGGAGTGGGACGTATTTAGAGCTGCGTAGGCCTGCTTCACATTCTTGGTCCTATTTCTAAAATATACAATTTAAGAAAACATACAGGTCTGTGTGCTTTGATATGGTAAAACCTAAGCCGTTTTTACTCTTTTTTTCCAGTGGCCAAGCCTTTTTATAAATAAATCATAGAAATGAAGTGCTTTTCAGCGTAAAGTGTTCGGAAACAGCTGTAGAAATAACTTTCGCTTTTACAGTGAATCTAGTCAGTTTATTTAAAAATATGCTGGACATACTGTACTTCATGAGAACAGAATTATTGTTCAGTATAAATTTCAATTCCAGTGATCCTAAGAATGGTTCTTTCAAGGCTGCCCATTGACATTTCCGAGCATAGGAAGCTCCATTTCCGTAGAGATTAAAATTTTATTTGTTCTTCTTGGGGTACATGGGGATGAAGAATCTTGCTCAAGATCTAGCAGCGAAGGCATGTCCAGGCTTTCATGAATCCTAAGTACAGGATGCTTTTTCCCTCCAGTAAGTGGAGGTAAGAAGGACCTGGGGAGGTGGGGAGAAGCTGACCTTTGCCACCTTAGGGGGTCTGAAATTGGAATGGCTGATATTGCTCCAGTCAGGAGAAGTATAATACAAATAACACTGATATACCGCCTGGGGGATATGTTGCTTCTTCTGTGACAGTGTCTCATTATTAACTTTATCTTTTTAGTTTCAATTTACAAGAAAATAGAAAACAAATGTTAAACATGTTATAGTTCTTGTTATTATTTTAGATTAATGCTTGTATCTGTTTTAATTAGCTAGTAGCATTAGGTTATGGGTTTGATCAGTGCTGTCCAACTGGCTGACACCCTTGTGTGGCCCCCACATGAAAGCCTGCCTGCTGTGACTGCTTACCTTTGTGTAAACTTATCAGCCCTTGCGTATGGCCTTCCGATGGGCTTCCCCGATCTATATCTAATCGAAAGTGAGCCAGATGTCGATTGGGCCGGGTTAAAATCCCATTGGCTCACTGCCGCATCTGTGTGTGTCATACTCTGTCTTCACTATGCTCCCTGTGTGTTCTATACTCTGCCCTATGCTCTGTGTGTGTGTCATACTCTGCCTGCCCTATGCTCCCTGTGTGTGTGTCATACTCTGCCTGCCCTATGCTCCCTGTGTGTGTGTCATACTCTGCCTGCCCTATGCTCCCTGTGTGTGCCATACTCTGCCTGCCCTATACTCCCTGTGTGTGGTCCCCGTTTGAGGCTGCAAGAGGTAAGCCGTATGCAGCAGGAGAATAGGGGTGGCATTTCTAGGAGCTGGGGTGGGGTCCCAGGTAGCAGTCAAGAATGGCCCCTGGCATGAATTGCAATAAAGAGGATTGCAATATGTAAACATTTGATGTTTAGAAGTGTGTCAAGTTAGCCTTTTTTGCATTAGTGATGATCTGTAAAAATAGGTTGATTGTGCAAAGGAACCATCACTAGGTAGATACAGGTATGGGATCTCTTTCTGTAACGTGGGTCTCCGTATCTTAGGTCTACTAAAAACCATTTAAACATTAATTAAACCTAGTATTAGCCTTCAGTAAGGATTAATTATGTCTTAGTTGGGATCAAGTACAAGGTACTGTTTTATTATTACAGAGAAAAAGGAAATCAGTTTTTAAAAATGTGAATTATTTGATTATTATGGGGTCTATGGGAAATCGCCTTCCTGTAATTTGGATAACAGACCTCATACCTGTACTTTCCTGATATGGTTCTAGTTATTATGTGGAAGGAACCGAGTAGCTGTTAGGAGTAATTCCATTGTTTTCTTTTATTTTTGCCTAAGATTTGTTTTCTCTTTTGCTATGTCATATTGATTTATTAGGGAAAAAAACAGTTAACGTCTAGCCTTTTTCCAACAAATACTTTTTTCTAGGGAAAAGTACATTTATTTTTGGCTTGTTTCTAACTTATAACAAAGAAATACAGACACAAAACCACTTTCGTTGCTGTGCTAATGCGTATTATAAACAATCATGAGATAAAAATAATTCAAATAAACTTTGTGGAATATCCATTTCTGACTAAAACAGTTATTTAAATGCATAAGCAACAGCAGATAATTAACAAGGTCAGAAGATATTCCATATAAAACAACTTTGTACAACTGATTAGCTGTAACTCTCTGATTGCAAAGCAGACAAAACAAAAAATTCGTATTTTAGTTTTCCACGAAAATGAATAAATTAGAAGCCTTAATCCGAACTCCTAAACAGGATGTTATCATTAAAAATAGGAACCTTATCACAACCAATTTAAAAACTAGGTTTGTTTGGAAAACTTCCTTACATTTATTTCTGAGCAGTCAATATTTTGCAAGAGTTTCCCCTCTTTCAACAAAAAAACTGTGCTCTGTCCTTGAGTGATTTTCTTCTGGCATGAGAAAGATATTTTATTTTTTAATAAGGACATACAATTGGTTGGCAGTAGTACAAGCAATGCCGCTGTATTATTAATCATTCTAATGTATTCTATTTTTTTATATAAGTAATGAACATATGAAATTAACATGACATAGAAATAATAACAAGAATAAAGGGATTATTTGCGGAAATCCTTGATACAAGAGCTCTAAAGGGAGCAAAAGCACCTGCATATTGGGTCTGCTGTTAGATTACTACTTACAGAAAGCGGGCCTGCCAGAAATCTGCAGCCAGATTTAAAGGGTGCCTATATCCCCAAGAAAAAAATTAAATCAATAATGTTACTGTAGTTAAAATAAATATTATTTACATTAATTATTTGAGTTACCGTATATACTCGAGTATAACCCGAGTTTTTCAGCCCCCAAAATATGCTGAAAAACTCTACCTTGGCTTATACTCGGGTTAAGAGCAAAAACGGTCGCCGGCGCCTAAGAATAGTTGCCGGTGCCTTAAGAATAGTCGCCGGTGTCCAAGAATAGTCTCCAAGAATATTCGCCGGCGTCCAAGAATGGTCGCCGGCATCCAAAAAGGAGACGCCGGCACCTCCAATGGGAGCAGAAACCCTCAATTTTTTGATTGAAACTTACCAGAAGCTGCTGCATTTCTCACCCTAGGCTTATACACAAGTCAATAAGCTTTCCCAGTTTTTGGAGGTAAAATTAGGTACCTTGGCTTATACTCGGGACGGCTTATACTCGAGTATATAAGGTACATCTTGTTTCTTTCATTCCTTTGTAATCCACAATTACAGAAAGCAGGCAGGTTCCATTTTGTGGAAGCTGTCAAAAAGGCAAGCTTAGCATCATGACAACATTTTGTGTATGTGCCAAAAATAAGGACCTGATGCAAAAGCCCAAGCTACATGGTTATAGACAGTGAATAGAGAGAGGGGAACGTGGGGAATGCACTAACACCCAAGAAGTGCAGAATGCCTGAGGCATAAAGGCATAGAGGCAGGGAAGTCAATAATACGATTGGCAGCTGAAATTGTTTTAAATTTTTATTTCATATTTAATTTGAAAAGTGAATAAGTGCCTATAGCTCTGTAGAGAAGGAGCTCTATAGGTTTGTAGAGAAGATGCTCTATATCTCTGTAGAGAAGGAGCTCTATAGCTCCTTAGAGAAGATGCTTTATAGCTCTATAGAGAAGATGTTCTATAGTTCTGTAGGGAAAGAGCTCTGTAGCTCTGTAGAGAAGGTGCTCTATAGAGAAGGAGCTCTATAGCTCTGTAGAGAAGGTGCTCTATAGCTCTACAGAGAAGGAGCTCTATAGCTCTGTTGAGAAGGTGCTCTATGGCTTTGTACAGAAGATGGTCTATAACTCTGTAGAGATGTTGCGCTATAGCTCTGTAGAGAAGGTGCTCTATAACTCTGTAGAGAATATTAAAACAGCGAGTAAGGGAAATTGGTGTTTGCCGCACCTTCTAACCAAATGTCACTCCCTAAGGAAATCCCTTAACCGAGAGCAGATGAGCCACTCGGTATAGATGTGCTGACAACTCCTATAAATGGAAAATGAATTCAAAGCTCGCAGAAAGAGACAAAAAAAGAGGAGTATATAGCGTCGCACAATCTATTTGTAGATTTGAGTAAGTGATTGTGTCTTCAAAAACATGGTGATCAACTAGTTCATCGTGAACAAACAAGTAAATTGCTTGTGTTGATTAGTGAAAATAGCTTTTATAATTAATAAAGTTAAATAAATAAAGTGAAAAATCTTGTGAAATTCATTGTGAAGTAAAAACTTTTAAAGTGCAAGGTGCTTATTGTGGACATGATACATGCTTAGACCCACGACACATGACCCATGGATAAGAGACCTGATAAAATATAACTTTTTCAAAGGCAAATGGCGGCGTATTCTCGCGATATTTACGTCCTCACGAGCGCGCCGATAGGTTCACTGGTGTCATGTGGTCAGCGGACATTTCTTCACATGTATCAATGGAAGAGAAACACATATATTATCAATATTGATTGTAACAAATTGTAACAGTAACCTTCCAAATGGTAACACATCCACAATTTTGAATATGTATCACTTAATAAAAGCAAAGTAATAGTTCCGCATTGTAACTATTCCAGTGTTTTACTGTTGCATGTTGTATGTTATTCGATACTATATGAAAAAACAACTTTATATTTGTCGGAGAAAGACCTACTTATATTCAGTATACCGAACCTTTCACTGGGGCTCAATGTAATTTCTATGATCCTATGTAGGTATGTAATGAAAGACTTTCATTTAAGCCATGAGGGTTTAGAGTATTAAGTTCACCTTGTACTGACAGAGTGGCTATACGTGTGCTCAATGGAATTCCGGACCCCCCAAATAATAGCGATTTCCTCCTTTCCACCTCCCCACGTTTTTCTTTCCCACTATAAGACTTTTCGTTGCGGTTCTCTTTTCCCCTATCTAAACCGCTAAAGAACTTAGTGGCGGAGCTGCAGTGCCTGACGCACGTTTCGCCGATTATAGGCTTTTTCAAAGGCAAATGAATACTGTTACTGATCAGTTTCATTCCCAAATCCACCCCCAAGAGAGAGTTTAAGGGCTTGACCCAAAGATTAACTCTCACTACATTATCCATTCCTCATTCATCCTCTCACCTACCACCATTACAATTGCTTAGCATTGTTCTCTATGTACCCCTTCAATTCATTATAGGGTTATTGGGTGATGTAGGATCCTGAAGGGAACAGTCTAATGAATTAATTACGCTGTAATCCCTATCAACACATATTTCAGATCGAATCTCCACCCTTTTTCTTTATTGTTTTTAAGTGATTTTATGAATTATTCCCCCTCACAACTGATGAATTTTAGGAGTTAATAAAAGTTATATTTTATCAGGTCTCTTATCCATGGGTCATGTGTCGTGGGTCTAAGCATGTATCATGTCCACAATAAGCACCTTGCACTTTAAAAGTTTTTACTTCACAATGAATTTCACAAGATCTTTCACTTTATTTATTTAACTTTATTAATTATAAAAGCTATTTTCACTAATCAACACAACCAATTTACTTGTTTATTCACGATGAACTAGTTGATCACCATGTTTTTGAAGACACAATCACTTACTCAAATCTACAAATAGATTGTGCGACGCTATATACTCCTCTTTTTTTGTCTCTTTCTGCGAGCTTTGAATTAATTCTGTACAGAAGATGCTCTATAGCTCTGCAGAGAAGATGCTCTATAGCTCTGTAGAAAAGGTGCTCTATAACTCTGTAGAGATGTTGCACTATAGCTCTGTAGAGATGGTACTCTATAGCTTTGTAGAGAAGGTGCTCTATAACTCTGTAGATCTCTTGCACTTAAACTCTGTAGAGATGTTGCGCTATAGTTCTGTAGAGATGGTACTCTATAATTATGTAGAGATGTTGCGCTATAGCCTTGTAGACAGGGCTGGTCCTATCAAATGTGGGGCCCAATTGGGACCATGTTGGCGGGGCCCCTAGACAAAGTGTTGCTGGCTACTGACACACCAAGTATTTAGGAAAATAAGGGCATACAGGCACAAAATAGAAAGGAAAGGGGCAGACAAGGTAACATAATAGGGGCACACAGGGTAAGAGAGAGAGGGAGGAAATAGGAGAGTGGACTGGGCCAATTAGTTTGGGGCTGGGCCGATTCAGCTTGGGAGCAGGCTTGGTTAGATTGGGGGCAGGCAGGGCCTATCAAGGTTGGAGGAAAGCTGGGCCTATGAGAGTTGGGGGCAGGCTAGACCTATGGATTTGGGGATGGGCTGGACTCTCAAAGTTGGGGGCAGGCCAGGCAGCATCATGTGCTGAGGGAAATATTATCTGTGCTGCCCTGTGGTGCGGGGCCCCCCAGAGGTGCGGGGCCCAATTGGGCCCAATTGGTCCAATTGGCCTAAGGCCGGCCCTGCTTGTAGAGAAGGTGCTTTATAACTCTGTAGAGAAGGTGCTCTATAACTCTGTAGAGAAGGTGCTCTGTAACTCTGTAGAGATGTTGCTCTATCGCTCTCGAGAAAAAGTAAGGGCATTCTATATTATGACTTATGCCAGTGCAAAACTTCTTCAAAGATTAATGACATTATGCAGAAAAATGCAGAGGCATTTTCTTAACTATGGTTTCCTTCAAGTCCTTCAAATTTTTCAAATACAAAGAATGCTGAACTCTGATCTAGTAATCACTTTCATTTAACCATGGAGGATTTCATGGAGGATTCACAACATGGAGGATTCACAACAAAACATTTACTTCTTTGCACTATAATCATTTTTTTCAGATTACTATTTCTGTAAACTAGCATCTTTACAATGACTTTCGGAGTAATGATGATTGGTTAGTTTGTTCAACATTGCAAAAGATGCTAATTATGTATGTTGCGCTATAGTAAACTGTCGTGTGCTAGGGCAGTTTAAGCTACTTTCCTTGGTGGGCTGAGACCACAGATGAGCTCTTTCTCTCAGGGGTAAGCCCTCGCAACGCGGTGGAGGCAAGGGTATAGCGTAACTGTAACCTGGGTGCGATAGCACAATGATGGGCGCCAGTAGTTCTTTAACGGTTGAACAAAGAACTGTGTTTATTGAACAATAGCACATAGATCATTTAGCACATTGATCCACAATGGAGTATAGAACATACACAGCAGCTTAAAGGAAGCATATACTCATAGCACGTATAGGCTGAATCCAAACAGGCTAGGGAATATTCAGCAGAGAGTAAGTTGACAGCATGTGATGGGTATTGCCCAGTTTTCAGGATATCTTCCAGTGGCAGACTAGGGGAACTCCTGACATCCCTATCTCAACACTTGGTTCCTTACTTGGGTCAGTAATACCCTGGGATCTTAATCCCTCTAATCTCCTCGGTGGAGCCTTGAGCTGCTCAACTAAATAACCTCTCTATCACTCCTAGAGCGATCTATAAAACGAGTATAGCTGTCTAATTACTAGGGCCAAGGCGCCTAGGGTCAGCACTACCCATTCCCTTCCAGCCTGCTTGGTTGGGCTAAAGCAATGGACCCAGAGCACATGGTTCCTAAACCTTTTATACTCTGGCACAGTGCCATCTGGTGTACACTGTGTGAACTACAGGGGTTACATAAGCACAAGGTCCCATAAGGACCCACTGAGGTGTCCATATTACTAGGGATGTGCCTGTCTGTAAAGTGTAAGGGTGTCTAAGATTTTCACATCCCTACATGTACTTTGAGGCATATTGATGAACTTGGCATGCTTGGTGACTCTCAAAAGGTTCTAAGTAGATAGGACAATGTAAAGCAAATTATTCCTATGAAACTGTACAAAGAAGCTGCTGAACTATGCTCTCATTATGATGGGAACATAACAACTGATACTGGTGGAAATAGGTTTCATTATTATAACCAGTGGCATGCTTTCTAATATATTCTGATGTGATCTTTATTAATGTATTGGACATTTACAGTAGAAGGAATAAACAAGTAGTGTATTGTAGCTTTGTGGGCACAGCAAGTATATATCATATGTAGTGAGAGATAATACATTGCTGGAGTATTGAATATGTAAACCTAAAACTGTTGTGCAGTAAAAGCATAAATGGTACCTAATTTAAACTTGTTAATCTGGTTTAGCGCCGGAAAGCACATTCTCAGCTACTGATATGGTATAATTTATGCTCTGGTTTTGTATGAATTATACTAATCTAACCTTAGGTGATCCAATGCGCCTGAACCATTATCACAGGTTTCTGGTAGAAGTTCCAAAATGGATCCAGATGGTAAATTTACTTTGAAAGTTGCACCATAGACCTATTCCATGATACATCATATAGGTTAAGGCCTATGGCATGGATCAGATTTGTTGTGTCTATATGGTTTCTAGTGAGCAGCAAAATGCCTCACTGTCACCTCCAATGGGGTTAAATGGCAGTTGTCCGAAAGCAGCTGCAGCACCAGTACTTGAAAGTTGACAATATGGTAAGCTGGAAACCCAACACATTATTCAAAGCTCAGATATAGAACGAAACTAGGTCTTGTTTTTTTTATAGTTAGGAGTAATCTGCAACTGCTACTAATACTCTTGTCTACTCCTGCAGACACAAGAGACATGCTCAGGTGAATAATGCGACTCTTGGTATTTTGTTTAGCAGATCAATTAGCTTTAAGGACTTGAGAAGGTATAATACTATATATATAAATAAGCTCCTTTGAAGAGGAGGAGGCAGCCAAGTAGAGTCTTGTAGGACTTAGGGCCCGATTAGAATAGTTAATACAATAGAGTAAAATACTTTTAGGGCTTAAGTTCTGATCACTGGAGCTTAAGTATAATTTATGGCTCTATAATGAAAACCCTTTCTTCTACAAAATATTTACAGGTGACAGAAAGACGGAAATAACATGAATCT
Source organism: Xenopus laevis (assembly GCF_017654675.1). Taxonomy (NCBI): domain Eukaryota; kingdom Metazoa; phylum Chordata; class Amphibia; order Anura; family Pipidae; genus Xenopus; species Xenopus laevis. Next base: position 100,305,871 of record NC_054383.1, read on the forward strand.
ATATAAAGTATCTTCACTTTTTTCGGCATTAAACAATTAAATCAAAAGAGCTCCAAACGGCAGTTTACTTGCCAGCTTCATTCTTCACGTTAAACATTTTTCCTTCTATTTCTATTTTGAGATTGTAGAATAAAGCTGCTTGAATATGTTATCTGATTGGATACCCTTTCTACTTAATCTTTTTTTCAACTAGTCCTTCATAAAAAACAATTCATCAAAAGGTTATGCATAACAGATCCGAAAAGCATCTGTTTTGCCTCAAAGTGGGCTCCATCAACAGCAGTTCAACCAAAGCCAAATAACAGCTCTGATATGATAAATGAATATGTATCCCTAATACAGGGTACAACTTTAGAAGAGCTCCGTAGACTTTGATGTTTCTGTACAAAGGAAAACTATCTGGTGTATGCTTGAAATGACACTCAGAGATGTTTCCTGTAAGTATCTCATATCATTTTAAACAAGCAACAAGTATTAGGAACCCATGCCAGTAATAAATAAGTGGAAATAGCACACTGATAGACAGTTGTAGTTAAAAGAATTATATTATATATTGTGTTGGTTTTTTGGGAATACACACAAAGTAAAATTGTACTTAATTTAAACACATGTACAGATTACAAGGTTATGTCAATAGGGTAAAATTAAGGGGGTTATTTACTAAAACTCAAATTTATCTCATTTTTTTTTTTTTATTAAACTCAGCTAGAACAAACTTCCATTTATGATTTTATCTTATTTATCAATAAAATAACTGGGGGTCGAAAAAAATACAATCGTACATTTGTTGACGCCTGAATCACAAATTTTTTTTTGTGTTTGCCAGAATTTCAGATTATCCAGAATTTTCGGATTATCGGACAAAACCCATCGCAGATCACGATATCTTCAAATTGTAAAAGGGACTTTTAGCAGCTTTGGGGTATAATACATCTCAAAAAACTTGAGTTTTTTTCCCTTTAAAAATTCGAGTTTTTGCACAAAAAACGTCTACCAGAAAACAAAGTTTAGTAAATAACCCTCTAAATGATTATTATAGAATGTGGTCACTCTATATATGTATAGAGTGTATTCTGTTTGCCTTATAAAAAAAATAATAACATGCTGGTCTTTTTATTAATCGTTTTATGTTAAAAATTCTTAAATCACCCATAGAAGACCAATGCATTAATTCTCAATCTTTTTGTTTTGGGTACAGGTATGGGAGCCATTATCCAGAAACCCGTTATCCATTGAAAGACCATCTCCTTATTATTGAAAGACCATCTCCTATAGACTCAATTTTATCTAAATAATCCAATATACCTTGTACTTGATCCAATCTAAAATATTATTAATCCTTATTGGAAGCAAAACCAGCCTATTGGATTCATTTCATGTTTACATAATGTTCTAGTAGACTTAAGGTATGAAGACCCAAATTACAGAAAGACCTGTTATCCGGAAAACCCCAGGGCCCAAGCATTCGGAATAACAGATCCCATACCTGTACTTGATTTTTTAGAGATTGATTAACTATAGGAAAGAACTGAAATTGACAGCTCAGAGCATTCAAATCAGTTCTGACAATATATTTAAAAGAGGCATAGGCTTTAAAAAATATGCAAGTTTAATAATACTCTTTACTGTCTGTATAATGTCTGTCTGTAGATGTTCTTGATAAATTAGGATTGTGAACTATGATAAATGCTGAATTGCTGGGAATGCTTCAGTCGGAATTTCAATAAATCTGCCCTTGGTCTTCTAAGAATTCATAATTGCTATGATAAAAGTGAAACTGCTAGGGATCCTTCAGGATTCTGCAGTCGGAATTTCAATAGATCTGCTCCTTGGCCTTCTCAGAATCCATCATTTTCAGTATTAAAGCCTTTTACTCATGCTTTTTCACCCACTCCAAACACCATTCACACACACACACATAGCGTTATGGAAGAAAATTGGAGCATTGGTGACTGAACAACAGCCTTCAAATATGAGAGTGAAGCTTTATCACAAACACTTCTTCTGGTCTCATAGTTGCCACAGTATTTTTTTAGGTTTAACTGAACCCCAGATAGCAGCAGATAGCAGATAAGCTCTGTAGAACATAATGTTATCTGTTATCCACTATTTAACCTGTGCCATATAGCCTTTTTTGAATTTCTGCCATTGCTACATAACAGATTGTTTATATGAACTGTTTCTGAATCAAACAGATCAGTTTTACCAGTGCAGGGAAACATTACATGATATTTTCATTACACTTTAATTTTTGGTGTTACTGTTCCTTTAATTTTAAAAAATGGCATATTGTATCAATTTGCTAAATGCCCTCCAGTCTGAGCTCCTCCTACCATTGTTTCAAGCCTCCCCTATCCCAGAGCAGGCCAGCTGTTTGGGTAGGACTTTGGTACAAGCAGAATTTTGCACCCATGTGATACAATACGTTTGTGATAATTAGCGATTTGGTTTTAAAAGGATTGTTTACTTTTAAAATAACTTAAAGGGCAAGGCCAGACGTTGTGTTTTTGCGGCATTTTTACGTGGCGTTTTTAAAAAAGAACAGCCAGGCGTAAATACGCCACTGAAACCACATGCGACCGTCAACATGCGTTTTTCATGGCTTTTTCGGCACGTAGGATTCTTTTCCCAACATGCACTTCTCAATGTTTTCATTGTTCTCATTGAGAATTTGGGCGACATATTTAAAATACGCTGCTTATTTACGCAAAGTGTGGTTTCAAACGTGCAGATCCCATAGAGTCTATTGATTTGGTAGTTTCTTGACGTATTGGCGTTTCTGCTAAAAAACGCCAGTACTGGCACCCTGTGTGAATTGCCATAGTGCGTTTTCCATTTGTTTCAGTGGTAGTGCAGTTTATGCGTATTTACACCTGGCTGTTCTTTTTTTAAAAACACAATGTAAAAACGCTGCAAAAACGCCAAGTCTGGCCTTGCCCTTAGTATGATGGAGAGATTGATATTCTGAGACAATTTGCAATTGGTTTTAATTTGTTATTATTTGTGCTTTATTATTTTGTTATTTAGCTTTTTATTCTGCTACTCTCCGGTTTGTAATTTTCAGCCAAATTACCCTAGCACCCATGCACTGATTTCAATAACAGACTGGAATATGAACAGGAGAGGGCTCAAATAAAAAGATGATTAGTAAAAGTAGCAATAACAATAAATTTGTACCCTTACAGAGCATTTGTTTTTATAGATGGGGTCAATGATGAAGAAGAAGGCAAATAATTCAAATTCTATAACAAATAAGTAATGACGACCAGTTGAAAAGTTGCTTAGAATTAGCAGTTCCATAACATACTAAAGGTGAACCACCACTTTAAAGAAATTGTTCAGTATAAAAATAAAAAACTGGATAAATAGATAGACTGTGCAAAATAAAAAATGTTTCTAATATAGTTAAAATGTAATGTATAAAGGCTGAGTGACTGGATATCCAACATAATAACCAGAGTACAGCAAAGGAATTCCAACGGCACACATGCTTGACAAAGGGGTTTTACTCCCGAAACGTTGCATCACACTCCGCTTTGAAATAAACTTTGAAGATTTCTTACAGTCCTGTGTGCCGTTGGAATTCCTTTGCTGTACTCTTCTGTGGGGCTTGCCGAACCTCTACCATTGTGCACCAGGCATATCGTTGTTATCTATTGGGTGTGTGAGATCCTGCTTTGTTCCTAACATAATAACCAGAACATTACTTCTTGCTTTGCAGCTCTCTTGGTTTCCACTGATTGGTTACCAGGCAGTAACCAATCAATGACTTGAGGGGGGGGCACATGGGTCATACTTTTTTGCTTTTGAATCTGAGATGAATGCTAAGGATTAGTTGGAAACTCATTGAACAGTTATGTCCCATGTCGCCCTCCTTCAAGTCGCTGACTAACTTAGAGTTATAGATCTGAAAAGCAGGAAGTAGTGTTCTGACTATTATGTTACATATCCAGTCACTCCAGCCTTTATACATTACATTTTTGGCTAACTAACTACATAAGAAACATGTTTTATTTTGCACAGCCTATCTACTGTATTTAGCCAGTTTTTATTTCTACACTGAACTGTTCCTTTAAGACAATGTTTTGCCCTTGCTCCTAACCATGCTCTGCAAACCACATGTAACTCATATTATGTATGTGCTCTGCTTATTCATTGTCATTTATATACATAGTGATAACATTAGCACTAGCACTAAAATGTTGCATAAAGCAATGTCCTACATGGTTTAGCAGAAGTTGTTATTGGGGCAACATGGAGTATGAACATTTCACTATACTTTGTTGAATAATTGCACACTGGGTTTATGGAGACTTCAGCCTGTCTGGCTGCTGACCTTTTTCCCTTGATAATATACTTTATCTTGGTGCTTCAGCATACATAAACAAATCTAATTATATTGTTCTACCATCAGACTTATAGACAGCCAAATGCTTTGCATATCACTCAGAACAGAAAAAGCTAAACAATATAAACAATATAAATCTAGAATCATGATGTTGTCTTAACTTGGTGACCCGTCTAACTGTTTTAGCAACTAAACAAAACAAAAAAAGAGATTTGTAAATAAAGAACCTATACTTTATATTCTCTAAGTGAGAATTGTCATGCAAATAATTCACTTAACACTTTGCACCAATGAATAACTACAAAAAAAGTCTATTTTTGCTGTCCAGTATTTTTATGAAGTATGCAAAGTACATGCGTCAGTGCACATTCCAACCTCTCAGAAACACAACCTTGTGTTTTGTTAATGATACACCCAATGTTTGTGCATTTTGTTTAATCACATGATCCTTTGCTCTGTGGAACATCCTGTCTCTCCGGCTTAAACTAGTTTATAGGTAAAGTATTCTGGATTGCATCCAAATGTCACTGTCTTTCTTTTTTATTTACATAATGAGGGCATTTACCATCTTTGACTAGTTAGAGGCTTGAGAAGAAGGCACTAATTACAGCTGTTTTTATAATTACTGATTTCCTTTGCATTTTGTAACATGAATTATAGCCGTATTTATTCCATATATCAGATCACGGCACCTTGTGCTTAAAGGAAGTAAATGATCAAATCTAATTTAGGCTGCACTAACCGATATGCCTGAGTGACTTTGATAAACCCCACAACCATTGGACTGTACTGTTATTGTTAGCTAAACCAGTAAAACAGGGTTATAAATACATGATTTCTTAAGGCTTTGTTTACTACTGGATTGTGAAATTATAAGTGAAATGTGCTCCTTTTTTGTGCTTAATATAGAATTGTTAAATGTAATTAAATATAATAAATATAATTTTGTTATAGATAATATTATTATCAAAATACCCTTAGAGGCTATACAGTAGAACTGGGGTCCTCAATGTTTTTTACCAGTGAGCCACAATAAAATGTAAAGCGTTTGGGAGCAACAAAAGCTTTAAGAAAATCCCTAGGGGTGCCAAATAAGTGCTGTGGTTAGCTATGTGGAATGGCAGCCTACAGGAGGCTCTACTTTACAGTAAACATAGGTTTAATGCAGTTTATATTTGCCTCCAAGCCTGGAATTGAAAAATAAGCACCTGCTTTGAGGCCGCTGGGAGCAACATCCAGGGGTTGGTGAGCAACATGATGCACATGAGCCGCTGGTTGGGCACCACTGCAGTAGAACATGGATTTCACTCTGATGGTGCAATATAACGGTATGTGGTGCTTATCTTAAAGGAGAAGGAAAGGCAAATCATAAATAGCCTTGTGTCCTGTCTGGTGGACATAGAACATACTGACCGTTTTTAAAGTTTTCTTCCTGGTCTTATGCAGAAGCAACTATGCTCTCGGAAAACTGCAGCATGTCTCGGGTGACATCATGCTTTTTGCAGTCATCTTCCTCCCTGCTGCCCGAGGCAGCCTTGAGGCGCATTAGGCAGACTTTCTGTTTGATGCGCATGTCTTCGGGAGCTGCCTTTCTCCCAATCATCATTAACCCTTATGTCCACGCCCCCATCCAATCAGATTACATGTCTGGGGGCTAAGGAGACGCACTGGTATTTTCGTTTAATTATAGTGGGGACAGCAAATACTTATCTTCAAGCGCATGTGGTGCGCAGTGCTGCTGGGGTCAAGATTTTTTTATTTTGCTCATGTGCAATAAACGGATAGAGGAAAAGGAAGCGTTCTCTACCTTACCAACATGGCGCCTGCGTGCCAGAAAATGCGAGCCGAACAGGGATTCTACGCGATTGGATTGTCATATGTGATTAGCAACTATAGCGATTTAGGATGTCTTGGGGAGTATGTTACAGGGAGAAAGGTAACGATTTTTGCCTTTCCTTCTCCTTTAAGTTGGGCACCAGTGGCTCTTGAACAGAAAAAGGGCTCATTTACTAAAGGAGGCAAATATGGAAAGTGCAAAAAAAGTGTAGAGTGCCATGTGTTTTGGCTTTCAGGAATTAATATATGCAGCTATGGAATCAGAACCAAAGACTGAAACCTGAAAGTAAATGGAGAATAGTAATGGTGATGGGGTTCTCAAATCATGCTTCTTACCGCAGCACCATTCCTCAGGCTGTAGAAGTGGCACCCTGATGGGTGTTAAATACAGATGAAGCCTCTTGGATTTGTGTGTTAAATGCATCATGGCTCGAGATAAACTGAAGAAACTGTGTTATCTAAAGTCATCTTAACTAATTTAATGCATTTAACCTTTTCATTAGCATACCAAAACACGATTGTTCACAAATGGTGAACTTTTTAATTAGATGGGGTGCTATGACGCGATTTTCTGTGTTACATGGGATAAGTGGGTTAAACGAGTTTAGATATTCTGTGTTAAACACAGAAACCAAAGTGGCTTCATCTGTACAATGCTGCCATGTGAAGGTCAGGTCACACTCTGCCCCTTGCACACTATTAAAAACACAGCTTGTACATGGGCAGCTGTTCTGCAAATGGACTTGGCGCAAGTGCTATGGGATTTGTGCAGTAATGGGTGCAATATTGAACATGCATGCATAGAACTCATGCTGGCCCCAAAGGAAACAGTTTATTGAAGGCAGGCAAACAGAGCTTAAAAATACATGTTAATAATAACAATACCAAAACAATAGTCCTTTGATATGCCTACAATACTCATACAATACATGCAGTGCACTTTCAACAGACTTGAGACACCTATATTTTCTGTTAGATGGAATACTCAGGCTCTACTCCTATTAGTATCCATGAACTGTTGGGTGTCCCTAACACCATTATATCTTCTAATATAATTTAGCCTGTACTGTTACATCTTAATCACACTTGGGGGTAGATTTACTAAAGGGCGAAGTGGCTAATGCTAGCGACTTTTCGCCAGCGTTGCCACTCACAGGGACATCTGTTTACAATTTACTAACGGGCGCAGTCGCCAATTCACTAGCGAACGAGACAGGCACTAGTGGATATTTGCTCTCTATCGGCAGGCAACAATTCGCTCTGGTGAATGGACGTTACTCCACAAATTCACTAAAGTGCGGATTTTACTGACCTCTTTCACCAGACTTGCCTTTATGAGCTCAGCCAGGCGAAGTGCATTAAAGTAGCTAGATCTTCCTCAATCTTCTGTCACTTACATTATATTCTGTGAGCCGAAAATGCATCAAAGTCCAAAAAACGCTGGCGTCTTTTCCTATTTTCAGCCTGATTGCCTGCAAAAGGCCTAACAAACTTTTTTTGGGTAACTGGTTTTCCCCATACATTTGCAAACATATGAAACATTAATTTTACAGTGGGCACATGTGTAGGGCATTAGAATAACTCTATTGTCTTTATTAAGGTTCCCTGGACATGTGTTTTAAAAAGTATTATTTGTAATTATATGCACCAACATTTAACATAATGATGTCCATACAACTTTAAATTTAACCGTCCTATGCAAGACCTGAGCGCAAGATCCCTAGCAAAGTTTCGTTAGGCAGAAATTAAAATCAAATGCTCGCACTGCTGAAGAAACAGTAGTGAAAAGTCGCCAGCGTTCGGCGCCCATAACAAAACTCCGCATTTTTATGAATTAACGTAGTCTGAGCAAATTTTCGCCTGACGAAGTGTTGCGCTGGGTGCAAAGTGGGCGATGGTGAATTTTCGCCGGTTAGTAAATCTGCCCCATGGACTTAACTCCAGCTTTTACTGTGACCTGATTAGCCCTTACTCTAGACATACAGTACCCGGTACATACTCTACCCCATCTCCATGAGTGTAACCAATAAAAACAGTCTATACCCCTTCCCTGACTTATGTATAAACTCTACACTACTATAGTCAGAAGGTCCTGTTTGTCACATAGGATAGTAGACCCTTATTAATTATTGTAGCCTTAAAGTCAATGGCAGTCTAAACATGTGACAGTGGGTTTTTTAAAAGTATTCTGGCAGAAAAAACACATTGGGTGACATTAGCTTACTTTATCTCTGCTAAAGATTGTGCATTATCCACAGTATTATTGAATTATTAAATAAAAGCAAGAGCTGCAAGAAACATGTTTTCTGACAACAAATACAATACAAACACTTATACTGTTAATGCATTCTAGTTTGTACCCAGTGGCACATTAACCTATTGTGCATAGTATAATGCCTTATATATATTATCACAGCATGCAATAACATACTTTGGCATTACTAAAGCTTAAAATTTGACCCATTCATCAGGACCAGTTGGTTCCTGCTTATTGTTTATTAATTTAAAATGCCAGATCCTTCCATCAGTTTACCATGGTTTCTTCATATCAGTATCATAACACCATAGACTATTCATACTTTTGCCTGGGTGCATGAAACACATCTCTCAATCAGAGAAGAGAACTATATTTATGTAAATATATATTTTAATGTTAAAAAATAAAGAAGGAATCAAGCTGGAGCAGATGAACAAATTATACACAACAATATATTACTTTACAAATGTTATCTTATCTATACAATCTTCATAGAACATGAACAAGAGTCCAACCCTAACTTATATGTAGACAGTCCTTACATATATGATCCAGTGCCCATGGGCAAGGTGTGTCTCCTTATTGTTGCTTGAACAGTGTAATTGGCTGCAAGTTTAAAAGGTTAAAGTCAGCGACAGCACTTTAAGACATTTACATATAATCAGAACATGACAGAGTTCATACACAGAGCAAAAAATAATCTATTGAGACTAAAAGGCATTTTTCTCTTTCTGGTGAAATATTCATATGTTTGTACAGTTTGCATTTATCTGTCTAGCAGGGGAATCGAATAAAGGTCGGTAACAGGAAAACAAGTGTTCATTTGTGTGAATTTATATTTAATATAATATAAATATAATTATATAGCTTTTGTGAACCCGGATACAGTTTAGCTGCCACATCCGACAGTGGCAGAAATATTGTGAATTTTATAGCTTGCACCCAGAGCCGGGCCAAGGTAGTTTGGCACCCTAGGCAAGGACTTCAATCAGCGCCCCCCCCCCCCCCCCCGTTCTGTAGGACCATTACCACCTAATCACTTACAGTTTTTTTTAATAAAGAAACCTTACAACACATTAATGAATTAAACTTTTCTTTTATATAAATATGTAATGTTAACAAACAAAAATAAAGTACACTAAAAAAATATCATAAAAACCAAAACAGTAGGATAATTTTATCCTGTTAAACAAAGTGCAAATACTAGAATATCCACAACAATTTACTTTTAACACAACTACTAAGAGAAAGTGCAATCCATCAATTATCCATGCAAGCAGCAGCCAAGATATTCTGCCTGTGCCAACAGCACACAAAATCTGTACCTGTGCCAGCCAGCAGCACCTAAAATATTGCCCCCAATATGTACCTGTGCCAGCCAGCAGCACCCAAAATATTGCCCCCAATCTGTACATGTGCCAGCCAGCAGCACCCAAAATATTGCCCCCAATCTGTACCTGTGCCAGCCAGCAGCACCCAAAATATTGCCCCCAATCTGTACATGTGCCAGCCAGCAGCACCCAAAATATTGTCCCCAATCTGTACATGTGCCAGCCAGCAGCACCCAAAATATTGCCCCCAATATGTACCTGTGCCAGCCAGCAGCACCCAAAATATTGCCCCCAATCTGTACATGTGCCAGCCAGCAGCACCAAAAATATTGCCCCCAATCTGTACATGTGCCAGCAGCAGCACCCAAAATATTGCCCCCAATCTGTACATGTGCCAGCCAGCAGCACCCAAAATATTGCCCCTAATCTGTACATGTGCCAGCCAGCAGCACCCAAAATATTGCCCCCAATCTGTACATGTGCCAGCCAGCAGCACCCAAAATATTGCCCCCAATATGTACCTGTGCCAGCCAGCAGCACCCAAAATATTGCCCCAATCTGTACCTGTGCCAGCCAGCAGCACCCAAAATATCGCCCCAATCTGTACCTGTGCCAGCCAGCAGCACCCAAAATATTGCCCCAATATGTACCTGTGCCAGCCAGCAGCACCCAAAATATTGCCCCCAATATGTACCTGTGCCAGCAGCACCCAAAATATTGCCCCCAATATGTACATGTGCCAGCCAGCAGCACCCAAAATATTGCCCCCAATATGTACCTGTGCCAGCCAGCAGCACCCAAAATATTGCCCCCAGCCCCCCAATATGTACCTGTGCCAGCCAGCAGCACCCAAAATATCACCCCAATATGTACCTGTGCCAGCCAGCATCACCCAAAATATTGCCCCCAATATGTACCTGTGCCAGCCAGCAGCACCCAAAATATTTCCCCCCCCAAATCTGCACCTGTTGTGCCAAAAAAATTCATTGCCCCCAGCCCCCCCCCAAATCTGTACCTGTTGTGCCAAAAAAATTCATTGCCCCCAGCCCCCCCCAAATCTGTACCTGTTGTGCCAAAAAAATTCATTGCCCCCAGCCCCCCCAAATCTGTACCTGTTGTGCCAAAAAAAATCACTGCCCCCCCAAATCTGTACCTGTTGTGCCAAAAAAATTAATTGCCCCCCCAAATCTGTACCTGTTTTGCCAAAAAAATTCATTGCCCCCCCAAATCTGTACCTGTTGTGCCAAAAAAAATTCATTGCCCCCCAGCCCCCCCCAAATCTGTACCTGTTTTGCCAAAAAAATTCATTGCCCCCCAGCCCCCCCCAAATCTGTACCTGTTGTACCAAAAAAATTCATTGACCCCCCCCAAATCTGTACCTGTTGCACCAAAAAAATTGATTGCCCCCCCAAATCTGTACCTGTTTTGCCAAAAAAATTCATTGCCCCCCAACCCCCCCAAATCTGTACCTGTTTTGCCAAAAAAATTCATTGCCCCCCAGCCCCCCCCAAATCTGTACCTGTTGTACCAAAAAAATTCATTGCCCCCCCAAATCTGTACCTGTTGCGCCAAAAAAATTGATTGCCTCCCCCAAATCTGTACCTGTTGTGCCAAAAAAATTCATTGCCCCCAGCCCCCCCAAATCTGTACCGTTGTGCCAAAAAAATCCATTGCCCCCCAGCCCCCCCCAAATCTGTACCTGCATTTCCACCCCCCCAGCCCCCCCCCCCAAGTCTGTACCTGTTGTTGTGTGTCCAATATCAGCAGCAGTTCAGTCGCCACTCACCAGGCACAGGCAGCCACCCACAGGAGCCAGGAGGAGACTTGTTGTCAGACGAGTCAGAGGCGCCTCATGCAAGAACGCCGGCCGCACCCATACGACGCTCCAGGGCCCAGGCCACACTACACAGGCGCACAGGTCCCTGCTGACGTCACTGCGCACGCCAGCGCGGCGGCGCGCCTCTCTTTATGCCGGCGCATCATTGGATGGATGCGCAAGTCGCTGGGCCGGTTTGCTGCTGCCCTGCTGCCTCTAGACGGATCCAGCCAGCAGGACAAGTAGAGACTGCCTGGCTGGGTCTCGGAAGTCGGAAGCAGAGCGGAACTCTGCAGGGGGCCTGGGGCAGCCGCACAAAGTTTAAAATTTATGACTGCGCCCTAGGCGGGCGCCTACTCTGCCTACCCCTAGTTCCGGCCCTGCTTGCACCAGTGCTCGGTGTATGTAATAACGCTCCTTTCTGAATATGTTGTTTTGCTTGCTTCAAAGATTACCACCTTTAAAGGAGAAGGAAAGGCTTGGTGCCAAATTTTAGGCACCCCCAAGTGATTGTATTGACTTACCTGAAACCCCGGGCCGGTGCTTCTATCAGCAGAAAACTGCACTGGCCCAGGGTTATTCCAGTGAGCACCACAAAGCGATCCTCTTCCGTCTTCCTCTTTCCTCTGTGTGGGTGCGCATGCGCAGTAGAACGAAAAGCCGAACTATGACTAAAAAGTCAGCTATTTCTTTCAACTGCGTATGCGTGGGAGAAAGAAGAAGCCAGAAGAGGATCGCTCTGTGGTGCTCACTGGTGTAACCCCCGGGCCGGTGCAGTTTTCTGCTGATAGGAGCACCAGCCCGGGGTTTCAGGTAAGTGAATATAATCATCGCACTCACCAAATGAAGAGGGTGCCCAGGGTGCATCGCCCCAAACCCGTACCTTGAGGTAAGTTGCAATTGAACAGAAGTCGGTGAGCACTCCACGTCCACCCAGAAGTTTAAAACAAAGAATTTTATTTCAACAGGTTAAAAGCAAACATCGTCCTGACGCGTTTCGTATCCACAATACGTAGTCATAGGCAAAGCACCCTAAGGTGCCTATTGGCTTATTTAAATCTAAAAAACGGACATTACATCATTGATTATACAATTACAGAAACACTAGTAATTAGCCCTGATGGTAACAAGCCAAACAGTTTAACCCTTGAAATGAATTCCTTCACATACGCATTATCCAATTTCAAATTAAAACTCATTTAACAAACTTAATTCATATCATAACTTTAACAGATAAGCGCTAATGGAATGCAAATAGATTGTTTGATAAAATGAAGAGTGTAGAATTCATAACTATAACACACTTGTCATTTAAGTCATATCAATTTAATCAGTTTACTTAAAATACACACTATAAATTAATTTATATCATGTATATACATAGTCATAATACTAAAATCCTCTGAAGACGCTTGAGCAAACAAGTGAGGGGATTCTATAAACCATAAGATTCTATCTAATTTGTTTGATGTTTGCTTTTAACCAGTTGAATTAAAATTCTTTGTTTTAAACTTTTGGGTGGACGTGGAGTGATCGCCGACTTCTGTTCATGGTATGAGGATGCCTGATTCAATGGGATCCAGAAACCCATTATCCATAAAGCTCTGAATTACGGAAAGGCCATTTCCCATAGACTTTATTGTAGCAAAGTTATTCTAATGATTTCCTTTTAATGGTGTACTAAAGCTGAATGAACCCACACTGGTGGCAAAACAATGCTATTGGGATTATTTAAGGTTTCAATTATTTTTAGCAGTCTTATGATCATCATTGATGATCCAAAAAAAGATCCCTTGTCCAAAAAACTCCAAGCATTCTGGATAACAGATCCTATACCTGTACATTTGTAAATATATGTAGATCTCAACATGGATTACAATGAGTTGTCATTCATGTTACACAATGTTAATGTCACTTTGAAGCAGCAAATCAAACACATCTTTCTATTACTCAATGCAGGATATCTCTACCGTGTAATTTTTCAATACAAACATATAGTTAACAGCTTTTATATATAGTGTTTTTGGAACAGAGCTACATGTTTTGTACATTTGTCTCGCTTCCCATGTTTACAGTACAGTGACACCTGACCCTAGCCCTGAAGCTAGGGTTAATGATTAATCTGATAGTAATGCTATTTACAGTACTAATGAGACGAGTATGTACAACACACTGTACATACTGTATGTACCTGAGAGAAACCAGAAAAGACAGGCCATTATCTACTATTCCATCCAGTGATTTCATAGATGGTTCATAATTAACTATGTTGTGCAAAGGAAAATAAATAACTCTTTTATTACAGCGCTATAAATTTTCTGCTGCACACTATGACATGTCACCAGTATTATATTATTATATTGCAATGAAATCTCCATAATGAAATAATTTCAAAGACTCTGTAGATTTTTTTTAATTCATTTTTGTTCAGGAATTCGATTTCAGGCTATAACAACTCTGTTCAAAATTGGGGGGTTGTGGAAGCACTCCTAAGGCTAAATCAAAGTATATTTAAGTATAATGGAAGTGCTACTTACAATGCACTTCCCTGGGCCCCTGTCTCATAAGTAATTCAATATAAATGCAAGTGCATGTGTTTACAAAAACAGGGGTTTTTTAGTTACAAAGTTATGATCATAAAGTTGAAAAGCCACCATACCATGTCAAGGTAAACCCCATATGGCGGTCCCTAACTTGTTTATTCTCAGGTCATAATATAAAAAGACAATTCTCTGCATAATAGCATTACCTGTATTCAGTGTTTGTGGAACATTGGTTTCACTCTGGAGCCTAGATCCTCCCCCGCCAGTTAAGGCTTTTAAGAGAGAGAGATTGCCCAAACCAACGCCCATATTTAAAAGCATAGGACCACCATTAGTATATAGGGGTGGGTATGGGGTGCTATTAAAAACCACATGAAGCTAAGCCACAGCTTCAGGCTAATACAATGTACACAATTGGGGGGTTGTGGAAGCACTCCTAAGGCTAAATCAAAGTATATTTAAGTATAATGGAAGTGCTACTTACAATGCACTTCCCTGGGCCCCTGTCTCATAAGCAATTCAGTATAAATGCAAGTGCATGTGTTTACAAAAACAGGGGTTTTTTAGTTACAAAGTTATGATCATAAAGTTGAAAAGCCACCATACCACGTCAAGGTAAACCCCATATGGCGGTCCCTAACTTGTTTATTCTCAGGTCATAATATAAATGAGTTTATTCTCAGGTCATAATATAACAACTCTGTTACTCATTCTTCATCCACCGATGTAGATGTGATGAATACTAGTGATTTCTGTAGAATATGCTACATCCAGTATTCAGTATCTTACAGTTTGTTGTGTGTTTGTTTGTTTATGTAAGTATTGTGCTCAGAATGTGTACCTACATGTTGAACGATGCAGGGAAGAAATGTAATATCAGAATATAGTCCCTTATATGAGGTACAATCAGGCACAATCAGGCACAATTATTGCACGTTATAGTTGGTAGAAGATTTTAGATAAGGTGTGACTGCACAAATAAATGGCACAAAAAATAAAGAAATATTCTTCTTTTAAAAATGGAGTGGGGGTTAGAAAAATGTGTTTTCTTCTTTTTTAAGTGTATACTGAAATATGTTTTTTAACACAGTATATGTTTGGTTGGGAGTATGTGTAATATGTATGTGGTCTTGGGCAGGACAGGGACATTGCAATTTCATCGCATTATGTTTGCATTTCTTTTTTGTATGCAGAAGAGATGACAATGACTATGACAAGCAATGTTTGTGTCAAGTGCACCACAATCTAAAGTAGATCAGATGTTCTCACATAGCAGGTACAGTAATGCTACCTACTGATTTGGTTGATATGGGTTACTTTTAAGATGCTCTTGTGGGCTTCTTATTGCCATTTGTATGGAGTTCAAAGCAATGGCATCTGATTTGTGACTGGGGCTCTAGTCTAATATTGATCAGAAAAGCTCCAGTTATGCATGCAGTCATCTCCTGACAGCTCTGCATCAGCCACCTAAATTATCCTAATGGCTTAATAACCAGATAAGCTTGGCAAACACTTGACACCAGAATATATTTCTTTGTAATAAATTATATGTGAAAATTATTTTTCAGCTCACACAGTGGAAACTCTTTCTACTAATGACTATATTTAACAATGCTAACATTTTTATAGTACATAACTACCAACTTATCATTGCTCCTAACCTATTGCTTCACTCCTTGCTAGTATTTACTTTCTATCACTGGGTGTCACTGTGAGCACATTAGCATTCTTGTGTACTTTCTGGGTATATTCCGCTTTGATTCTTCTTGCTTACAGCATATCTCTCTATAAAGGAGAACCTAACCTTTTTTTACTAAAATCCCCTACCCCACGTAGAGCCCCCTTCCTGCTCCCCCAGCCTAAGTTTTACCCTGGATAAATGCGGTAATCTTCAGTCTTCTTGCAGTGCTTCAGCAATTTCTGTGGCTTTCGGCAAATGCGTAGTTGTTTGGGCCCGGCACATTGTGCCAACTGCGCATGCTCCGACATACTGATCTCTTCCCGAAGATTACAGAAAAGAAGAAGATAGCGCCCTTGAACTCAACGAGGGGTAAGTAAAGAGTTAGGGGCATTTACCCAGGGTAACACCTAGGCTGGGGGGCGCAGGAAGGGGGTCTATGTAGGGTAGGGGATTTTAATAAAAAGGATTTGGTTCTCCTTTAAATGCAATAGCACTGGGTGTTAAGTCAAGTCAAGTGGATTTTATTGTTATTTCAGCCATATACAGTAAATAAAGTACATAGTCACCATCTCTTAGGGCAACACATCGCACCACATTCACTTCTATGGCAATTACCTGGAGCAGTCAGCATTTATGAACAACTATCACCCGAGCCAGTATGCAAGTAAAGATTATTGGCACTGAAGTAAATTTTGAGCAATTTAGAATGTTTTGTCACTTGCACTTGGGCCCAAAATCGCCCTGGGTTATTACTGATTGCCCCAACAAATTAAGGTGATGCTTATCACACAAGCTACCATGAACATACCAAAAATAAATTCTGTACAGACTGTACCTCCCCTTTATTAGAATAAAACAGACAGGACATTAAAGTTGAAACGGATGCATAGTTTTGACACATTTATTTTCAACCTTCTCAGAATTTTGGAATCGTATAACCTTTATTTAGCTTATAAAATAAAGAAGGATTAATCTAAGATAATGGATATCTTTGGTCTTACTCTTTCCAATGTATTACCCAAGCGACAATTAGAACAATCAAAAACCTAATAAACATAATTAATCTTCCATTACTTCGAACTACATTGCCTATATTATCTGAATTTGTCAACGAATATACTGTAACTACTCTAAATGGGAAAACACATATTTAAATCTAAACAGCAGATTTGTTTTTTTAATTTTTTTTTTACATTTTCCTAAATTTCTGTACGAGATTATATTTCTCTATTCTTATCAGATTTAATACTAAATTTAGACGCTGAATTAAGCAGTTCCTACTTCCTGGGATTAATTTGGCAACGCCTTCATCATAATTATTATTGCAAGCAACATCCTGTAGAAAATATACTTTAAGAAACAAAATACCTTATCACCATATATTCTCATATGCAACATGATTTTTTTAATTTATCCATCCAAAATTGCACTTTGCACGTGGTGCTTGCAGTCATAAATGCCTACTTTAGTTTGTAAAGGCTATGAAGAATGGCTCACTCACCTTATCCGTTTACTTTTCCAAAATGTTATTTCATAATGTACATATTTTGCAATGTCTATGGTACAGGTATGAGACATGTTATCCAGAATTTTTGGGATCTAGGGTTTTCCAGATAAGGGATCTTTCTGTAATTTGGATCTTGATACCTTAATTCTGCTAATAAATCATGTAAACATGAAATAAACCCAATAGGATTGTATTGCCTTTAATAAGGTTTAATTATATTCTAGTTGGGATCAATTACAATGTACTGTTTTATTATTACAGAGACAGCAATATACACGGAGCACCAGGTTGCTGAATGTATAAAAAATCTTCATTTATTGGGTATAGTTAAAATACCCAATAGATGAAGATTTTTTATACATTCAGCAACCTGGTGCTCCGTGTATATTGCTGTGAGTGTGTACGAAATCGCCTGGATCCGGGGGCGTGTAACACGATCTAGCACAGGTGATTGCTGGACCCGAGGTGCGGGTGAGTGCTCCCAGGCAATTCTTTCCACATTATTACAGAGAAAAATTTTTTTTTAAATTATTTTGATAAAATAGAGCCTATGGGAGACGGCCATCTTGTAATTTGGTGCTTTCTGGATAATGGGTTTCAAGATAATGGATCCCATACCTGTACTATAATACAAAAAAATACACCAATAACATGCAAAAACAAATACATCCCAAAGAATATATTATGCCAAATGCACTTGTAGATTTGGAACGTTCTGTGATTTTTTCCACTACACATAAAGAAGATTGTAATTGTAACGTCTATGGCCACCTGTTACCTGCCATCCTCAAGCATATACACTGGTTAGTTATAGGGTCATTTGAGAGCCCAAACTGTTTTAATCCCCTATCCCTTTTCTTGAAATTTCAAGGGGGTTAAAGTCTTGAGGGAACCCTGGTTTGAACACAAGGAATCTGATTGTGAGTGAATTTTGCACAAGAGTTTATAAGCATGTCTGTTAATGATGAAACAGCCAAGAATTTCTTAGCTTCGGTGTGACTTTTGTCAAGATCTTTTATATCACTTTTGAATGCATCTCCTTTTGGGCTTGCTGAATAGAAATAGTACAGGGGAAAAATAATACCCTTGCAATCTTTGACCTGCTTCATGCCAGATAATGAACCAAAATAAATCAAATATGTGACATATTTTTGAAGTAGAGGCCAGGTGGCAATGTGTATCATATTAAGCTTATGCATGTCTGGTACATTTAGGTTTGTGCGCATGTCAGGTGAAAAGGAAAGCAAAGTCTATTACTGTAGCAGTGAAGACATCTTGTATAAAAGAATGGCAATTGACAGGAAAAATAAAATGAATATACATCTGTACCACTGTTTCTGAATATAGCAGTCTATCACAGTTCTGCATCACAGAGAGATTATTTCATGTTTACTGCCCACAACAAAAACTAAAGAAAAAATATGAAAAGAGAAGTTTTAACGCCCAGCATATGGTGATTACACTGCAGCCAAAGGCTTATTTCCAGTATAAGATGCTGGTGTTTGGGAAGTAAAGCTGACACCATGCAGTGTAATTTTGTCTTGTGAATTTACATACGCTACCGCTGCCTGGCCAAGATGTACTTATGGCTAAGGTAAGTACCTTTTGTCCTATGTCAAGTGCACCACCCCCTGGCATGGCTGCTACAACATCTCTTTGTTGGGTGATGCCCCACTAGACATACCCCCCACTCCTCCATTTAACTGCTGCTCCTGCTTACCTTTAAAGAAACCTAATGTATTAGCCCTTTATATGTTTTTAATTGAGCCCCCAGCATTGTTCTAGGCAGCTGCCTGCCCTGCCTACCCCTAGTTCCTGTCCTCTGCAATATCCATATCTTAAAGCGGTATACACAAAAACACAAAGTATCTGTAGTTCTTAGATTTTGTTTATCCAAAGAGACATCCAAGCCCCTCTTCAATACATTCCCACAAGTGCATTTCAAAACCTTAGCTGCCCCCCCCCCAACTATGAAGAGACATTTCCGTAGCTTCAGGCCAAAATTAAGTTTCTCAAGTCCTTTAAACCTGGGTCATTGATAATAAGGGTCTTGACTGAGAGTTGCCTGCTCTTCTTTCCTTTGTGAAAAAAAAGATCCTCTACTATCTGTATCTATAGTGCATTCTTACATAGTTGTAATGAGTGATCATGTCCTTCTTGCAAGCACTTTTTTCCATAAAAACAAACAAGTTTTCCCTGCGTGATTATTGTGATTATTGACAGGACTGGAACCCATGTGCACACAGAAAGGATTTTGGCAAGAAAATTGAGAGTTCTCTGGTTGAAATCAGCTCTGACAGACAGATGCCAGTCCAGTCAATATGCACAGATACCAGTGGTGACCTCCATTAGGCATATCAAGGTTGCCATTACAGAGCTGTCAACCCTTCTTTTTTCTCGGGAGTTACCAGAATTTGGGCTCCTTCCCCCGGTCTTCCATTATGCTCTTAATCATTCCCCCAATTTCTTACAATTTCCTGCAATTTTAGATAATTTGCAGCAAAAATCTGATGTACACATGCACAGACCATTTCAGTGACGTCAGCAGGAGTAATGTGTGCATGTACAAGACAGTCTTTGGTTTCAGGAAAGGTTTGCTCATGAGTGTGACGAAACTTCCACCTACATCACTTCCGGGATCAGGATAATTTCCCCCTAGAAACAAGAAATGGAAGTTGACAACTCTGCCATCATTTAAGGGGCCCAGCATCCACAAAGAGGTAAGGCTTGGGCAGAACCAGGGCACATCTAGGGAGGGGTGGGGTACCACCCAGGACCCCATCAGACATTAATCCACCCATGCCTTATCAGTAATGATGAGTCAATCTGTCCCTTTTTTGTTGCAAAACAAAAAATTTAGTCGCATGTTATTTTTGTCGCAAACTACATTAGAGTCTGTGGGCATTTTTTTGTGACACAGGAGCTCCTATCCACTATTTTTTTCAATAGAAAAAAAGGTTCCTATATTGCCATCATCACTTATGAGTTTAGTTGCATTTCTCTGCACACTTGTTAATCTCATTAATATCGTTCATAAGAAACCTGACCCAAAATGGTACTTCATACTCAGTGTACCAGGGATATATAAAGAGACAAAGTAATGATTTTGTTACTGAACTCAGTTATACATAATAACACCCAATTACTTCTCAGTTAAGGACATAATATAACTAGCAGAAACATCCTGCATGGAACTTATAGGTTTTCCACAATTTGGTATCATCAACAAAAACAGACAGGTCATTAAAAACAAATTAAAAAAGCAATGAATACACATCTTTAAGACACAGTTCAGCACACTCTCACCCACTCTCTTTGTCACCAATATGGAAGACACCCTCGCATCCGACAATCCCACAAAACTAACTGCAAACCTATACCGCAATATTCAGGCAGGAACACCCTCACCTTTCACATCTGCCCAAGCACTATGGTTTGAATATATACCTACTCTATCCCAAGACGACTGGGATGAAGCCACTGAGCATATGTATAAACCTCTTACCTTGATTCGAGACAGACTAATACACTACAAACTCTTTCATCAACTATATGTAACCCCAGTCAAGCTTAAGTGCATGGGGAAAAACCCCCACGACCATTGCCCTCGATGTAACACCCAACAAGCCAACTTCTACCACCACATGCTATGGGAATGCCGACTGGACACAAATAATCCAAACTTTGGCCACGGAGCTGGGATCCCCACATATTGTGTCTCCCTCATTCTGCTTACTAGGAATCCTAGACGATTAGTGATGGGCAGATTTGGGGCATTTTGCTTCACCAAAAAACGACAGAATTTCCCGCGAAATTCGCAAAACGGCGAAAAATTTGCGAAACGGTGCCGGTGTCTCAATTTTAACGCCAGCATCCATTTTTTGGTCGTCAAAGGCTGTTTTGTGGATGCCGGCGCACATTTGCCACATCCATTTTTTGGGACGCCGGCGAATTTTCGCATCGGTTCTGCGAATATATTCACCGGCAGCGAATCGCGCAAGTTCGCGCCTGGCAAATAAATTCGCCGATCACTATAGATGATGTCGTCACCACCAACCAGGCCACAAAAAAAATGTGATGGGCCCTAATCCACCTACCAGACTCCTGGATCCACCTAGTTAATTCTGCTATTCCCCTCATTAAGCTTACGTACAAAGTATTTGATAAAATCTGGAGCCCCTAGTGGGAAACTGGACTGGGAGCATCAGTAACCTTCACTCTTGCAGAAGTCACTCTTGCAGCAGACAATGCCCATTGAGTCCTACATGGGAATTAATAGACCTCCATACCTAATCAAACCTGACTCACAATTTGCGTCCTAGAATTAAATTCAATGACCAAAAATCTTATGTACAATATAACAAACTGTGTCTACTGCATAAGATCTATATATGATGTTTTTTTTCCTTTTCTTTCTGATTCACTGTATAATTTTGAATAAAAACAAACAAAAAGTTTTCCTCTAAAAAAAAATGCAATGAATCAAGGACAGACCCTGCGCTACTCCACTAACGACTTCTGTTGTTCCATTCTCTTATCCCCATTACTGAGGGGCATGGGACAGGCTTAGTGTAGACTGTCTCTAATTTTTTTATATATCTGATAGACTCACCTCAAGCATGGAACGTCTAGTGCTGACCAGCTATTAAGTGTGTTTCTGTAAATGAAACTGTCTACTAGGTGTTTTTAGCACCTCAGGGTGGGCAATCTTGACGTTTCAAGTGCGATAAACTGATGCCAAAGAATGATCCAAAAGTCAACATTAGCATTGCTTGAATAGCTGTTTTGATTGCAGTCTTTCTGAGTATCAATGGACTCTGATTTTCACACTTGAAGTGACTGATGTGTTCTTTTTTTTTCCAATGCAAAACGGTACATTTACACAATTTGTTCAGGATCAAATGCCAAAAAAAGGACTTTTCATAACTGAAAAGTGAATGTTTGTGTTATTTCATTGACCCATACTGAATAATAATTATTATACCATGTGTATATGTGTTCCAAGTATTTGAAAATAATTTGGATAAACCTAAGATGAATAGAAAAGTACTCTTATTTGAACAGTTTGTCTTCTTGCTTGGGGTAGGCATTTACCCATTTGTGTCTGTTCTTGCAGCAGTTTTATGTTAGTGCTGCTCTGATCGTATATGCATATAAAGGAAAAATAAAGTGGGCGAGCTTCATTAAACAATGAATGATTTATTCTCCCACAAACAACCAACCGTACAAAAACACATTTAATGCTCTGGTAGATACAAAGCCTTTGAGCTCAGTGCACCCTGCAGGTTTCTTAATAACAGGCAATTTATCAAATGAGCTCACCAGTGTCACTTAATAAAGCCTTCCTAGGAACTGGCGTTGAGATTCAAACAATTATTTTTGTTTTACTCTTACTTACATTCAGCATTATAAAGAAAGCAGCTTGTTCATAAACTGAAAACAGTATTTAACAAGTTGAATACCTGAGCTGTGTCTAATTCAGAAGCAAGTGTTCCATCCGCAGAACATTCTGTTAATGTTTTTATGGCACAATCAATGTTTGGCTGTCAATAGGTACTTAAAGTTCCAAGAAACGGAAGGCAAGATTTGGCCTGGTAGTAAATGAGGGGGTATGTGACCAACTCATTCCCATGCATATAGAGTATTTATGTATATTTTTATTGCTTGAATTCTTTTGAGTTGGCCCTGTATTGAATCAAAGAGAACCCCATCAGTAAGTAATGCTAATTAAACAGGCCAAGGGAACAATTCACTGACAATATTGTCCCATTAATCCTAGTATGACTTTTAACGGATGATGTATAAATATAAGGAATACTATAAATATAGTACACAGAATCACACCACTCAGGACCCACTTGGCTCTTCTACGCTCCGGAGTTCCAACATCCATTGAGTCTGCTGACCCTATTGTTACACCCCTTATTCATACCATTTGCCACTGGTCTGCAGATTCAGTTGAAAAACTCTTAAGTATCTCTGTCATCTATGCTTGTTAACCCTTGAAATTATCATTCTAATTTTTCATAGCTTATTCTGGTCATTTTACCAAAATTCATTGGCTAAAAGAAAATATAAGGCTTGTAGAGAGCGATCCAACTGGTAAGCACCCATGGCCATCCAGTTAACAATCCAGTGGGACTATTGATGGGAAATCAGGTTACTTGTCTTGTATATCAAATGTTGACTTGAATGTAGTCAACATTTATCAGTCAAAGTGGTGTAATTCTTTCTTAATTTCGTATCCACCCAAGTTAATGCCTGTAACAGAGACGTGTGATGATATACACAGCCGGTGATATATTCTAGAGAAGTAGCTGCTAGATTCTTATCGGATATTTTTCTGTGTTTCACCTTTTCTCTTAAAGTATTACAGGATGAGGCCATGATTCCACAGATCTTCTTCTCAGTAAAACAAAACATTTATTGCCTGTGGGACTTCAGAATTGCTGTTATAAATACTCTACTTGTGTAACAATAAGGGTATAGGCTGAATTAATGCCCCAAAACAATGGTGCATCACTGAGAACTACTGCACTTTTATCTGAGTTTCCTGATACAGTACAGTACCTGGCAGTTATGTGCCCACTGATCTGCTTATATAATGTTTTTAACTCACTGATGCCTTTATATACAGAATCAAGCATTCTTCTATAAACATATCTACCAATGACATTTATATTTAAAATACGCAAAGTTATGGACTATTTAAATTGTTGCTTTGAAATGTCGATGTGTTATATCACAGTGGTATAAATCACTCCCCCCCGGGTTCAAAAAGAGGCAATCCCCTATAAGACATGCTAAGAATGAGGACATCTATTTAAATTAGGAGGTTTCATTTTAAATAGTTATTAAAATTAACAAAGATGATCCAGGGACTAGTCCTACTTTTAATCACATTTTCCCTCTCAAATTGGAGAGGCTTCAATTGGGGTTTTTAACCTTCCTCTGGAGCAGTTATACAGATTTCACTCAGACAGAAAAGGTTGAATTCTTTCAACCTCATTTATTATGTTACTACGAGTATTTTTTACTATTATTATTTCTTAGTAGCATGATTTATTATTATTAAGATCTACATAGAAATGAACAGCTCTTCTGGAGCACTAGAGGGAATACAATATTGCAGACATTTACCCTGGCACACTGCACCATGTTAAAAATGGCACTAGCCATCTCACTTGCTACAAGAAAAGATATTGATGGAACCCATTAATAGAACACAGGAATTACCAGCAGGACCAGGGTGGATAAAACAAGCACATAAGACTGTTTATGCGATTTTGTCCAGGTCATTAGAACTAATATTAAAAGGAAGATGGATATGAGGGGGCTTGGAGGTTATTAACAATGTCTCCCAATTAAAAAACATACAATAGGGGCCAATGTATTTTTAAGATGTTTATTATTTAAAATATCATATTGATGTCAATCTTGTGAATCGCTGTTGTCAATCTTCTAGCTGCCATCGGGACCAAGTTTTTCTGCGGGGCCCAAAGATGACATAGGGCCCCTGTACATGTGCCCCCGTCCCTCCCCCGATGGCTGCCATGATGTTTTCTTACTTCAGTGCTTCATTTCTAAGGAGAGATTGCTCAGTGTTAGCCATGGAGATGGTGTGTGTATAACTCTGAAATTTATTATTTTTTCAAATATTTATTTACTATTATTTATATCTCATTTCCTTTGCTGCTAATTTAAAGGTCAACTATAACTACTACTACTAATAATAACATTTTCTCCTATCTCATCATGTTTATCTCTCTCATAGATTTGGCCTAGTTCAGTGACCTCTGCCCTAGTACAATCTCACCCTTTATTATGGGCGCTTTAGTTACAGAATTATAGTATATTTATGAAAGCCAGAGAATATTGTATGAATAAGAGCAGTAGATGGATATGGTCTATACATCAAGTGAACTATAATGAGAATCAACAGTTCCCTTACCTCTCTGCAGGTGCCACTTGATATTACTTTTCACACCCCTTTCATTCCAGATGTTACAAACGAAGGGGTGTGACAGTAGCTGCTCTGCAGATGGCCTCCAATCTGGATTTTTCTGGAGGCATTTCTTTATAAAATCATGGAAGTTGTCACTCCTGGAAAAAAGAAACAAATGCAAAATTATAATTGTTCATGTTGTATAATAACTAAATTCCCAGAGCTCATGCATTTAAAAGACTGTGAATAGAACCAGCATAGCCATGTGCCCTGTATACCCCATAAGCTTCTCTACAAAAGCTGTTCAAGAAGGTAATAGACAGTGAGACCCTTCCCTTCTAATGGTTCAACTGATCTGCTTGATTAGGGGGGTCTATTTTGCTTACTTACTAACCCTAAATTATTAGAGTACATTTACCTTCTACCATAATATGATGTCTGGTTTTGCCAACATCTTGGCCTGGCTTGTATTGGCTGCCAGATAATAACCCCAAGATCTTAAGCTAAGCATGAGCTCCTGCACCTGAGCATTCAAGAGCTACACATAGAACACTTTATCTTCACCCTCACTTTTTTCCCATTGATCTCTTCCCCATCCTTACTTCATCCCAATTCCCAATGTCCCCCCTTGCTATAACTTCTCCCTTGCCTATTTCTCCAAATGTTTCCTTGACTCTCTCATTTGTACAACCCTTTACCACATTATCAATATCACTACATTCTCCTCATTTCCTTTTCATTCCCCACCCTCTCCACCTCACCCTCTCTTTCTGTTTCAGTGGAAATCACTCACCATGAGTCCCATAGCAATACTGGAGCGGGACCATGCATTATTCTTTTGATGCGTGCATGGCTGGGAAATCTGCTGAATGCTAGGTTGGAAGAAAATACAAGAGAATATGATTGACAATCACAACATTTCTTGAAAAACAACAAATCTTGAAAAAATCTAATTAATTTAATTGTATATTTGTTTCTTGATTGCCAGCATACTGACAAAATAACGGTATTGGAACTGGCAAATTCAAATTTTAGAAAATCAGCCCCTTACTAACCAGCCCCATAGTTTTCAATATTTAATAATATCCCATGTTAAAGCGTGACACCTAAATGTCCTCTAACCTTTTTACAAACAGTTCTTTATGCACTATAGCACACACACTGGGGTTTACTTACGGTAGTATCCTTCTGCCATTTCAAGGGCGGAGATTCCCAGTGACCATACATCAGCCTACATATTGAAATATGGAAGAAAAGGCAACTATTAGAAAAGAATATACTCAGGGCACATGAAATTCAGATTCTTTTGCTATCTATCCATCCACAACCTGACAATAATTATATTTTGCACAGTAAGAAAATACATTAGAACCCTCCATATTATGTGTTACAGGGGAACAGAAAAATTAAAGAAAATGGAAAATCAGGGAAATTTATTACACATTATATATTGGTGGGACCACAAAATAAATATGGGAAAATGTAAAATCAGAGGATGTAAAATTTAAATTTCAAGTAGTGAAATGATGCGATCTTTAAAAAAATGACCCCAAACACCCCAGGCTGAGTGTGTCACACAGAGTTGGAAAACCCAATAAAGAGTCAAGTGGTGTTGGTTTCGATTCACTGAATTGCTGGCTAATGGATAATTTTCCTTTTACATTTTTTTTAAATAATCTGATATTTATTAGCACTGGCACTTTAATTGATGGATTCAAATTAATTCATAATTACTTGATATTATATTGAAGCATTGGCACTTTAATTAATGAACTATAGTTAATGGTTAAATGAATTCATATATTAAGTGGTTATACTGATAAATGAATTGATTTTCATACTAGCACTGAATTGATTGCACGAATTACCAAGCACTAAGCACTTTCACTAATTAATGCACCTTAAGGGTAACTTGAATTTTAAATCAATTCTGGAATAATAAAATAATCAGATAGTGTGGGGTTACTACTATCTGTTTTTAAATAATTGTTGTTTAGTAAATATACCTCTACATACTCTGATTAAACTAATTGCAAAACTTGAAATAAACTATAAGAATAATCCTATATTTTTGGATTATGAGAGGGGTATGTGAATTGAGTGAAAAAGTCCACACAGTGCACCTTGTATAAGTTACATACATTATATATAAAACGAGAGAGAAGACATCACAATACCTTAGAGGTGTATTCTATGACCTTATAGTCAGTGTTGGCCAGTACTTCTGGTGCCATGTATGGAAGAGCACCTGCAGTACTATGACTGTTTTCACCAATGGTGGCATAGCTGACATCACCTGAAATTGTATAACAAAAGCAGGAATTTTAATTTTCATTTATAAATACAACCCACCATGAAGATAGAAATAAATATCCGTTTGTTCAGGTTTTTGGTATCACTTACTGATCTTCACTTCTGCATCAGATGTTATCATGATGTTGTTTGGCCTTATGTCATGATGAATCACCTTGTGCTTATCAAGGTGGCACAGGCCCTGAATAAAGGAAAAGTGAAAATATAAATATTTTTCTTGCCGTTTAATGAATTAGATTTATCCAGAACAGTACCAAGGAGTTTCACTTGAGACATACCTTTAATACCTCCTTGCAGGTATAAGCAATCCAGCCCTCTTTCAAGGAGTGGGATATGTTGCTGTTAAAGAGCTGTTTTACTGATGTCCCACTGTAACGCTCCATTGAAATCCACAGTCCCTCATATTCTGGCATTTTTACAGAGGCAGGTTGGAAATATGCCCCGTAATAGCCAATGATGTTTCCATGGCCAGAAATGGTTTCTAGAACCTGCAGTTCATTGAGGACTTCTTTCTGCTTCTAGTTTTAAGAAAAAGAAGTAAAGTGAATACAATGGGTAAAATGACTATTTCAAATACCCCGACCTAACTTGTAGTTCTAAAAAACGTCAACGTTGTCATACCCGTACATGAGAATTGCATAATATGATTAACTCTCTCAGTTCTTTTATTTTTTAATCCCATACATGTCTCAAATGGTATTCACTTATTTTTACAGTTACATAGTTATTATCTTAGCAAATTACCCTACTACTACAAATCATAATGTAGGTGTTACAAAAAAGCTTATTAGTCCTTAATTATAGTAATCGTATCAAGACACATTACCTCTTCATCTTTCATGATGGTAACTGCCACCTCCTTTTGTTCTTTACGGTGCCATCCCTACAACAAAAGAAGCAAAAGAATCTCTGTGATCATTACTGTTTGGAACATTATGGAAAAGCAAATGCATATATTGTGTGGATATGGGAAGGTTTATTGGCAGCTTCAGAAGCACAAGAAAACAAAGAAGGGACAAAACTCTAGAGGGTACAACTAATTGGCTGTATTTAAAGAATCACCCAAAATGTGACAAAAATTACCCACTAACTGAAATATCTTACATTATAAATGACACCGTAGCTGTCCTCTCCGATGGGCTCCAGGACTTGTACATAACTCCGTGGCTTCTAAAAAAATAGCATTGTATAAAAAAAACATGATAAATACAAAACTGAATTTAAGGCAGTTGGACAAATAACCTTTCAAACATGAAAGAAGCACAGGGGGTGTAGGGGGAACTGGGAACTAGTGTATTAGGGGAGAAGGCTGAGGACTGGAATATTTAAGTCAAACCATTAAAGTAGAGCTTTTGCGTCACTTAGTGTTCCAAAATACAGTTCTACAGCTGCTTACCGGGTATTTAGTTGCAAGTAGATGTTGATATGCCTGGGGAAGACAAAAAACATATTTTTAGATCAACTATTTTTGGGGAACTGCTAAAATTATAATTTGAAGGAAAAGCAAAGGTTTATTTACTGGAGAGGGGTTGTCAATATGTTCGGTAACATAGCTAGGCTCACACATATAAAGTATATTAAGGATTGTGAGTTTTACTGGTAATATTCTGAAACAAGCCTTATATATAAGCAAGTGAGATGTATGTATGTATGTATATTTTTATTTTTTCTACCACTCCTTGAGGGCAAAGCACTGTACAGCAAAACAATAAATTAGTAACAAACAAGGGGTCACTGCAATAATAAGTGACAGTAAGTGCAGTATTAGAAATACAATTCTCATAAATATAAAATATAATTACAATACAAATGAAATGTCAAGGAGACAAAAGGATGGAGAACCCTACCCCGTACGGGTGAGATAATGTTAATGCATTGTGTAATGCATGCCCTGTGTTTTTATTTTGAATTTGGGATTTTTATCCAAGTCTAGCTCAGTGTGAAAATATTACTTTTATCTGATTCATAAGGCACAAGTCCACTGCAAGTATTTATATGTGTTTCAGGAGATATCATTAATAAATTATTATAAAGGTTTAATTAGATCTTTCTGCTCATACCTCATTGATGTCTCTGAGGTTTTCATTGTTTATTTCAGCACTCTCTTGCTCATTTTCAGTGAGTTGAGGCTGGCAGGTGTTATTACCAGATTCCTGCGTTGTCTCCTGTTTAATGGAGATAAAATTTGTTGATATATGAACTGAACCCACTTGATTAAAGAAGAACTGCAACATCCAACTCCTCTGTTTGAGGCCATCTACTACTCTTCCTCTCTTATGCTTACCTGGCAGATGGTTATGGCCGGCTCCAGTTCTTCCTCTGGTTTTAATTCCTAAGAGGAATAAAGTTAGTTAGCTGATGAACTTCTTATAATGCTGTAGTTCAATATCTAGCATGTTCTTTGTATAAATTCACTCAACTTCATAAAATCAATCAATTTTATGTTTCTGTACAACTTACTTGACAAGTGGCATTGCCAACAGGTTGTACATGATTAAGAGAGGAAAGTAGATTAGAGCCACACATCTCTGGTATGTGTTGGGGGGCAAGGGTAGAAGGAGGTTATTTATCAAAGTCTGAATTTATCTTAATATTTTCTGCTTTAAACTCTGATCAAATCCACTCAGGTTTTTTATGCTTTTTTATTATTACATTTTCCTGAAAATTTGCTTTGCGGTAAAAAATCGTATTTTCACGATTTTTTCAGCCGATTTTCACGAATTTCACGATTCTTCCAGGATTTTCACCCGAAAACTCGGAAAAATTCGGGGTATTGCACGAAACCCAGCGCACATAAAAAAATTATTGGGATTTCTCCCATTGACTTATATGCAACCTCGACAGGTCTTAGATGCCAGATTTTCAGATTCTGACTTTTCCATCCTAGGAGTTTAATAAATTCCAAAAAATTCTTGATTTTTTTAAAAGTATGATTTTATAAAATAGTAAATAACCCCCAAAGTATAACAGATCCAAATGTGGATGCAAGTCTTATTTATATCACATATTTGGAGTTCATTGGTTATAGTTAGCTGTTCACAAAACATCATATTAAATGGTAAATTCTTCTGTTTCCATTAATGGTAACCATTTTGCCCAATTACTAAAGGAGTGTGACTTGTTTTGGAAAAATATGCTTTTAATTAGATATAACTAATATGATATAATAATAATGACTAAATAAATGCAGGGTCAGTTATAGGGATTTATTCTGATAAAAATGTGGTCACTGCAATAATAAGTGACAGTAAGTGCATTATTAGAAATACAATTCACATAAATATAAAATATAATTACAATACAAATGAAATGCTCAGTGACAAGGAGACAAAAGGATGGAGGACCCTACCCCGTAGGGGTGAGATAATGTTAATGCATTGTGTAATGCATGCCCTGTGTTTTTATTTTGAATGTGGGATTTTTATCCAAGTCTAGCTCAGTGTGAAAATATTGCTTTCACCTGATTCATAAGGCACAAGTCCACTGCAAGTATTTATATGTGTTTCAGGAGATATCATTAATAAATTATTTTAAAGTTTTAATTAGATCTTTCTGCTCATACCTCATCGATGTCTCTGAGGTTTTCTTCATTTACTTCAGCATTCTCTTGCTGGTTTTCAAGTTCAGGCTGGCAGGTGTCATTGCCTGATTTCTGCGTTGTCTCCTGTTTAGAGAAGATAAAATTTGTTGATATATGAACTGAACCCACTTGATTAAAGAAAAACTGCAACATCCAAACTCCTCTGTTTGAGGCCATCTACTACTCTTCCTCTCTTATGCTTACCTGGCAGATGGTTATGGCCGGATCCAGTTCTTCCTCTGGTTTTAATTCCTAAGAGGAATAAAGTTAGTTAGCTGATGAACTTCTTATAATGCTGTAGTTCAATATCTAGCATGTTCTTTGTATAAAGCATTCACTCAACTTCATAAAATCAATCAATTTTATGTTTCTGTACAACTTACTTGACAAGTGGCTTTGCCAACAGGTTGTACATGATTAAGAGAGGAAAGTAGATTAGAGCCACACATCTCTGGTATGTGTTGGGGGCATGGGTATAAGGGGGTTATTTATCAAAGTCTGAATTTATCTCAATATTTTCTGCTTTAAACTTGGATCAAATCCACTCAGGTTTTTTATGCTTTTTTACTATTACATTTTCCCGAAAATTTGTTTTGCGGTAAAAACCGTATTTTCACAATTTTTTCATCCGATTTTCATTTTTTGGGGTATTGTATTTATATGTGTTTCAGGAGATATCATTAATAAATTATTTTAAAGGTTTATTTAGATCTTTCTGCTCATACCTCATCGATGTCTCTGAGGTTTTCTTCATTTACTTCAGCATTCTCTTGCTGGTTTTCGAGTTCAGGCTGGCAGGTGTCAATGCCTGATTTCTGCGTTGTCTCCTGTTTAGAGAAGATAAAATTTGTAGATATATGAACTGAACCCACTTGATTAAAGAAGAACTTCAACATCCAATTTTAACGATTTTTTGATCTGATTTTCATGAATTTCACGATTCTTCAGGAATTTTCACCCAAAAACTCGGAAAACTTTGGGGTATTGCACGGAACTCAGCGCACATCAAAAAATTATTGGGACTTCTCCCATTGACTTATATGCAACCTCGACAGGTCTGAGATGCCAGATTTTCAGATTCTGACTTTTCCATCCTCGGGGTTTAATAAATTCCAAAAAATTCGTGATTTTTTAAAAGTCTGATTTTATAAAAATAAAAATCACAAATTTTTCATGATTTTTGCATTCGGAGTTTAGTAAATAACCCCCAAAGTATAACAGATCTAAATGTGGATGCAATTCTTATTTATATCACATATTTGGAGTTCATTGGTTATAGTTAGCTGTTCACAAAACATCATATTAAATGGTAAATTCTTCTGTTTCCATTAATGGTAATCATTTTGCCCAATTACTAAAGGAGTGTGACTTGTTTTGGAAAAATATGCTTTTAATTAGATATAACTAATATGATAAAATAATAATAATGACTAAATTCCCGGTCAGTTATAGGGATTTATTCTGATAATAATGTGGTCACTGCAATAATAAGTGACAGTAAGTGCATTATTAGAAATACAATTCACATAAATATAAAATATAATTACAATACAAATCAAATGCTCAGTGACAAGGAGACATAAGGATGGAGGACCCTACCCCGTAGGGGTGAGATAATGTTAATGCATTGTGTAATACATGCCCTGTGTTTTTTTATTTTGAATGTGGGATTTTTATCCAAGTCTAGCTCAGTGTGAAAATATTGCTTTCACCTGATTCATAAGGCACACGTCCACTGCAAGTATTTATATGTGTTTCAGGAGATATCATTAATAAATTATTTTAAAGGTTTAATTAGATCTTTCTGCTCATACCTCATCGATGTCTCTGAGGTTTTCTTCATTTACTTCAGCACTCTCTTGCTGGTTTTCAAGTTCAGGCTGGCAGGTGTCATTGCCTGATTTCTGCGTTGTCTCCTGTTTAGAGAAGATAAAATTTGTAGATATATGAACTGAACCCACTTGATTAAAGAAGAATTGCAACATCCAAACTCCTCTGTTTGAGGCCATCTACTACTCTTCCTCTCTTATGCTTACCTGGCAGATGGTTATGGCCGGCTCCAGTTCTTCCTCTGCTTTTAATTCCTAAGAGGAATAAAGTTAGTTAGCTGATGAACTTCTTATAATGCTGTAGTTCAATATCTAGATGTTCTTTGTATAAAGCAAATTCACTCAACTTCATAAAATCAATCAATTTTATGTTTCTGTACAACTTACTTGACAAGTGGCATTGCCAACAGGCTGTACATGATTAAGAGAGGAAAGTAGATTAGAGCCACACATCTCTGGTATGTGTTGGGGGGGTAAAGGTATAAGGGGGTTATTTATCAAAGTCTGAATTTATCTCAATATTTTTTGCTCTAAACTCCGATCAAATCTACTCAGGTTTTTTACGCTTATTT
Organism: Xenopus laevis; assembly: GCF_017654675.1. Lineage (NCBI taxonomy): Eukaryota > Metazoa > Chordata > Amphibia > Anura > Pipidae > Xenopus > Xenopus laevis. The sequence goes on from NC_054383.1 coordinate 100,339,429, forward strand.
ATTATTACATTTTCCCGAAAATTTGTTTTGCGGTAAAAAATCGTATTTTCACAATTTTTTCATCCGATTTTCACGAATTTCACGATTCTTCCAGGATTTTCACCCGACAACTCGGAAAAATTTGGGGTATTGTATTTATATGTGTTTCAGGAGATATCATTAATAAATTATTTTAAAGGTTTAATTAGATCTTTCTGCTCATACCTCATCGATGTCTCTGAGGTTTTCCTCGTTTACTTCAGCACTCTCTTGCTGGTTTTCGAGTTCAGGCTGGCAGGTGTCATTGCCTGATTTCTGCGTTGTCTCCTGTTTAGAGAAGATAAAATTTGTAGATATATGAACTGAACCCACTTGATTAAAGAAGAACTTCAACATCCAATTTTAACGATTTTTTGATCTGATTTTCATGAATTTCACGATTCTTCCGGAATTTTCACCCAAAACCTCGGAAAACTTCGGGGTATTGCATGAAACTCAGCGCACATCAAAAAATTATTGGGACTTCTCCCATTGACTTATATGCAACCTCGACAGGTCTTAGATGCCAGATTTTCAGATTCTGACTTTTGCATCCTCGGGGTTTAATCAATTCCAAAAAATCCGTGATTTTTTAAAAGTCTGATTTTATAAAAAAAATCACAAATTTTTCGTGATTTTTGCATTCAGAATTTAGTAAATAACCCCCAAAGTATTACAGATCCAAATGTGGATGCAAGTCTTATTTATATCACATATTTGGAGTTCATTGGTTATAGTTAGCTGTTCACAAAACATCATATTAAATGGTAAATTCTTCTGTTTCCATTAATAGTAATCATTTTGCCCAATCACTAAAGGAGTGTGACTTGTTTTGGAAAAATATGCTTTAATTAGATATAACTAATATGATATAATAATAATAATTACTAAATTCACGGTCAGTTATAGGGATTTATTCTGATAATAATGCGGTCACTGCAATAATAAGTGATAGTAAGTGCATTATTAGAAATACAATTCACATAAATATAAAATATAATTACAATACAAATGAAATGCTCAGTGACAAGGAGACAAAAGGATGGAGGACCCTACCCTGTAGGGGTGAGATAATGTCAATGCATTGTGTAATGCATGCCCTGTGTTTTTTTTATTTTAAATGTGGGATTTTTATCCAAGTCTAGCTCAGTGTGAAAATATTGCTTTCACCTGATTCATAAGGCACAAGTCCACTGCAAGTATTTATATGCGTTTCAGGAGATATCATTAATAAATTATTTTAAAGGTTTAATTAGATCTTTCTGCTCATACCTCATCGATGTCTCTGAGGTTTTCTTCATTTACTTCAGCATTCTCTTGCTGGTTTTCAAGTTCAGGCTGGCAGGTGTCATTGCCTGATTTCTGTGTTGTCTCCTGTTTAGAGAAGATAAAATTTGTAGATATATGAACAGAACCCACTTGATTAAAGAAGAACTGCAACATCCAATCTCCTCTGTTTGAGGCCATCTACTACTCTTCCTCTCTTATGCTTACCTGGCAGATGGTTATCGCCGGCTCCAGTTCTTCCTCTGGTTTTAATTCCTAAGAGGAATAAATTTAGTTAGCTGATGAACTTCTTATAATGCTGTAGTTCAATATCTAGCATGTTCTTTGCATAAAGCAAATTCACTCAACTTCATAAAATCAATCAATTTTATGTTTCTGTACAACTTACTTAACAATTGGCATTGCCAACAGGTTGTACATGATTAAGAGAGGAAAGTAGATTAGAGCCACACATCTCTGGTATGTGTTGGGGGGCAGGGGTATAAGTATTACAGATCCAAATGTGGATGCAAATCTTATTTATATCACATATTTGGGGTTCATCAATAGTTAGCTGTTCACAAAACATCATATTAAATGGTAAATTCTTCTGTTTCCAATAGTAACCATTTTGCCCGATCACCAAAGGAGTATGGCTTGTTTTGGAAAAATATGCTTTTAATTAGATATAACTAATATGAGTAAATATGATATAATAATAATGTCTAAATAAATGCACGGTCAGTATAGGGGTTTATTCTGATAATAATGAAAAATCAATGTGTCAATCAATCTTTTTGACAGGAGAGAATGAGGTTTCATCAACAAAGAAAACGGTTTTAACAATAAAGTCCATGCCGTTATGAAATGTGCCATCTATGGAAATGGTAATGGATTATTCTGTAGCTGAATGTCACTATTAAATGACATTAAAAGTAAGAAAGTTACCCATGTTTATCAAGTCATGGACAACTGATTATTATTCAGATGAGAAATAATTCTTCATCAAGGTATAAATCTATAGGCAAGGAAATAATTTGGTTTTGATAGCACTAATAGGAAAATTGTGTCACTTCTTTTAGGGGCAGATCAAGGGTCGAAGTGAATTCGAGGGAATTGTGGAAGTAAAAAGATTCGAAATTCAAAGTAAAATTTTTTGGATACTTCGACCATCGAATAGGATACTACGACTCTGAATTAACTTCGAATTCAATTCAAAGTAAAATAGTTTACATTTTAGAATATTCGATAATCAAAGTACTGTCTCTTTAAAAAAAACTTCAACTTCAATACTTCGCCAAATTAAACCTGCCGAGGTGCTATGTTAGCCTATGGGGACCTTCTACAGCATTTTTATAAGTTTTAAGTATTCTGCAGTCGAAGTAAAATTGTTCGATCGTACGATAAAATCGCTCGAATCGTTTACTTCGACCGCAGAATACCCAAATTCGATTAAAAAAGTTTGAATTCAATATTCGAATTCAAAGTATTTAAATTCGATGGTCGAATTTCGAAGTATTTTTTACTTTGAAATTCAACCCTTGATAAATCTGCCCCTTAATGTTGTCCAATTCTTCATCACTTACCACAACAGTTTCTTTGGTTGGATGTTTATCTTTTCTTTTCTAAGAAGACAAAAAAAATTAATCACAAAAAAAGAAATGAGCAAATAGGAAAACTATAATTATATAAATTATATAAATCTAACTTCCCTTAGTTAATAGAAAACACATATATGTAGATAGCAGTATGCTTTTGATTGTAATAAAATCACGTATTTAGTAAAATTTCAGTTTAATTTTTGGATTTGGTGAAGCTGAATTCAAACCCTTAAAATCACATGATATTATTGGGAGTTATTAGCAATCTAAATATGGTAATAAGGATTCGATTATTGGGTCAGTAATCTGTAGTGACTGATTTGGTATTAAATGACATAGTTGGTGCCAGAGCCTGGCCAAGCCGGGCAGGGGTAGGAGAGAAGGGACCGGACTAGGGGTTGGAGTAAGTACGTGCCTGGCGCCCCTCCACCTTTGCGCCCTAGGCATGTGCCTACTCTGCCTACCCCTAGTTCCGGCCCTGGTTGGTGCAAACACAAGTATAACGTATTGTATCCCCTATACTAAAGCCAAATCATATAACAAAAATGAATGGAAACAGCACTAGTGACTGTAGCACAATACAGATATATTGAGGAGCAGTCAGTCTGGGAGCAATCTATTTGTAAAGGAGAAAAAGATAGTAAAAGCCCCCGCACTCTCAATTAAATTGAATTAATTATCTAAATTTAGATAATTAATTCAATATAATTGAGAGTGCGGGGGCTTTTACTATCTTTTTCTCCTTTGCAAATAGTTGTTAACAGTAATTCACGCCTCCGATTCTCCACGAGGTAATATTTAAACTTAAAGGACTGCCTTCTTTCTCTGTATTTTTATGGGTGCAATCTATCTCATCTTCATGTTATTAGTATTAGCAACTGTCACAAACAGAACAATGTTCAGAGATAATCCAGTAACAGAGTTTAAGGACAAGTTTCTCCCCCAGGAAGTTATTCACTAAATTAAATATGTCATGTTATAGTAGAAAAAACAAAGTCCTTACCTTGCGAAAACAAAAACATTTGAAAATAGTTTTCCACATTTTGATGTTAGTTTTTGATTTTTTTTTGTTTTGATACGATAAAATATTCTTTCTGTGGAGAGAAAAAAAAGAAACCGTTTAGTAATCCCAATACTTTGTCCTATGTAATATCCCTGTATATATATATATATATATATATATATATATATATATATATATATATATATATATATATATATATATATATGTATATATAACTGGATAGGTGCACTCAGAAATCAATGGAAATGCTTAGGTGCTGGAACATATATCAATATCAATAGAGCAAAGAAATCCACAATCATAGGTCTTTTGTGATGAAAAAAATGGGTTTATTCAAAGTTTCGGCTCTTAGACTCGAGCCGTCATCAGGAAGGGCAGAGCCTAAGGCTAAGGCCACACTAGGCGATAGCGCCGCGATTTGACTCGCCGCGACTTTTCGCCGCGACTTTTAAGCCGCAATCGCTGGGGAAACTTTTGCGCTGGCGTCTATGGGGAATCGCGACAAATCGCCAGCGTAAAAACACACGCGGCGATCTTTTCTCTACTGTCGCTCGAAATTGCCTCGCTAGGCGATTTCGAGCGACAATAGAAAAAAGATCGCCGAGTCAAATCGCGGCGCTATCGCCTAGTGTGGCCTTAGCCTAAAGTGAACATAAAAATTGATACACATGGGGCGTGGTTATGTTGTTGACTTCATCTGTGTGAGTGACATACAACAAAACAAATTATGTGCAGGTAATCAGTGATGTGCAACCAATTCTCAGTCAGATTCAAATTAAGTGGCGTGATTGTAAGAAACAGGGAAAAAATACACTGCAGATACAGTGAATAAAAACAGCAGAAGGGTCTCCCTGCAACCTTGGTGTAAGATCGGAGAAAACACCTTCCCTTACCTCCACAGGTAGGGCTATCAGTCTCTTTGGGGTAAATTTATCAAAGAGTGAAGTTCCGCCACTCGAGTGAAATTCCGCAGCTCTCAATTCATTTCTATGGGATTTTAAAAGGCGTATTTATCAATGGGTGAAGTGAAAGTTCACCCTTTGATAAATATGCCTATAAAAATCCCATAGAAATGAATGGAGAGTGGCGGAATTTCACTCTAGTGGCGGAACTTCACTATTAACTTCACTCTTTGATAAATATACCCCTTTGTGTTTATCCCTGTTTCTTACAATCACGCCACTTAATTTGAATCTGACTGACAACTGGTTGCACTACCTGCACACGATTTGTTTTGTTGTATGTCACTCACACAGATGAAGTCAACAACATAACCATGCCCACTTATGATGTCAGTACAGTAACCACGCCCACCTATGATGTCAGTAACATGGCCACGCCCACTTATGATGTCAGTCACCTAGCCACGCCCACTTATGATGGCAGTAATGTAGCCATACCCACTTATGATGGCAGTAACGTAGCCACGCCCACTTGCGATGTTTGGCGCTCCTTTTTGCAATTTGTATGTGTATAAATTTTTATGTTCACTTTAGGCAAGTTTCGGCCCACATTAGGGCCTTTGAGAAAGGCCCTAATGTGGGCCGAAACGTTGGATAGGCATTAAATAAACACATTTATTGTACACTGAAATGGAGTGCTGGTCCTTCGATTAAGCTGTATGACAAACCTTGACCATTGCACCTGAAAACAGTGTCTTTAATCCGGTAAGAGTGCAAACACTGTACATGAAGTATATATATATATATATATATATATATATATATATATATATATATATATATATATATATATATATATATATATATACTGTATATATGTCTGTGAGTGTGTGTGTATAGATACATTTACAGCTATGAGATCTATTACCCAGAAACCTGTTTTTGAGAATGCTCCATAATACAGGAAGGCTATCACCCACAGACTCCATTTTAGTCAATTAATTCAAATTCTACCATATTCATGATACCACTAGTAGTCTGAAAGCTCCCACTGTACCAGTAAAAGGGTTATTTTTAATAAAGTTTTCTCCCAAATATACAGAGATCTACTCACCTCAGTCTCTTGATCAAGAATGAGAAATCTCTGGGCTGCAGCTGTACACTTTGACTTTGTCCATTATGACATCATAATGACAGCTGTTTGTTTGAACAGCTGTGAGATTCAGAGCATTGTGACATCACGCATGCAGCCCAGGCAGGGCAGTTATAACAGCAAGTTAAATCATGGTTGCTGAGTTCAGTTAAATTCAATTAAGTTGAAGAATAAAATGCAGTGGGTTTTGTTGCCATGATGAGAGCCTGTTTATTCAGTAGCCATTCTCAATATAGGGAATGATACCATTACAACATGTATATTATTGTGTATTATTTGTATAAGAAATGGTACAATTAATATATTACAAAGACTGCCCCATTATTATATATAATGTATATGAGCATAGGGAACGCAGTGTTGGCTTGTACCTGAAATTGCAAAACAGTCCTGTCATTTTTTAGTGTTTTAATGTATTTTATTCAACTGGGGCAGCATAGCGCATCTTGACACAACTGGATATCAATGCAAAGAGCTTTTTGGGCTTAAATGTAATCATATTAAAGAGCGATAATAGCCGTGTGTTGGACTTTGTGGTTCAGGATTTAATTTTATGAATAAAAGTCATGGAGAAAACATCTGATTATACAGCTATGGACAGATTTATGACTACTTGGCCTTTCTTTGTGCATTAATAATAACTACAGTTCTGCAGTGCCACTGAACTCTAACTCCCAAATGAAACTGCTCAGAGCAGCCAAGTCACTACAGTTGGATTGTTACATTTTATAGCCAAATGGCTCAGGTAAATGTGCCAATTCACAAATACAAAAGTATTAATAAATATGATTAAATCTTAAATACTTGAAATTTAGGAAGATTAGCCATTAGAATTTTAAAAAATCTGCCCCCCCCCGGAGCCCTGAAGCAAAACGATCACCTACAGCAATTAACCAAACCAGGTTCCTAGTATACTTTTGCTAAAATACTGGATTTACTCTCTATTCTTATGCAATGGGCTCAAGGTGATCTGATTTGTAGTTATAGAGGAAAATTAACAGCTAATATAGTAATTCATGTAGCTAAAATAACGAACTATATATGCAATTCAATTTACAGTATCTAAACGACTCTTTGGCTAGATGAATACATGTTTGGACCAAGAAGCTTTGTATTTAAATATGCCCCAAGGGTCTTGGAAAATTTGCAAGCAGTAAATCATAACTGGATTAAGATTTTAAAGTGGACAGTTCTAAAGGGCAACTAGTACATCATCATATACAATAGTTATTTATTAAAAACTTGTCAGTTGATCTTTGTAAAGTACATTAATGCAGCAGTGGGTCAGTTTAGGGGGCCCATTTATTAGACCTTGAGTTTTTCAGGTCGAGTTTTTTAGGGGGCAAACTTGAATTTTTTATGGAAAAATAAAAAGATTTTTAGCGAATTATACCGCAAAGCTGCTAAAAATCTTCATCTTACACCTGTCGAGGTATGTAGAAGTCAATGGCAGATGTTCCTAAAGTTGGTTCTTGACATCTTGAGCTATGCTGGATAATCTGATAAAGTCTGGGTTTTCGTCCGATAATGTCATGTATTCACGTCGACAATTCAATAAAATCGAGTTTTTGGATCATCAATCGTATAATATGAATTGACATTCGTTTTTGTCACATCGTTTTTCACTCCGATTTAAAAAAAAAAAAGATTGAAAAATGTGTTCAATTCGTGGAAGGGAGTTTGATTATTTAGAGTTTTAGTAAATAGGCTCCCAAGTCTTAGATCTGTGTTTTGGCAAGAACCATAATTGGCTGTATTACCTGAACAGCATTATTTTCCCTTGGTTTAAGTCACATTTAAATATTGTTTAATACATTAAGGCATTTCCATGACATTTCCTTATTTGTACTACACTAGCCCATTGTGTTGGGTTAAAAGAGATTTTTGTTTAATCAGAAATGTTATAAATTCATATCTACAAATGTCCCCAGTGCTCCTTAGAATGTAACTGGGTGGCATGCCGCCCCTACAATTTTTATTTTGCTGCCTAGGCCTGGGCCTTTGTGGTTTAGCCACAAATCCAGGCCTGACTCCAACATTTTTAAACTTAATGGATGTCAGGCACTGACTTTAGCTCAATACTGTTCTGATATTAGGACAATAAATAGAATAGACACTTGGCAACTAGTGATGAGCTTCAACTCCACTCAAGGCATGGTCAGTGCTACCGACACATCAACGTTGATGAACAGATGTTTTTAAAAGAAAGAAAATATTTGCCAATATTTTGCACAACCCTATATTTTGATGGGAGGTTTCATATGTAAAATGATTACTGACATTTTTGTCAACAAACATATTAGGGCAGATTTAAGGCAGATTAAATCAAAATTCGGATTTTTCATGAATCCCCAGCAGTTTGAACTTTATTACAAGTTTTACATTTAGATTTTATTATTGCTCACAAATGGTACATTTTATTTAGCAGCAATGAAAACACATCCCACTACTGATTCATTTTTAGTTGCCATTTTTTCATCTAACTCATATGCATCCTGAACAAATTAAAATTGGTTAATAGTATTGACCTTACTCTTGTACTTTTGGGGTATATACTGTCTTTGAATATTAGGGGTTGAAAGTGAAAGTGAAATCTCTGCCAATATCTGATTAATCATGGACTTATTCCAGTTCATGATTTCTTACTGCATTTGAATATTAAAAGGCCCATTAACCCTTTTGCTGCCAATTGATCTGGTACTTTTATTGCCAGATTATTTGTACATTTTGTACTTTAAAAGGTGGTTCACCTTTAAATTTTAGAGTGTTATAGAATGGTCAATTCTGAGCAACTGTTCAATTGGCCTTCATTATTTATCTTCTATGGTGTTTTAATTATTTGCCTTTTTCTTCTGACTCTTTCCAGCTTTCAAATGGGGGTCACTTACTGAATCTGACAGTTACCAAACCTGAGGCTAGTTGCCAACACACTCACGTACTGTGGCACCGAACCAGACCTAGCCTCCAAATGCCTATCTCTCCCGCTTAAACTACCACCTTCCATATACTTTTCACTTTTCAGCCGCCCATAGTGTAGCCCACCATGAGCCCCGTTGTGCTGTGACACAACATCAGTATACCTTCTCTCCCCTTGTTCCTTGTGATACCAGGGTGGGAGAGTGGGAAGCTGTCTTTACCTTCAGGTAAAAATGGCTGCCCCTTCTCTTTGGCCCAGCCCTCTTATACCCTCTGTTCCTCCCTCCTTTACTCTGCTGACTACAATTCCGATAATTCCACACCACTAGTAAAGGGCCCTATTCATTACCTAGTTATGTCCTACAATTTTCCAGGGTCCCCTGGATTTAAATGTCTTATATTTTTTACCTAAATTACATATGAAAATAATATATTATTGATTAAACTGAATTTATTGAAATTTCTGAGATCAATATTTGTCAATTTTTTTACAAAAGGGTACAGTAGATATTACTAAAGTACTACACCAAGTTTCTTTGTAGGCTTTGGCTGCTATGGCACAGTGAAATAAAGGGGGACTAGGATCACTGAAAGCTGACCATGCTGGGCATTCATGAGTGCAGTGTTAGACTTGGGTGGCAGGACACTCAAGTCCCCTCCCCCACCCGGACTGTCCCCTCTCCAGCGCCACATTATGGAGGAAGGAACTATGCGCTGATGCGCACATGGGGGAAGCATTGTAAGGTTGGTTGCTACAAGAGAAGCCCCTCAGTTTGCACAGAGGTCCCTTAAAGCCATACTCCCAATGGGCCCCAGTCCGACCCTGTTTGAGTTCTAAAGAAGTGCTCCAGAGCAGCTAAACAGGAATAAACATCAACATAATAGCCAACCCACTTAGAATGTAAGTTCTACAGGGAAGGGACCGCCTTCCTCGTGTTTCTTTAACACGTAGGGGCACATTTTCTAAGGGTTGAAGTGAATTCTAAGTGAATTTTCGAATTCAAAAACTTGAACTTTGACCATCGAATAGGCCAAAATTCAATTTGAATTGAAAAAACGTTGAATATTCGACCATTCGAAAATCGAAGTACTGTCTCTTTAAAAAACTTTGACACTTCACCACCTTAAACCTGCCGAATTGCTATGTTAGCCTATGGGGACCTCCTAGAACCTATAGCCAGTATTTGCCTAAGTTTTTAGAAGTCAAAGGTTTTTTTTTTTGAAAATGAAAATGGCTAAATTCACTCAAGAAAAAACCAACTATCGAATTTCTACAATTCGATGGTCGAATTTTGAAGTTTTACCACTTCGAAATTTGGCCCTTAGTAAATGTGCCCCTATGTGTTTAAATTCGAATGTAACTATATTTTTTATTTATCCTTTATTTTATGATTGCATTGCCCCTATTTTTTCTATTAATGTATCGTTCTACTGTGCAGTGGTGCATCCACAATTTATGCTTTAAAAATAAACATTATACATACGTTATTCACGTTTAACTTTGAAATCACTGCACTTGTTTGGACAATCAAGCCAGCACCAGATCTCATGGATATAGTTCTCCACGTCAGTGCATAGCATTAAAGACGGTATCAGAGAAGAAGGCAACTGGCGGTGAATTCCTTCCAGCCCAACACAAGAGGTGTTAAACAACATGGAAAATGTGTATTATATGCAGTATGAATTGGTGTTCTCGACTAGTGTACACACTGATACATAATCAGCTTCCAGAGAATATCCCTACTGACTGTTTAATCTTGCCTTGCAACATTTACATGGGGGAGTACAATTTTGAACATTCTGTGGTCTGTATATAAAATGTTAAATGACAGGATACTTATCTTGATGTTTGTTCATCTGCTTTACATTTCTAAAATTCTTGAAGACTGTTAGTTTAGAGGTTTTAGAATAGTTGAACGGATGCTGGCAAACTCTGGTTCAGTGTAGTGTTGCATGCTATTGTGATGCGCTGTTCTCAACTATGCTTTTTTTCAAATGTACCCACAAATATTGATTTATTTTTCTGTCACATATAATTCCATACATGGTATTGCTTATATTTACCTTTACTATCTCTAAACAGATGAAAACCTGACATTTGAATGTTATGAGAACATTTAAAAGCCTTATTCCATATGCACAGGGTGAATGCAGGACAATGGGGCAGATTCACTAAAGGGCTAATTGTCGCCAACGACCACTTCGCCCACATCGCACCACTTCACCAGGCGCAAATTTGCTACCACTATGCTAATTCACTAATATGCAAAGTTGAGCCCTGAGCGACTTTTCGTTAGCGTTACTTCAGCAGTGCAAGCATTTCATCGCGAAGATGTGCTAGCATTCGTTTGTGCCTAGCGAAAATTCGCTAGTTGGTGCAAATGCTTAAAGTTACCACTTTTTATTACAAATGTCCACGGAACCTTAATAAAGACAAGATCATTTATAAAATGCCCTACACATGAGCCCACTGTAAAATAAATGCTCCATATGTTTGGAAATGTGTTCCCAAAAGTTTTTTGAACTTTGATGCATTTTCGGCACACAGGATATGATGTAAGTGAGAAAAGATTGATGAAGCGGTAGCTTCTTTTTAGCACTTTGCCTAGTCTGAGGTGGCAAAGGCAACTCTGGTGAAAAATGTAATGTTCAGTAAAATCCGCAAATTTAGTGAATTTGCGAAGTAACTTCCATTGGCCAGAGCAAAAAGTCGCCTGCCATTAGAGTGCGAATGACCACTAGCAATGGTCTGTTTTGCAAGCGAATTGGCGCCAGCGTCTGTTAGTAAATTGGCGATGTCCCTGCGGGTGCTCATGCTAGCGAATTGTTAGCCAGTTCGCTCCTTAGTAAATCTGCCCCTTGGATTGAAAGTAGGAATGTTGGCATCACTGGACTGGAATAGTGCTGATTAAGCAGAGATTATTTTTAGTGATGGTCGAATGTATTCACCAGGGTTGGATTTGTGCCGAATTTCCGCAATTCACAGTGGAAAATTCGCTGCAACAAAAACAAATTGCGCAAGTCAAAATTATTCGGACCCCCATTGACTTTAATGCATTTGGAGTCGCGCGTATGAAAATTGTCGCTCGTGTCAACATTGTTGCGTGTCAAAATTATTTTGTCGCCCTTGACTTCATTGCGTTTCGCAAAGTTTTTGCCGATTCACAAATTTTTTTATGAGTTTCGCAAATTTTCTGCCAACAGATTCGCCCCTCACTAAATATTTTGTATGGTTGTGGGAAATGCTATGGTTCTCCTGCATCATTACTTGGTAAAGTTTGTATTTATGCCTGTGACCCTTTAATATGTAATGTAGGTTGTGTAGGATGAGATAATATTTGACAGTGAAGGAGACTTCAGCCCAGAATGCTTGGAAAACTTTTCATAAATGGAGCAGTTAAGGCATAACTGCCAAAATGCAATTTAAAGTTAACTTTTAGTATGTTATTGAATGCCAATTCTAAGCAATTTTTACATTGGTCTTCATTATTTATTTTTTTAAAGTTTTTGAATTATTTGCCTTCTTCTGACTTCTGCCCAGCTTTCAAATGGTGGAGATTAACCCCATCTTAAAAATCAAATGCTCTATAATGCTCTGTACATATTTCTTGTGATTGCTACTTTTGATTACTCATCTTTCTATTCAGGCCCTCTTCTATTAATATTCCAGTCTCTTATTCAAATCAATGCTTGGTTGCTAGGGTAATTTGGGCCCTAGCAACCAAAAAAAAGCTAAATAAATAAAAAACACAAATAATAACAAATGAAAACCAATTAGAATTTGTCTCAGAATATCACTCTCTACATCATACTAAAAATTAATTTGAAGGTGAACAGCCCCGTTAACATGTTAATCTGCATAATGAAATATCTTAGTAAATAAAAAGTAAATCTAAATCAACGTTTCAATTCTCATCCGAGCAGCTTCTTCTGTACAACTGACAGGTAAGGGAAAACTGGCTTTAGGTTAACTAAACCTTTCATTCAACCTGACCTGGATGAATAAAAACCTTCATAGACATCTTTTTCTGTGTCCATTGATAATGAGAGTAATGGGCTGATTATCAAATATCAAACAGGTGAAGCCTGAAGCATTCCCAGCAGTCGGATAGTATTAGGGATGCACCGAATCCAAGATTCGGTTCGGGATTCGGCCTTTTTCAGCAGGATTCGGCCAAATTATTCTGCCCGGCCGAACCGAATCGGAATCCAAATTTTACGAAGGATTCGGGGGTTCTGTCGAATCCAAAATAGTGGATTGGGTGCATCCCTAAATATTATCCCATTTATCAAAACTTATGTGATCACAGGTATTAATTTGGGATGAAAATAAGTAGAGGGTAGCTTGATATTATGGGTATTACACCCCATCATGCACTATAATAATGCTATTCAGATACCTACTTCGCATGTTTCATTGTATGAATAGTTTAGGGAGATGGGAAGAGGGCAGGTAAATTCTGGAGCTGAGGGAGGCAGTATGGCATTTGTTACAGCTCACCCGGGTCGTTTTCAGTCTGCCGGGGAGGCGAGCTGTTCTGGTACACCAGATTAGGTCGAGTGGATGGTTTAACCCCTAAGGTGGGTGACCATGTGGGGAGAAGGAGCGCTAAAAGGTGCGCTAAAGGAGGCTCGGGATTGGCGGCAGGTATCCTCTGATCTAGGATTTTGGCAGCTGGAGGGGATTGTGGCTCACTGTGGCTGTGAAAGGGCAGACTGACAGGGGGCTCAAGAGTCTTGCGTACGGTAATTTCTTGTACTTACTATTACACAAATGTTATGTATGGATTATTTATGTTTACAAGTTGTATTGATATTTGCACTGTTGTAATGCTAATATAGCTGTGGCCATCATTATTCCAACAATGATATTGTCACAGTTTTTATTGGTAAGTCAGATGAGAGAGTGTAGGCAGATGCTTGGGTCATGTGTTGCTTGTTAGATATCCAATACCTGACTGAGCCCAGAGCTTTTAGCAAGACTGTATGTGGTTATTACTGTTAATGGCCTTCTCCTGGTTGCTCTTGCTAATTTGTTTTATTGCATTTACAGTAGTGTTATTGTATGAACTGTGCCCAAATGTTCTGCTGTACCAGATAGAGTTTATTGCACGCATGTGCTTGTCATATGTACAGTCTGTCATTGTTCCTGATAATCCTTTGACGTGTTACTTAGAATGAGCTTTTGGATTAATCTTTATGGAGAAACTATCACAATTTCACCTTTACCTTTCCCTTACAAGGCTAAAACCACATACAGTAACTATAGTTTTTTTTTTCTAAAACAGACCTTACCTTGTTACAGCAACTATTGAAAGAAATACATAAACCACATGTATATTAACAATTCTTAAGGGATCAAACCCAAACAGAAATTAATATAAACATACTTATGTCATTTGACATTACAAAACAGCTCTAACAATATTTTGAATATATTATATAATAATAATATAAATAATTCCTTTATTAAAAAAAAAAAAAACTAAGAGACCCATCTGCTTTTAAATCATTTTTAAAATAAACTGTAGCCTTCTGCAAGTTGTAAACACATGAATTACTTTCTAGGCTGTAGGAAAATTACACATTCATATCATAATAATATCATAATATTGCATTACACATTTTTCCTTATAATAAAGAATGGCGCACATATAGATGATTCAATAAAATTATGATCAAAAATATATATAATGATTTGTTTATATTGTGCCAATATTACACAGAGCATTACAGCCAGTCTCATCAGTCACTGGCCAGTGAAGTTTAAACAAACCTTAAAGGGGAACTCCACACAATATAGCTTTTTGAAAAGTAAACATAATTCCAAGCAACTTTGCAATATACATCAATTTAAAAATATGCAGACTATTCATGATTTTTAATGGTTTGGAACCGTTCCCTAAGCCCAGCCCCTGCTCTTCTGCTGATCTGTCTGACTACTTTGTGAGCTGGCTGACTACTGTTACTTTGTATCAACAGCCATCTGTCCTTAGTCCTCATCCTCCAAACCCCACAATTTCCTGCACATGTGATTTCAATAAGGAAAGGAACATCATATTGCAATGCATTGTGGGTTATGTAGTTCCTGCATGCTGTCTGTAAGCTTTGGAGAAGTTGTTACAATTTGTAACATCAGTGTTTAGTCCCTCCTTCCCTGCCAGGATTTCAAATGATGCAGAAAGAGAAGAACTGTTAAACAGCTGGATTTCAACATAGAAAATGGCATTTATTCATACTTTGTGAAGAAACAGGTAACTGAGATGGGTATATTAGGGGTTTCTGTGTTATGTGGGCCTCTTTATCAAATTTTGGTTTGGAAGCTGGAGTTCCCCTTTAATAATAAGCTATAGACATCTT
The DNA here is from genome assembly GCF_017654675.1 of Xenopus laevis. Taxonomy (NCBI): domain Eukaryota; kingdom Metazoa; phylum Chordata; class Amphibia; order Anura; family Pipidae; genus Xenopus; species Xenopus laevis. The sequence continues at coordinate 100,354,669 of NC_054383.1, forward strand.
CAAAGAAATCCACATTTATAAATGGCTGTAGACTGTGCCCTAGATACAATGAGGCACTAGAAGTACAGAGACTAGATTGGCTGCCAGTATGTTTTGTGTTCCATAAATTGGACCAAATGTAAAATTAAACTACTTCAATCTGAAAATATATATTTTTTTATATAGGTAAAAAGTATAGCTGCTCTAAAAGAAAGAACAACGGGAGTTGGTACCTGTACTTGATCCATGGTGCTGACCTCCAAGATCTTTTTTTGCAGATATAATTTGAATGTTAAGGAGCTGGGAGAGATAGAGGATGCTAGGAGAAGAACCTGTTATAGAGACTCCACACTATAATCTTGTAGGTGTATAAAGATGTCCCATTAGTCAGGAGAAGAATCGGCCTGAAGCCCTGGAGTTGGCCCAAACTGTTGTTGAGACAAGACATGGCAAGTCAAGAAGAGCTGTCACTAAAAAAAGTGTACTGAAGGCAGTATAAACTTATGACCGATCTGTGAGGTTTATTAAAGGTGTTAAACAGTATCTGCTATGTGGGAGCTTATTGCAATCAGTATTTTCTAAAGGGAGTGTTAAAATTACCTCTATGTCTTAACACCAAGGGGGTTATTTATCAAGGTCCGAATTTATCTCAATATCGGCTGCTACAAACTCCGATCTAACCCGCTCGGGTTTTTAACGCTTATTTATTATTACATTTTCCCGAAAATTTGCTTTGCGAGAAAAGCTCAGATTTTCACTATTTTTTCGTGAATTTTCCCCGAAATCTCCGAATTTTTTGGAGTTTTCACCCTAAAGCTCTGAAAACAGTGTGAAATTGCCCGAAACCCCCTACACAACCAAAAATCAATGGGACTGTTCCCATTGACTTTTATGCAACTTCGGTAGGTTTGAGATGCCGTGTTTTTATACCCGGGCTTTTTAGCCCTCGGGGTTTAATAAATTCCGAAAAATTTGTGATATTTTTAAAAGTCTGATTTTATTTAAAAAATCAGGATTTTTTTCAGATATCTGGTAATTTCGGGTATTCGGAGCTTAGTAAATAACCCCCCTAAACAATATAAGAATTTACAGAATTTATATTGACAAAGTAAATTAATGTAGAAAATATAAAAATGATTTAACCATTAACATACGCCTAAGGAATATATCTAAAAGATTTATTCTGTACCTGTAGTAGTTCCCCATTATTTCTAAATTCCATGACGATTATACCAAATCAATGAATTACATTCTTACAATAAATAGTTTTCCATTTAATTTAACATGTTTCTAAGGAATACTTCTGCTAAGCATGTCATCTAATTGTGGGTTATTTTCACCAGATGGATAAAGATAAAATATTGCCACTATTGACACTAATTGCATCTGACCATGAGTCAAAAGCTCAACCCCATCGACCTTTATTATGCCTGACACTACCTCCATTTAGTAACAAGACAGAGTTATCTGACCTTTTTGGACAGTACTTAATCAAAGAGTTAAGGTAGTCTAGATGGCACTGTTATAATTAGTGGTAATTAGACGCTGTGTAGGGTCACGCTGAGTTGTACTTCATTGTTAAAGCATAACTTTTATTACTATAATGGAAGTAATTTCAAGGTTAGTAGAGATAATGAGATGTTAACAGTTAATACTTGAACTGAACCATTATTTTCATGCTGCCAAATGTTTAATCTATAAAAAAAAGGTTAACCATATAATTTTTTTCTTTTTAAAGACACAAAACTGAGAGTTTGTAGAACACATTGTTCAAACTATTAAGATCTCATAACCTGTAAAAGATAAAGGTATACATACTAGCAAACCTACCTTTTAGTTCTAGCCAGTATGTTGTTTTATTTTTCTATAATTTTTAAAAATGAGTAAAAACTAATACTGTAATTTTAAAATAACTGCCAAGACCCCCATTGTTGTTGCAACTATCTGTGTGAATAAGCTGAGTGCAGCAAACCTGAGGACCTGCCCAAAGTGTCTAGGAAACTGATGCATTTTTGAGCAGCCTGTGGCAGGAAAGTTCAAGGCAGAGCAACCAAACCCAGTACAGGTATGGCACCTGTTTTCCAGAATGCTCAGGACTTGGGGTTTTCCAGATAACAGATTTTTCTGTAATTTCAATCTCAGAAATCTCAAAAAAAATTAGGTTTTTTTCCTCTAAGAAATTTGAGTTTTCTTTGAGATTTCACAACTTGACCTTTAATAAATAGCCCCCTAAATAAACCCAATAGGCTGATTTTGCTTCCAATAAGGACTCTTAGTTTGGATCAAGTACAAGCTACTGTTTTATTACTACAGAGAAAAAGGAAATCATTTTTAGAAATTTAAATAAAATGAGTCTATGGGAGGCCTCTTCATAATTGAGAGCTTTTCTGGAGACCGGGTCTCCGGATAACAAATTCATTACCTGTACACCCAATTTAAAGCAGTGATGGCAGGAACGTAACTAGAGGGGGAACGGCCCTGGTGCGGGACGCGCAGCCGGACCCCCCTCCGTACGAGATTTTCGTGGCCCGCTCGCACCCCCTGCACCCCCGTTAGTTCCGCCACTAAGTGATGGTGATTATTCAAGCTGATATGTATGACTGTAGGGTCACTAATTTACTAAGAATCTGCCCTGCACCTGAGCTTTCTCCTGGTATTTGGAAAAGACTACTGCCACCACCTCACCTCTGTCACATTTCTGTGTTCAGAGGTGACACACTGCCAAAAACAAGTAAACTTATCACTTCAAGGTCCATAATAAACTTTTAGAATTTTAGTGGACTTGACATTTTTTAAAATGATGATTAAACTCTATTTCTCTAAAATCACAAATGTGCTATTTACTATTACTTGCCGACAGTTTTGTATTAGAGCTTTTCATGGTGTTAAATTTCAAATTGAAAAAGCTTGATATTATTTTTCTATATGATTTGTTTAACGTTTATAATTTTTGCAACAAATTTGCTGTCAAACAATTCTCTATTATATACCTTTAAAACAAAAAAAACACCATAAAGGCACTGCCAAAGCTTTAAGGGATTGTTCACCTTTAAATTGACTTTTAATATGATGTAGAGAGTAATATTCTAAAACAATGTGCAATTGGTTTTTATTTTTTATTAAATGTAGTTTTTGAGTTTTTTAGCTGCTTATTCAGCTGCTCTCCAGTTTGTAATTTAAGCTATTTGGTTGCTAGGGTCCAAATTACCCTAGCAACCATGCATTGATTTGAATAAGAGACTGTGATGTGAATAGGAGAGGGACTGAATGTAAAGATGAGTAATAAAAAGTAACAATAACAAATGTGTATCCTTACAGATCCTTATTGTTCTTTCTTTGTGTTATATCTCTAAAATCACAAATGCCTTGTTATTTATTAAAAGATAAAAAGTATGAAAAAAAAGAAAATGCTGAACAATCCACTAAAGCATACAAAAACCTATAAAAATGTTTATATTTACTTTTTTTTCAGACAATTGCTAATTGCTATAAAAAGTCCAATAAGATCATCACAGCTCCCGTCGACTTCTATAGGACCTTGACTGCTATTAGTTGCCAAAGTTTTGAGCTTTTCATGTTTTTCACACTGTCATAAATCTCACATTTTTAAAAGCTAAGAAAAATTTAAAAAAACACAAATTTTCTTAAAAAAACATAAATTCGAATGTCAGTATATAGGCACCTTCATGTCACAAGCAGAATTGTAGATTATGTGTTTCGGACATTTCTGCATCTGTATTAAAGAAAAAATTTAATTAGTCAAAAAACAGAAATTCAAATGTAAGAAAATAGGCACATTCAGAATTGTAGGTTATGTGTCTGGGACATTTCTGCATCTATATTAAAAGGGAACTGCATCAGCTGTGTCTATCTACATGATAGATAATTACAATGGTTGGTTGCTGTATCTCTCTATTTGCTACACAGTTACAATGGTTAGGGGATGTGCACATCATGCACCTAATAAATCACAATGTTTTAAGTAATGATTTATAATATGAGTGATAAATTGTCCTTCTGAATCTAGCTATTGGGTGGGACACATATAGACAACCTGGTGTGACCGATCTTGGAAAAAGCAATTCCACACCCTATGCGACTTGTGTATAACTTAAGAACCAAGGCCTGATGCGTTTCCTGTCTACCAGGGGCACTTAGTCGTAGGCTAGTGTCCCTGGTAGACACGAAACGCGTCAGGCCTTGGTTCTTAATTATGGAAAATAAAATGTAAGCCTTTTTAACCCTTTTTACAATCTGACTCCGGCTCTACTATTTCGTGGGTCCAGACTTGTGCCATCCTCTGGTATTTGCTCCCCTTGCTGAAGGTCTGGGGCGTGTGCACCCGGGCCCACGGTATTCAGCGGTAAGCTCTAACAACGTATCTAAACTTAGTATATACTGGTTACATAATTGTATAGTTTGTGTATAACTTAACATATAAAATCATTTGAACATCTCTCAGCAGATCATTTGTAGGTGTTACAGGAACTTTGCTGCAAATTTGATGATAATACATGCGAGGTATGTTTGCATTAGCGCTCCATTTCTCTCAACTGTACCTGGGAAACAAAGCTCCTATTTAAATAAACATGCAATATGCAAACACAAGCTCCTCTGCCAGGTTTAGTCATGGGTTATGACTGCATGCAGGTCTCATCTAAACACAACACCTGACAAACACAAAAGGCCAGCAGGCAAACATGTTCTAGTGTTAAGCACACAGAGAGGGGCAAAACAGGTTGCATGGCCAGGTATTGACATCTTCTTGTAAGAGTTCAGAGAAAAGAAATCGGAAAACCATAATACAAAATTAATTCACTGGTGTTTAAAAGACTATATGCATTTGAAAGCTTGATTGCTGTTTGGTTGATATTTTTCTCTATTATTTGTCTCCCTTTTTATCATTCTTACAACAAAATGACTGGCAAACAGCTCTCTATTACCTATATTTCTCCACCATACCCCTGCCTTTCTTACAGGCACTACCAAAGCTTAAATTAAATTAACTTTTAGTATGATGTAGAGAGTAATATTCTGAGACAATTTGCAACTGGGGTTTCATTTTTTATTACTTGTGGTTTTTGAGTAATTTAGCTGTTTATTCAGCAGCTGTCCCGTTTTCAGTTTCAGCTATCTGGTTGCTAGGATCCAAATTCCCCTAGCAACTATTCATTGATTTAAATAAGAGACTGGAATATGAAAAACATAGCAATAACAATAAGGGGGCCGATTCACTAAATTCGAGTGAAGGATTCGAAGTAAAAAAACTATTTAAAAAAGTATTTTTGGGCTACTTCGACCATCGAATGGGCTACTTCGACCTTCGACTACGACTTCGAATCGAAGGATTCGAACTAAAAATCGAACTAGTTAAAACGATCGCAGAATTTGCGCTAAATCCTTCGACTCAAATATTCGAAGTCGAAGGATTTCAATTCCTAGTCGAAAATCGAGGTTTAATTAACCCTCGATATTCGACCCATAGTGAATCAGCCCCTTAGTGTGTAGCCTTAGAGAGCATTTGTTTTTTAGTTAGTTAAAACAATTCTTAGATTAGACTATCCAAAGACAATTTAAAAAATATTGTATGCTGTACATTATATAGTTATCCCTTGATCATATTGTCTAATAAAGTCATATATGGAAAACCAGAATATTATTCCTAGGTTGGATCGTTTCACTGTTTTGGAACACTGAATTGTAGTAGGCTTAGATTAATATAAAATCTAAAAAAACTAACAAATGATTCTACGGCTTTGGGAAATATCTTTAGGTCTATTAAAAAAATTATTTAAACATTAAAACAAACCCAGTATGATTTTTTGACTCCAATAAGGATTAATTATAACTTCAGTGGAGAGAAAATCTGAACAGCACCAATCACATAGAGACCCATACTAAATGAATCTGCAGATGGTACCTTATTCCCACGAGGATAGTAGCAATAACTCCTTACTACCCAAATTAATGCTGGAGACAGTACAGAAATCAAGTCACAAAAATTCATATGGCAATGCCCATGGTTGAGTCCCCCTTCTGGACAAACATAATTAGTTTAATATGAGATATACTTGAACACGACATCCCCATGTCAGCCCACGCCAGATTTACCCTACAAAAATTCAAAAAGACTCCAAAAAACTGTTTTTCCACATTTTTAACACAGCAATTACTCTTATAGCAAAGCTCTGGAAAAACACGACACACCTTCTATGTAGCAATTATACCAATATTGAACTCTAGGATAATGATGGAAACGATGATAGTCACAGATTTGGAAAAAAGAGCTCAACACATAAAAATCTGGGAACCATGGAAAAGCAAACACTCCTCCATATCTGCCCATACATAACCCCTAGCCAGGATCTCGCTCCAGAAGCCCAAATAGCGAGCCTGGGACAGGTGGAGCGGAAGGGGCACATGACTAAGGGGAGAGTAGAGGAAATTAAGGGGTAGTGGTGAGAGGTATTGTGGGAGTTGTAGTATGGAAAGGCAATGGAAAAGGGGGGCAGGGCTTAACCTTTAAATAAGGGCTGAAAGCGCGGGGGATCTCATTACCTGTAGATGGCACAGCAGTACAACGTCCCTCCCTCCCGCCCTTTTGGAAGTGGGGGGGGTGGATGGTTATGTCGCAGCAGGGCATAGTGGGGCTGCCCTAATGGGTAGCCAAAAAGGGGGCTGGAAGGTAAAGTGAGGTCGGTTGGATAGGCCTGGGGCGAGGCTAAGGGGGCAAGGAGGCACCGTAAGTGAGGAAACGGGTGACGGAGTCTTAGCCTTAGGCTAGTTAATGGGTTTTGACTAAGAAGGGTTTGGGAAGTTATTGTAAACATTGTTAAATGTTATGTGCAGCCTTCAGCGGCTATTATTTTATGCAAAGTGTGATGTGTTATTATTTTATGCTGGTATGTTTGTTATAAGTTAAATAAGAACAATTGAAGGAAAATGTTACTTAATAAAACAAGCTGCGGCCTTTTTCACCAAATGATCTGTGTTGGAATGTATTTATGGGGTGTTGGAGTATTGTATCGGAATCGAAGCATACTATAGTCAAAGGATATCGCCCAGTTGCTGCCTATGTAACACTTAAGTCACTATTCTTTTGTACAGTATATATAACCCATGTTGTATTTGAGCTATGATGGCTAATTGTGAGACATGCTAACTTGTCCTTGCTTACAATTTGCAGCTGAACTTGCTCGCCCTTGTTTGTAAACACACCAATAAAAGTCTTAAAAAAGAAAATGATCGAATCTTATCTAATTTATTTACATCTTGTCTTAGAGTAGCAATAATATAAGTGGTTTGTGCAGAAGAATGTCAAGCAGTAATTGCATAAGAAGTGTTGTAAGTTTTGCATCTTCCATCCTCTAGTAAATGTAAATATAATGTCTTATTAATGGAGAAGAAAAGTGTAAATCGCTGAGGGTTGGCAAATGCTTTGCACCCTCCCCCAATGATTGTTATCACTCACCTTATACCCCATACTAGTGCTCCTGTTTGCAGCAAACTTCTTCATAGCGAGCACCATAGAGCAATCTGTTTCTTCCCCTTCTCCTTTCTTCCCAAGGGCAGATGCATGCGCAGTAGAGTGACAATGCGGCTTTTCACTTAGCTGCGTACATGCACCCGCAAGAAGAAGAAGAGAATCACTCTGTGGTGCTTGCTGAGAAGACCCCCAGGTCAGTGCAGTTTTCTCTATATATGAGAAAAAAACTAAAGGAATTCTTGATTTTCTCATTAAATACACCAGGCAACTGATAAATATATTTTGGTCTCCAAGTAGCTTGATATATGTAGCTCTGAGTAGTGAATTTCTCCCATTTCGCTTTGCCGAAAAAAAACGGCGAAAAATTTGTGAAACTCGAAAATTGACGTCCGTGTCAATTTCAGACGTGCGTCCGAAAAGTTTTTCTGCTGGCATTAAAGCCAATGGGCATCCAAATAGTCCAAAATTTTTTGATGTTGTCTCACGAGAGAAACATGGAAATTCACCGCAAATTGGCGCCAGGCGAATTTATTAGCCCATCACTATCTCTGAGTCACAGTAGACGCAGTTATTGTAAAAGTAATGTAAGTATTCTTAGTATTCTAGGTTTATAAACATTCTGGGTGCATTGTGCCCCTCCCCAATAGAGTGTTTTATTACTCTGCTGGAATATTGTTTAATCTAGAGATGAGAGATTGTTCTTATGATTAAAATAGCACAGAAGCAATAAAAATAAGTGAACCCGTGCTTGGTTCCATCATCATGCAATCTTTATTGATCTTTATACACCATAAAGCCTAAGAAACAATACTGATGCCAAATGTTTTCAGATAATACAGTACATCGTTTCCTTCTACTCATTTTATAGCACAAATACAAAAGCAAGCAGTAAAATGTCATAATCCTGCATAGAGCCTTAAAGAGCTGCTTCACCTTTAAATAAAATTTTAGTATATTATAGAATGGCCAGTTCTAAGCAACTTTTTAATCGATCTACATTATTTATATTTTATAGTTTTTTTAATTATTTCCCTTCTTTCCAGCTTTCAAATTGGGGTCACTGAATGAATCTAAAACACAAATGTTCTGTAAGTATTATTATTACAGGTCCTGTCCTATTCCTATTCCGGTCTTGTATTGAATGCAATGCATGGCTGCTAGGGTAATTTGAACCCTAGCAACCAGATTGCTGAAATTGCAAACTGGAGAGTTGTTGAATAAAAAAACTAAATAACTATAATAAGACAAAATGAAGACCAATTGCTAATTATTTCAGAATATCACTCTCTACATCATACTAAAAGTTAACTCAAAGGTGAACAGCCCCTTTAATATACATTGTATTATTGTATTATTCATTATGGATATGAATGCAAGCTGCCTACTCTATCAAGGTAAAATAAATTATTATACATATACTTGTGTCCTTATGAAAATGAATGCATATTCAGTTTGCCTTAGCAGTTACTTTATGGCGTACCCATGTTCCACTATGCAAGAAGAGACCTACATCATTGTGTTGTGCTCAGAAATCATGACTGGCTGGTAAAATGTCCTTTTAAAAAGAAAAAAAGTATTAACTATGTTACCAGTTTCCCTCTCTTCTGTTCCCAGGTGACTTAAAAACCTGCACACCCTGTCTCTAACTAGAACTGTGGGCTCAGGAGAGAGAAGCCTGGCAACTCCTATCTGTGATGTATAAGGGGCAGTGAATGTTGTTCCAGGTTCTCTATGTGAATACAGTACATGTATGTGCCTGGGTGTATATGTTTGTGTGTTTGTTCTCTATGAGTGTATTTTGGGGGTCAGGGTTGGACTGGGCCGACGGGATACCGGGAAAAAACCTGGTGGGCCCCTGGCTCTTGTGGACCCCGCCAGCCCAGATCCACAGACTTCTTCCAGCCGCGACCTTCCTTTTTCAGGCAGTTGCGGTAAAAACATAGTGCGCACATATGCACATACGCTGCGGCATGGAGGCACAGCGGGGGGGGGCAGAGGGGGGCCCTGGGACAGCAACCCCGGTGGGCTCCGGGTCCGACCCTGTTGGGGATTACATATTAATAGAAGACCAATAAATTAATATTGAATAATTGAAGAAAACTCTGCATCCTTTACTTAATTAACCATATACAGGGACAGATTTTTCCTGAGGGCGCCCAGAGGCTGTCGTCCCCTCCCACAGGATCGTGCACGTCCTTTGTTTGTACTGGAGCACTAGTTCCTAGCCCCTAGTGCTTTGGAAGCAAGCAAACTTCTCATGCATCTGGGCTGCATGCTGCCCCTTAATTTGTGCCACTATAGGCCGGGTCCCTTTATATCCTTGTTGCAAATCCAGGCCTGGATAGTTACAGCATCATATAGTGGTTGCTGATAAGAGAAAATCACCAATCAGTTTGCTAAAATAATCTGCTCGTAAAAACCTAAAATCAGTTGGTTACATTTAAGTGGATGGAACAAATCATGGTGAGTACATACAGAAACTTTATGCATTAAAATGGTGGCTCTGTGGCTGACTCTGCTACCTTGCAAAACTGGAGTCCTGACCAAAGCCCTAGCTGCAAGGAGTTGTATGTTGAAGCACTGATTCATGGACACTCTTCGACCAATTGGCAAGAGCAGACAGAGAGCATACAAGAGGACACACATTCAGTATGGCCGCCTTCCTATTGTTCCAATCATTCTTGCACCAGCCCCTTTACATTCTCATCTACCGTTTCACTATGGACAGGCCAATGGTGCATAGGCAGAGGACTGTTCAAATCTGCGTGATTTCTGAACCCACATCAGCGGGCTACCATAGATACACTTATATGAAACTTAATACATGAACACCAATAATAGCCTACATTGTCAATATTTTTGTTATGTTTATGGTCAGTTTTACCCCTGGGTCTGTGTTTGCTTCCTCCCTCATTCTAAAAATAAATAAACAAGTTAATTAGCTCCTGAAGAAATTGGCCCTAATGAATGCAGAGTGAATGTGATTGTGAACTTAGGCAGGAGCTGAAGAGAATGATAAGCGAACTGTAAAACACTGCTGAACATGGTGGTGCTACATAAATGAAGGAATGCACTTGGTTCATGATTGAGGTTAAAGTATACATAATAAGAGGCTAGCAACTAACAAAAATATTATTTTTACATTAAACAAACACATAAAAATGTTAATTTAGTTTCTGGAACCTTAATGAGATTTCAGCAACATATATTCACTGGGGGAAAGAGAAGTGAAAAAAAAGACTTGAAGCCTTTTACTGGAAAATGCATCGCCCCTCTTCAGCCCACATTCATCCATTAGCTTCTTCAGCTTGAAAGATTTACTGGTGGGAATGTCAGGGCCGGCATTCATTATACAATAAAAGCCTATTGTGTGGCTGTGCTGCATTCAGTTAAATGTTTACTTTTTTGTTGCACAACGGAAGAGGAAATGAGAGGTCAGCAGTATGCCAGAGCAGAGCAAAACTTCATTCATCTGTTCACCTCGGGCCAGTGCCCCATAAGCTCATCATTTATATTATTTCCTAAACCATCATCCGTTTCACAGCTAATGTGTGACAGATAATCTATTGATAAAATAATACTTGTGTGCATGTTTATAGAATGCGTTGTTTTCTAGGATATATAGTTACATTCAAAGCTGAAATGTAAAAGGTAAATATGAAAACCATTGGCCTTATCAAAATTTGAGTTAATGTAACATGTATTTCAGGATATTTTCATAGATAGCATTCTAGGACAATTAAGCAGTCATTGTTTCACTGACAGACTAGTCACAAGCTCATTCTCACCTCCCACAGTAATCCTATTGTGTTTACAATCATATAACAAACCAGAAAGCACATGGTCTAGCAGTCAATGGGCTGTGTTATGTGCTTAATGGAGTGTGATCAGCCAAACAGGGCCATAAATATCACTTTAAATAGCAGGGACAGAGAGATACCATTAAGTGATACAAGCATATGTATTATCTTCTAAGAAGCACAATCCTGGTGGCAAATTTGAGTGTACAGTGACCGCTTTCAAGCTTTTTCACAGCAAACATTATTAAGGGTTCTGTTAAAACCCTTTATGAAATAAAGATCAGTCATTCTCACTGGTGTAACTATAGAGGAAGCACAATTTTGAAATTTGACATGTGGCTAGACATATTGTCAGTTTCCCAGGAGCCCTGAGGTCATGTGACTTGTGCTCTGATCAACTTCAGTCACTCTTTACTGCTACCAGGCCCGGAACTAGGGTTAGGCAGAAGAGGCACGTGCCTAAGATGCAAATGTGGAGGGGCGCCAGGGACCATACCTCTTTTGCCACCTTACCCCTAGTTCAGACGCTTCTTTCCCCGCCTGTGAGAGCAATCGGCACTTCCTGGATGCGTGCTCTCTTATGCGCATGCGCGCGCGGATGCTCGACCTGTGTGCTTCAGCTCCCTAGTGCACGCGCACCTGTGCATGCGCGCACTTCAGAAGGGGCGATGTAGTCTGCCAGATTGCCTTGGGCACCAGGCAGACTTGGCCTGGCACTGACTGCTACACTGCATGTTGGAGAGATATCACTCCTCCCTTTCCCCCCAGCAGCCCATCAGCAGCCTATGAACAGAACAATGGGCAGCTAACCAGATAGCACCTCTACTGAAGGATTTGTTTGCATTGCTAAAATTGGTTGTATACATGAAAATTGCACCAAAGCAGGAAATCCCCGGCTTTTTTCCTGCTTGGCTGCTATTCTCATGTCTAGGTGGATACCATGTTGTGGTATAATACAATGGGAAGGGCAGAAACAATCACTGTCTCAAAGCAGTTCCATCCGGAAGTGCTGGCTCCTTCGCAAAGCTCAAGATCAGGCACAGTGCATTGATGGCAGCCTCCACACCAATATTACAGCTAAAAAAATGCATTTGTTGGTTCAAGAATAACATTTTAAATAGTAGAGTGAATTATTTGCAATGTAAACAGTGTCATTTAAAAATAACTAGTAAACCATAGAATTCCTTTAAGATCTATACTAGACAACAAACCTCATATTTTCCTTTATAATCCTGTAATCTAACTAGTATCAGCCAGTATGGAGGCTTTGTGTTCAAATTCATTAATAAGCAAAGCATAATGATTGCCAGATCTGAGCCCGGAGGTACTTTGCTTGTGTTAATGTGAATAAGAAATCTATTCCTTTTTTTACTGTCAGCACAAAACATTTGTGTATCAAAAGTCTTAGCAAGGTCCAAATAATCTCATCATTCTACTTGCTTCCTTAATCGGTTAAACAAGTTGTCGGTTTATGTTTTAGCATCAACAATTAATTTATGAACACAGTGCAGAAGTAATGCATCCAATATGTCTTCCCTCCTTTATATACACTAGCAGGTCTATAGGTCATTCTAAAAATGCCGTGTTCAGTTTAAAATGATTTCTAAGAGAATAGACAAATATTCCACCAAATATATGGAACTGTTCCAAAAGTGATAGGAGTCATTGAGTATTAAATATTTGCCTAATTCTGAACTGGTTTTTACAAGTACCCTTGAATGCATACTGGAGCTTTATGCAACTTGATTTAATCCAAAGCTTTTTTTTAGCATTTTTTTCTTAAATGTAGCTTCCTGAAATATCAAGAGATTCAATGCCCTGCAATATTATAGATGTATGTTGACCTGGAAAGTAATAGTAAAATTAGAAAATTGTTAATTGAGAGACATGGAGGTGGGCATTGAAAGTACTGTTTCTATTTTTGCAGATGATACTAAATTGTGCAGAACTATAGGTTCCATGCAGGATGCTGCCACTTTGCAAAGTGATTTGTCTAAACTGGAAAACTGGGCAGCAAACTGGAAAATGAGGTTCAATGTTGATAAATGCAAGGTTATGCACTTTGGCATAAATAATATAAATGCAAGTTATACACTAAATGGCAATGTGTTGGGAGTTTCCTTAAATGAAAAGGATCTAGGGGTCTTTGTAGATAACACGTTGTCTAATTCTGGGCAGTGTCATTCTGTGGCTACTAAAGCAAATAAAGTTCTGTCTTGCATAAAAAAGGGCATTAACTCAAGGGATGAAAACATAATTATGCCTCTTTATAGGTCCCTGGTAAGGCCTCATCTGGAGTATGCAGTGCAGTTTTGGACTCCAGTCCTTAAGAGGGATATAAATGAGCTGGAGAGAGTGCAGAGACGTGCCACTAAATTGGTTAGAGGGACGGAAGACTTAAATTATGAGGGTAGACTGTCAAGGTTGGGGTTGTTTTCTCTAGAAAAAAGGCGCTTGCGAGGGGACATGATTACACTTTACAAGTACATTAGAGGACATTATAGACAAATAGCAGGGGACCTTTTTACTCATAAAGAGGATCACCGTACCAGAGGCCACATAGGCGGAGGGTGAATTTTTTGTTTGGGGAGGCTAAAGATGGGCCATTCATAGACTGACCTAAAGCTACTGTGAGGCTTAGTGGATGCACCACTGGAATGAAAATAAACCCCCACCCCAACTACCTCAAGCGGTTCTGTGGGTTCCACAACTCATATTAAATGGATTCTCAATCCATTTTGTTCACAGATGTCCCTTTCATTTTAACAAAGGGGTGATATATTTGTGAAGTGTTAAACAGTGTTAAGCTTAGATGTGAGATTTAGTCTATATTTACAAAACAAGAACATATATGCAGTGATATGCAGTGGGTACTGGTGGCAGAGATTCAGATATATTTATGCCCCCACACTGTAACATTGCCACTGAAATACAACATTGGTTTGTTTCCAAGCCACCTTAAAGGGGTGCTTCACTTTTAAGTACACTTTATGTGTATAGAATGGCTAATTCTAAGCAACTTTTCAATTGGCCTTCATTTTTTCTTTTCTTTTTTTATAGTTTTTTAATTATTTACCTTCTCCTTTTGACTCTTTCTTTCTTTCTTTCAAATGGGGATGACCTCTTCTAAAAACAAATGCTCTGTAAGGCCACAATTCTATTGTTATTGCTTTTTTTAATGCTCATCTTTCTGTTCAGACCCCTTTCCAGTTCCTTATTCAAATCTATGCATGGTTGCTAGGGTGATCTGGACCCTAGCAACCAGATTGCTGACATTGCACATTGGAGAGCTGCCGAATAAAAAGCTCCACAAATAATAAAAAAAATTAAAGACAATTAAAAATTGTCTCAGAATATCTGACTAACTAACTTACAGACTTAAAAGGTTTTGTTCACCTTTGAGTTAACTTTTATTATGATGCAGAGAGTAATATTCTTAAACCAATTTGCAATTTGTTTTCATTTTTTATTATCTGTTGTTTTTGAGTTATTTAGCTTTTTTTTAGCTATTTAGCTCTCCAGTTTGCAGTTTGAACAATCTGGTTGCTAGGGTCCAAATTCCCTAGCAACCATGCACTTATTTGAATAAGACACTGGAATATGAATAAGAGAGGCCTGAATAGAAAGATGAATAATAAAAAGTAGCAATAACAATACATTTGTATTTGTACATTTGTAGCCTTACAGAGTATTTGTTTTTAGATGGTGTGACCATTAAAAAGCTGGAAAGAGTCAGAAGAAGAAGATGGCAAATATTTCAAAACCTATAAAAATAAATAATAAAAGGCCAATTGAAAAATTGCTTAGAATTGGCCATTGTTTAACATACTAACAGTTAATGTCAAGGTGAACACCCCTTTGACTAAAATAAACAAAGTAAGAGAAAAAAAAACAAGTGCAAAAACATAAAAAGCACAATTTGCTTTTCATGGGGAAAGAGTTTATTCAAGATTGGAGCAAGGGAGATAGGTATATTATTGGTGCCAGTTGAGAGAAAAAACTTTGACAAAAGAAACTATTTTATTCCAGATAGTGTTTAAGCTTTTCCAGTTTAGTACTGTACCTGTGGGAGCAGTAAGTTGAAATCTGCAGCAAATTAGTTACACCTCTGGTGAGGTTCCTTCTAGTCCTTTCTGCAGTGCCTTCTGACGATCAGAATCTCACCCCACCCCCTCCTTTATCTGTGACCTGATTGGCTAGTTCTACTGTCAGTCAAGAGAGGTGCATTCTGATTGGGGAAACCATGAGGAATAAGATCCAATCAGTGTGCGGCTCAGAGAACCGGTTTCCACAATGTTAAAGGTGTAAACCAGCAGTCAGAAACGGAGAGAGTTTGTTTTATTTAGGTGCCAGGCAGGTTTGGGGAGGCTTAGCCTCCCCTAGCCTTATTGAAAATCCGCCTATGAGAGGCCACCCCTTCAGACTAGAAGAAAAGAACTTTCATTTGAAGCAACGTAGGGGGTTCTTCACAGTCAGGACAGTGAGGTTGTGGAATGCACTGCCGGGTGATGTTGTGATGGCTGATTCAGTTAATGCCTTTAAGAATGGCTTGGATGATTTTTTGGACAGACATAATATCAAAGGCTATTGTGATACTAAACTCTATAGTTAGTATAGGTATGGGTATATAGAATTTTAATTAAAAGTAGGGAGGGGTGTGTGTATGGATGCTGGGTTTTCATTTGGAGGGGTTGAACTTGATGGACTTTTTTCAACCCAATTTAACTATGTAACTATGTAACATAGGTACACTGCCAAAGTTCCATTTACCAGAACAATTAAAATGTAAAAAATCTCCAAAAAGCAGCACCAAAAATAACTTACATACAGGTCAAGTCGCATTTTATGCTGCTGTTGGAGAGGACCTGGGACTGTTATGTCAAATAAACTTCTACTTTAATTACTACTTGTTGGTGAGATCTATTTTAGTGCCTTCTATCATTTGTTACTTCAAACCATGGTCAAATAGACCCAATATATATATATACAGTATATATTCTCAGATGTTCAGCTAATGTATTATGGTGTCAGGGGGCCTATTGGCTCCAAGTGGGAGAAGTCCGAACCAAGGCAGACACTTAGGGTAAAAGTCCTAGTTCGCGTTATCCAAAAGAGGTCAGGCGTAAGCGTAGTCAAGTTCAGGCAAGTGCTCAATAAGGCAGGCAGCAAGAATCAGGGTCAAGCCAAGGGTCAGGAAACCAGGAATCAAGAATTCAGGAATATAGGAAACCCTAGTAATTCCTATAATCGGGCATCAAACCTGTGACCTGGAAGTCCTTTTTTTTTTAAAGTTTGCACCCGGTGAGTGACATCATCAAGCTGGCATCGGTCCACATGGATCATGGATCATATTGGAAAGGACGCCACCGGAGACGGGAGCGCCGAAGGGTGCTTCTGACATATGGCTGCTCAAACACAGAAAAGGAAAATGGTAGATGCAGTCGTCCACCTTGTCATTTATACGGTAAAAAAGGGTGGGGGGAAAATATTTTTTTAAGTTAGAGTGCAGGCTACTCAGCTCAAAATGGATAAGAGACTGAAAGCATTGGATGTGGAAAAAATTGTATCAAAACATATTGTTATTAGCAATTAATTAAAAAAGAAAAGATCTGCATTGATACACAAGTCAGAAGCAAGTCAGTAGTGGGAAATATTAATGAACTGTACACTGTATGAGAGCGGGTTCTGCACTATAAACATCCTGCCTTTCACTTAATACAAGACCCTTAGCTGGTCCTTTACTTATCGGCTGAAAGTGCAAGAAACCCTATGTACTTCAGAATGCTCAGGACCTGGGGCTTTCCAGATAAGGGGTCTTTTCATAATTTGGATCTCCATAGCTTAAGTCTACCCAAAATTAATTTAAACAATCAATAAACCTAATAGGACTGTTTTGTCTCCAATAAGAATTAATTATATCTTAGATAAGATCAAGTACAAAGTATTGCTTTATTATTACAGAAAAAAAGGAAATGTTTTTTTTAAATGTGAATAATTTGATTAAAATGGAGTCAATGGATAACAGGTTTCAGGATAGCATATCCCATACCAGAAAGAACCCATAACCAGACAAAACTTGTGGCTTAGGTTATATAAGTTATAAAGTTGGAATGTGATTTGGCCCATAAAAAGAATGGAGTGCACTGTAGTATCTATTGTTAGTCCTGCCTATCGCTCAATATCAAACCCCCGGCTGGGCTCATTCTATAGACCAGGAATCCCCAACCTTTAGAACCCGTGAGCAACATTCATAAGTAAAAGGAGTTGGGGAGCAACACTAGCATGAAAAATGTTCTTGGGGTGCCAAATAAAACAGAAATTTTGCACCTCCTAATCAGTGTGGTCAGTGTTCTAAAGTGTAATGGAAAGTTTATTCTCTTTGTAGTTCAAGGCCTAACCAGACTCTGACACAGAGATTAGGACATGTTAGGGATAAATGCCTCCCCCAAAGGCCAATCGATAACTAAATGTATTTTCTTTCCAGAATAATCAAATCAGTTCCACACATATAAGCTAGCAGCTGTTGACCATCTATCATCCTAAATCTAGTCTTGGCAAGAAAAGTAAAAAACCCGCCATAGCCATATTATCCAATACTTTGCATTACTGATCTGAATCGAACCATCAGTAGCTAACGTAAAATAGATTTGATTGCTTTATATTATATTCCAACTAAAGTAACATGGCCCTGCTGTACACCTTACTACAAAATCCCCCTGTTTACGTCATAAAGGTATCTGCTTATTTTACGGGATTGGACACCAGATTCCTTTTCCATTCATGTCTTTTTTTTTTAATTGTGATGATATCAGTATTATTATTCTTGCATGGCACTTTCACATTTTCTGATGACAATATTATAAAAACACAGAAGTGAAACTTCATCGATCCAGCTCAGTCCCTTATGCACATATGTAACTTTCCTATATCTGTTCTTTCAAGCAAAACATTACGTCAGTGCACATTATTTTCTTGAATTGATAGCAAAGCATGGGTGGTTGCACACCAGCAATAATAGATATGCACACATTGAAGAAGTGCTTCTCTACTGCACTCATCATCTGCACCTGGAACCATCGAAACAAAACACCAGAAGGCAACCCAGTAATTACACTAAAAAGCAAACTAAATGTATACATTATATAATACAGGCATAAAATCGGCTCTCTGTAATTCTTTCTATATTGGCTATTCACACTGGGTAATCTATGTAACCAGAATCACTAAGGGCAGGACGATTCTGGCACGATCCAACGCGCTGCAAAAAAAACCCAGGCGTCACGTTGGATGCGACATTGATGCAACGGATGCGGCGTTGATGCGACACGACTGTCAGGTGCAGATGAGCATGCAGTGTCTGCATCCGACAGTCATGTCGCGTCGCATCAACGCTGCAACACGATCCGACAATAAATTAATTACCTTATTTCCATTGCATCCTATGTGACCCCTGCGTTTTTGCGCAGCACGTCAGAATTGTCCGCCGGGTTCTGTCCTTATGAAAAAAATGCAACCTTTCCATTTCCTTACAGACAAATGGCTTTATAAACTAAAAATATTTTGCTGAATTGGGCTAAGGACAAGGATTTTACCCTTTAAGGACACAGATTTATGGTATAATTGTGTTCCCCATATGTAAAAAAAGGGGTACAAAATTTACACCGGTCAAGTATCCCCTAACAACGAATAATATGTTTGCTTTTAAACCAGTGACCAGTAAATGCTGCCTGCTGATTGGTTGCTTTAGGTGATTCGACCTGTAGCAAACATCTTATATTTACATCCAATTTTGATTTCTCCATTTCTCAAGGCCTCCTGGGCTAACATAAATGACCGCTAGGATTAATATATATTTTTTACCCAGAGCTCAGATCCCTTTGTCAATGCTGGCGCACCCAACAACTATTTGGGCCACCACAGGGAAAGTGCCTGTATATTTTAAAACTGTGCTCTCGTGTTAATCCATGTATTGATTCATACAATCAATACTAAACAAAAAGAGTTGTGAGAGGAGAGAGAGGGACATTATTCTTTCTTAATCAGTTTTCTGTTGTTGTACATTGTACTTTCCCATATCACAGGGGTGCAAATCCTCAGTTATCAAGAAATACCAGCCTAAGTGTGTTTTTCTGTCACTTAATCATTTTCATTGACGCCTTTAATATAGGGGACATTGTAAGGACATGATCAGCCATATATTCAACTGTATGCACAAGGTAATACAATTGTTATAATCTGTTCACAGTGGCTAGACAAAATAATAGAAACTCAATGTATGAAACTCTGATAAATAAATAAGAGATTGGATTGGATCAACCTTTAGAACGTCTCTAGTTCTTCTTAGAATACTAATATAGTGATAGATTTAACACTGGCCTTGGGAACACAAGCTTACTGATTGTCAGTGCACAGATTTACCCCGTTTCACGGCGCAGATCGAAGGAATCACAAGAGACGGTATTGCTCAATTTTCTTGCGGCTTTATTTGAGTTTCTAGCAGTGGGTTGGTGAGGAAAACCTACGCGTTTCGTGCCCTCTTTCCAGGCACTTCGTCAGGGTCTAGTGTTTGTCACGTGTTCAGGGCTTTAAATAGGCTAATTATTAAGTGTCAATCAAGTACATTGAATACTCTGTGTGTAAAACTGTGAATTACTATTACAATTATTCATAAAAATTGATAAAACATTGTACGATATCTTATATATATTAAATGATTTAAGAGATATAAACATTATAAACCTGGTTTATAATGTTTATAATATCTCTTAAAGGAGAAGGAAAGGTTAAAACTAAGTACGCCTTATCAGAAAGGTCCATCTAAATATACCAGTAAACCCCCAAAGTAGTGCTGCTCTGAGTCCCCTGTCAAAAGAAACACTGCATTTCTTTCCTTCTATTGTGTACACATGGGCTTCTGTATCAGACTTCCTGCCTTCAGCTTAAACCTCATTGCCCTGGGCAAGAGCATGCTCAGTTTGCTCCTCTCCCCCCCCCCTTCTCTACTGTAATCTGAGCCCAGAGCAGGGAGAGACTCAGGCAGGAAGTGATGTCACACCAAGTTAATACTGCAGCTCCTATCCTAAACAAACAGAGAGTTTCTAGAGCTTTTTACTCAGCTATGGTAAAACATTCTACAGAATAAATATAGCATTCTAGCTTGCACTATTGCAGCTAATCTATTGCCAATAAAATGCCTCCATAGCTTTCCTTCTCCTTTAAATCATTTAATATATATAAGATATCGTACAATGTTTTATCAATTTTTATGAATAATTGTAATAGTAATTCACAGTTTTACACACAGAGTATTCAATGTACTTGATTGACACTTAATAATTAGCCTATTTAAAGCCCTGAACACGTGACAAACACTAGACCCTGACGAAGTGCCTGGAAAGAGGGCACGAAACGCGTAGGTTTTCCTCACCAACCCACTGCTAGAAACTCACTAGATGTGCCAAATAAAGCCGCAAGAAAATTGAGCAATACCGTCTCTTGTGATTCCTTCGATCTGCGCCGTGAAACGGGGTAAATCTTTGCACTGAAGTTACCTCCTCAACGAGGTGAGGAGGATCCCGCGAGAGCTGCGACTGAAGGGAGAGACGCTGCACAAAGAAGGGTGAGCTCCGATTTAATATCTAGACCTGTTTTTTGATGCTTACTGATTGTCAGCTCACATATAATTTAACATATATCTTTGTTTTGTCCACCCTTCCCAGTGTATTTTATATGAAAACAGATTTATTTTCAAAGCTTCATCTTCATAAACCACACATTTTAATTATAGCATATATGTACACAAGTAATAATTTCTATAGCCTAGGCAAAGACAAATGCTCATGGCATATTTTTTATTCCAATAATAAAACCCAGATCAATAGAATTAGGACCACGGCAGCAGCAATGTATGTGTAACCTTCATGAAAAATCTAAGTGTCCCAGTTTAGTACTGGAATCCAACCTTCAGTCTTTACACATTCTTCAGACACTGCAAAAAGACAGCATGTATTTAAGTGGTACTTAATACACCTCTGTATACTTAAGTATACCCTCGTGCAATGAAATTCCAAATTCTTTCACGGAATAGAGCATATGCCTTATGGAATATGCAACAGTCACTGGCGCTGCCGTGGGCAGATTTTCATTTTGGCAAACCAACATTTCCTCTATAAAGTTTAGAACAAGAAGTATACAGCCAAATAGGAACTGGAACAAGAACATAGTGAATGTTGCTGTCACTAAAGCTAAAAAGGCCTGTTACGGTGATCACTTCATAGCAAAATATCAAACTGTTAAGATACTGTAACCCTGTAACACGGCACTCTTCTTCAAATCACTTTCATGTTGGTGAAGAATAATAAGGTTCCCTGTTAGTGTCATCCCACATGTCAGTGTCAGTGAAGAAGAGTGCTATGGAACAGGGTTATCTCTCTTTTCTGATTATAGAGCTAAGTAAGGTCAGTTGTTTTTACCATGGGAAAATTAATCAGAATGTAAATTATGTTAGATGCATAGTATATTTTTTTCAGCACGGATATGGGGGCAAATTCACTAACCTGCAGAGTTGCGCTAGTGCAGGCTTCGACACACTTCGCCGCACTTCGCCAGGTGAAGTTTCGCCAGGGCACGCTAATTCACCAAAATCCGAAGTTGCGCTCAGTGAGGCGAACGGTAGCGAAGTTGCGCTAGAGTTAATTCGTCAAGGAAAGCGAAGTTACGCTAGCAATGCCTAATTTGCATAAAGCGCCAAGTTAAAGTACAATGGACGTATATGTGGCAGCAAATACATTACACTACACAAGCCTGGGAAAACTTCATAAAATAAAATAGAGTTGTTGCCCTACACATGTGCCCACTGTATAGTTTAGGTGCTAGGACATGTGGGGGGAAAGGAGGTTACCCCCCAAAAAAATGTATGATCTTTTTCAGCCTATCACCCTTAAAATGGGAAAAGACGCCAGTGTTTTTTGGGACTTAGAAAAATGTCAATTTATTTTGAAGCAAGCCATATCCACTCTATTGCACTTCGCCTGGTCTGAGGTGGCGAAGGCAAGTCTGGCGCAAGAGGTAATGTTCAGTAAAATGCGCAAGTTAGTGAATTAGCGTCCCATCGCCATAGCGCAACTTCGTCTGACGTAAGGGTGCGAAGTAGCACTAGAGTAGGACCACTTTGCTAGCGAATTTATGCCAGCACCCTTTAGTAAATCGGCAAAGTAACGAAATGACGTCACACTGGCGAATTTGCGCTAGCGTTAGCCGCTTGGCTCTTTAGTGAATTTGCCCCATGGAATCTACTAGCCTGAATACTTTCAGATCTACTGTTATCTGAATTACAGATCTTTTTTTATAATTGGGAGTACCATGTTATATAGCTACTAAAGAATATCTAAATATCAAAGGTTGAATTTTAGAGTTTTTTATAACTCGCACAACTCAAATGATTTCTGATTTAACAAAAAACTTGAATCAGCGAATTCAGGGTGAACAACCCAAAAATTCAAATCAATTAAGTTTTCGAACAAAACCCTCCGAAAAACACTCAAACATCATCAAGGCTATTAACATTTTCAAATGTTTCAAGGGACCCCTGCCATTGGCTCCTACAAGACCTCGACAGCTTTCGTATTCGATCGATTTTCAGGGTAATAATAATAATTTTTTAACCTGAAAAATTGATGCAAAATAACTTTGAAAACTCAAATTTTCATGGAGAACGCAACACAATCCTTAATAAATCTGCCCCTAAGAATTGTTTATTTAAACAGATTCTTTTTTTTTGAGCTTTCTGGATAATGTGTACTACAGGTATGGGACTTGTTATCTAGAATGCTTGGGACCTGGGGTTTTCCGGGTAAGGGATACAATTTGGATTTTTCAAATGGTCAGGGTTTGATATCAATATGACTTATATAGTATCTGGCCTGACAAAAGCCAACTATCCATAGTTTTGCCACCTTACTACAAGTTACAGGAAAACGTGAAAGTATAGCTTAACCCCAAATAACTCTAGGTATGTTTACCACCTGGGATATTTGCTGAATGCAACAGTCTATTGCTGCATAGCTTAACTAGCAACATGTGGCCATAAAAATAATAATAAAAATAACTAAGCTGATAGTTGCACATAGGAGAACCACTATTGGAAAGGGTGTTTTTTTTTTGCGTCACGTTGCTTCATTTTTGTGCCTGGGAAGGTCCCTGATACATGAAAAGTAACTATTTGTGTTTTTGTTTAGATGCTACAGATCATTACTCCGGCACTTGTCCACTTGCCCATTGCAAGAATTAATAGGGTGGTATTACACCAGAGATAGGGGAGCAATATTTTTTAATCTACTCTACATGTATAGTAACAATCACTGGGATGCATTTAGAGATAATGAGGATCATATTAAAAGATAAGATAAATCCATTTCTACAATGGATCCATGCTAAGATTTTATTATAAACTTAAAGGAGAACTAAACCCTAAAAATGAATATGGTTAAAAATGGCATATTTTATATAGTGAACTTATTGTACCAGCCTAAAGTTTCAGCTTCTCGATAGCAGCAATAGTCCAGGACTTCAAGCCTGTCACAGGGGGTCACCATCTTGGAAAGTGTCTGTGACACTCACATGCTCAGTGGGCTCTGAGCAGCTGTTGAGAAGCTAAGTTTAGGGGTCATAGCAAATTATCCAGCAGAAAATTTGGTTTGTCTGCGATACAAGCTGATACTACAAGGCTGATTATTACATTCTGGTGCTAATTGCACTGGTTTCTGTGCTGCCATGTAGTAATTATCTGTATTAATTACTAATCAGCCTTATATTGTGATATTTATATTTTATGTGTACTGTATATTTTGAGTGGGTCCCTAAGCTCAGTAAGTGACAGCAGCACAGAGCATGTGCAGTGAATCAGCAGAAAAGAAGATGGGGAGCTACTGGGGCATCTTTGGAGACACAGATCTTCTCTGCTAAAGGGTTGTGTTGCCTTTGGCTGGTACATAAGCCCAAAATATAATGTACAACATTTCTAGCCTACTTCTTTAGTTAAGCTTTAGTTCTCCTTTTACCATGACCCTTCCAGGTCAACCAGTCCCATCTCGACCATCAATTACCCCTCAACCCTACTAGGTATCAGAATGGTGACTTGTCATAGTTCTTTACAACAGATGTTTCTACACTCAACAACTGTGAAACAATGAAAAACATCTTTTGTTTTTGTTATAAAATAACTATATTAAAAAGAGCATTTTTATCCGACATAATTAAACAAGATCTTCCTCATGCAAACGCAGCTGAGAAGGAAGCACCATATTATCAGCACATACAAAACTAGCTGAGTATTCTCTTAAATGTTAGAACTTTTAGGGAACATTTTTTTCCAAGTATTCCAATACATAACATATCAGAAAAGTCATGGGAAAACATTACAGCTAGAGGCAGAGCAACGTAAATGTCCACCTACGTTTTACCTTGCTTTATGGATATTGTGTTTGCCACAGTCTGCTTGTGCTTAATTAAATAGTGTACATAGAAAGGGGTTTTTTTGTGGCCGTCACACAGGATCTTATTCTGGTTTCACATCATCATGGTCCGCCTACTCTAATTAGCTAGCGTAGGAGTCCTGTAATCATCATTTTCAATACAGAAAATCGTTAAACTCGACTACAAATGAAAGGAAGTGATCGTTTCTGCAGCCAAATAGATGCTGTCAGCTTTCAGTGGCTTTTTATTATTAGACAGATGTTTTCTCTAGAAGTAGAAAGGAAAGAAAGCTGCTAAGGTAACTGTCGTGATGTTATATAATAATACGGAACACAAAAGGGACAGCTGACTTTTTCAGTCATTCGTCATTGTTTGGATAGATAGATAAATAGCATCACATTAAAAGTGCTTTTAGGCTATGGCACATGGGGTTGTTTTCCCAATATGACCCTGCCTGCCTGCCACTGAGATGAGCGAAAAGCGCCATATTGGATGCATATTTGCCTACAGGGTAATGGAATGTGGGGGATGTTTTGAGCTATATAAAGTAGAAGGAAAGGTAAAATGACTGGGGAATGACAAGTTATTAGGCACCCCCCAATAATTCTAGTTGTTTACCTGCTACCCTTAACTGTATTGGTACTAGGCAACCAGTGCTCTGGACTGGTGGGGGTTTGAAGAAGAGGGCATCCCATCAGCAGATAGCATTTGTTGGCCATCTATTAAGAGACTAAGGAGCAAATTTACTTACCTTCGAAGTTGCACCAGCGTTGGCTTTGCCGCACTTCGCCAGGTGAAGTTTCACCAGGGTGCCGCTAATTCACTAAAATCCGAAGTTACGCTCAGGGAGGCGAAAGGTAGTGAAGTTGCGCTAGTCAAGCAAAGCGAAGTTACGCTAGTGATGCCTAATTTGCATACAGTGCCAAGTTAAAGTACAATGGACGTATATGTAGCAGCAAATACATTACACTACACAAGCCTGGGAAAGCTTCATAAAATAAAATAGAGTTGTTATTTTGCCCTATACATGTGCCCACTGTATAGTTTAGGTGCCATATGTTAGGAAATGTAGGGGGGAAGGAGGGTACCCCAAAAAAATTACGATCATTTTCAGCCTATCACCCTTAAAAAAGTAAAAGACGACAGCGTTATTTGGGACTTTTCAACTTATTTTGAAGCAAGCCCTATCTTGCGAAGGCAAGTCTGGTGCAAGAAGTAATGTTCAGTAAAATGCGCTAGAGTAGGTCCACTTCGCTAGTGAATTTAGGCCAGCGCCCATTAGTAAATAGGGGAAGTAACGAAATTACGTCACCCTGCCGAATTTTCACTACCGTTAGCCACTTCGCCCTTTAGTAAATTTGCCCCTAATACATCTATTTGATTGCGGAGGGATACTACACCTAGGTAAATTGAATGCCTTTTATTACATTCCACACTTATACTTTATATATATATCTTTAAATTACACATGATGGTAATCACTAAAATGCAGCTTTAATTAAGATATGTTATAAAGGCATGTTAGCCATGTTTAAAAAGCAGCTGCCAGAGCTTCTTCAGTGTTAGAACCCCCACTTGTCACCTACAACCTGAAAGCAGACAAAGTCGTACAATTAATAACATCAATGCAAATCATATTTTTACTGCAATATGTTCCCTATAGATAAGTAAAAAGAATAATAGGGCACAAATGTAATCTGTAAAGCATGTAATCTGTAAAACATGCAAAGAGGCATGATTCCAAGGTTCCTTCACATCCAAGCATCCTGTACTTTGCACCTTATTCTCAAAAGTGGGAGAAACCTGCATTCTGACATGGTATAGACAGGTACAGTATGTAGAAATACAGTGTCAGGCAATTTACTGAGTGAGAAAATCCCTGCATAAAATACAACCAGGACTCCATATTGGCAAGAATTAGCAAAAAAACACCGGCTGTGAACAGTCCAATATTTTAACCAATTATTGTCTAGTGTTCTTGTTTTTCTTGTATTCAGTCCAATACGTGTTCATGATTCTTGTTTATACAAGTTCATCTCCTTTGACGTACATCGAGTCTGCTTGGTCTTTGGTGATAATGCATTCTAGACTATTCCAGAAATGTAAATGGCTGATATGATGCCTGTTTAAATGTAAACAACCTACATGGCTTATGAAAAACAACAGTGACTGCATACGTTTAGCTGTAAATAACAGTATGGCTGAAGTTTGGCTAAACTACAATTTTGCCATGTACTGTAGGCCTCTATAAGCTTCTATTAAGAGCCTAACAAAATAATCTAATTAACATAGTTCAATTTATCCTCACAACAGGTACCTTTGTCAATTGTTTAACCTTTTAAATGCCACAGATCGTAGAATCTACGTTCTGTGGCAAAGGTACTTGAAATGCCACAGAACGTAGATTCTACGTTCTGCAGCATTTCCTGGTTCAGGAGCGGAGGAGCGGCTGTTAGAGCCGTTCGCTCCGTTCCTGCTCGATCCCCTGCCCCTAGGCAACGAGCAGAGCAGGGGATCGAGTGGCCCCTGGGGCGCGATCGCCCAGGGGCCCAAAAACAGCAGCAGGCACGTGTTACTTACGTGTCCTGCTGCTGCAGCCTGCACCGGATCGACGATCTCCGCCCCCACAGCACACAGACAGGAACCACGAGGCAGATGTCTTCCAGAGGCTCTTCCTGATCGCCTGCAACAGTCTCCAGCGACTTTTTCAGGTTAGTGCAACAATTACACACACAAACACACCAACACACACTTATTACAGTAATACACACTTAGATTCACACTTACACACACTTACACATACATTTTTGGGGATTGGGGGGGTCACTTACACTCACTGCACTTACACACATGTGCACACGCACACACGCGCACATAACATGTAATTTACCATTTGTACACACGCACACGCACATACATGGCATTGTGGCTTTTTTTTTTTTTTCTTATCGCATTGTTTCTTTTTTTGGCTGAAAAAAATGTTTTATTGCCATTACGCATAGCGTATTCGCTAACCGTACTGTGCAATACCTTTTGTATGTTATTTCGGTGATTATATTGCAATTTTGGGTATTTTGGTGCATTTTTAGCCATTTTATTGAATTTTTAGCCATTTTATTGCATTTTCAGCTCTGCATATGTTGTGTTCACTTGTTTCTAGCCGTAGAACCTGTTTGGCCCATCTAAAATATTCAAACTGTGATTCTGACGGCCGATAACACTAGTCTGGAAAAAAAACATTGATTTTTGTGGTTTTATTGGATTTTTTTGCATTTCACCCTTTACTGCCTTATTTTGTTTTGCCTTGTAAATTTTATCTACTATATATCCATTTGGGGGTCTCTGTGCGCCACATAGTTTGGTATATCTATGCATATTGGGCATCAAAGTGTTCAGTAGACCTCTGGCGTTCATATTTAGGATGTTTTATGCTGATACGTTACGAAATGTGGGGCATATAATGGGGTAAAATTCAAGCTTTCTGACAATTTTCAGAAATTTGATAAAAACCGTTATGTTCAGCATTGCTTTGCAGTTTGGCAGTTTGCAGTAGAAACACTTATTTACCCATATTGGATTCGTCAGAATGTGTACTTTCTGAAAATATATGGCTTTCTGGGGTCTCTGTACTGTTAGGGGGGTCTAATGTCGCATAATACACACACCAGGTGCTTATATTGCAGCAGCCAGCGCGTCAGCTGTGAAAATGTATATACACTATTGTCATTTGGGGGTCTCTGTGCGCCACATAGTTTGGTATATCTATGCATATTGGGCATCAAAGTGTTCAGTAGACCTCTGGCGTTCATATTTAGGATGTTTTATGCTGATACGTTACGAAATGTGGGGCATATAATGGGGTCAAATTCAATCTTTCTGACAATTTTCAGAAATTTGATAAAAACCGTTATGTTCAGCATTGCTTTGCAGTTTGGCAGTTTGCAGTAGAAACACATATTTACCCATATTGGATTCGTCAGAATGTGTACTTTCTGAAAATATATGGCTTTCTGGGGTCTCTGTACTGTTAGGTGGTCTAATGTCGCATATTACACACACCAGGTGCTTATATTGCAGCAGCCAGCGCGTCAGCCGTGAAAATGTATATACACTATTGTCATTTGGTGGTCTCTGTGCGCCGCATAGTTTGGTATATCTATGCATATTGGGCATCAAAGTGTTCAGTAGACCCCTGGCGTTCATATTTAGGATGTTTTATGCTGAAACGTTACGAAATGTGGGGCATATAATGGGGTAAAATTCAATCTTTCTGACGATTTTCAAAAATTTGATAAAAACCGTTATGTTCAGCATTGCTTTGCAGTTTGGCAGTTTGCAGTAGAAACACACATTTACCCATATTGGATTCGTCAGAATGTGTACTTTCTGAAAATATATGGTTTTCTGGGGTCTCTGTACTGTTAGGGGGGTCTAATGTCGCATAATACACACACCAGGTGCTTATATTGCAGCAGCCAGCGCGTCAGCCGTGAAAATGTATATACACTATTGTCATTTGGGGGTCTCTGTGCGCCACATAGTTTGGTATATCTATGCATATTGGGCATCAAAGTGTTCAGTAGACCCCTGGCGTTCATATTTAGGATGTTTTATGCTGATAAGTTACGAAATGTGGGGCATATAATGGGGTAAAATTCAAGCTTTGTGACGATTTTCAGAAATTTGATAAAAACGGTTACGTTCAGCATTGATTTGCAGTCTGGCAGTTTGCAGTAGAAACACTTATTTAACCATATTGGATTCGTCAGAATGTGTACTTTCTGAAAATATATGGTTTTCTGGGGTCTCTGTACTTTTAGGGGGGTCTAATGTCGCATAATACACACACCAGGTGCTTATATTGCAGCAGCCAGCACGTCAGCCGTGAAAATGTATATACACTATTGTCATTTGGGGGTCTCTGTGCGCCACATAGTTTAGTATATCTATGCATATTGGGCATCAAAGTGTTCAGTAGACCCCTGGCGTTCATATTTAGGATGTTTTATGCTGATACGTTACGAAATGTGTGGCATATAATGGAGTAAAATTCAAGCTTTCTGACAATTTTCAGAAATTTGATAAAAACCGTTATGTTCAGCATTGCTTTGCAGTTTGGCAGTTTGCAGTATAAACACTTATTTACCCATATTGGATTCGTCAGAATGTGTACTTTCTGAAAATATATGGTTTTCTGGGGTCTCTGTACTGTTAGGGGGGTCTAATGTTGCATAATACACACACCAGGTGCTTATATTGCAGCTGCCAGTGCGTCAGCCGTGAAAATGTATATACACTATTGTCATTTGGGGGTCTCTGTGCGCCACATAGTTTGGTATATCTATGCATACTGGGCATCAAAGTGTTCAGTAGACCCCTGGCGTTCATATTTAGGATGTTTTATGCTGATAAGTTACGAAATGTGGGGCATATAATGGGGTAAAATTCAAGCTTTGTGACGATTTTCAGAAATTTGATAAAAACCGTTACGTTCAGCATTGCTTTGCAGTTTGGCAGTTTGCAGTAGGAACACATATTTACCCATATTGGATTCGTCAGAATGTGTACTTTCTGAAAATATATGGTTTTCTGGGGTCTCTGTACTGTTAGGGGGGTCTAATGTCGCATATTACACACACCAGGTGCTCATATTGCAGCAGCCAGCGCGCGTCAGCCGTGAAAATGTATATACACTATTGTCATTTGGGGGTCTCTGTGCGCCACATAGTTTGGTATATCTATGCATATTGGGCATCAAAGTGTTTAGTAGACCCCTGGCGTTCATATTTAGGATGTTTTATGCTGATAAGTTACGAAATGTGGGGCATATAATGGGGTAAAATTCAAGCTTTGTGACGATTTTCAGAAATTTGATAAAAACCGTTACGTTCAGCATTGCTTTGCAGTTTGGCAGTTTGCAGTAGGAACACATATTTACCCATATTGGATTCGTCATAATGTGTACTTTCTGAAAATATATGGTTTTCTGGGGTCTCTGTACTGTTAGGGGGGTCTAATGTCGCATATTACACACACCAGGTGCTCATATTGCAGCAGCCAGCGCGCGTCAGCCGTGAAAATGTATATACACTATTGCATGCTGTTTTCTGCCTTAGTGCTTTCAAAATTCGGTAATATACTGCCGGGAGTTTTTGCTGTACAGAAATCCTAAATCTCCCTAAAACTATACATATCTGGTATTGGCACGTTCGAGAGACATAAGGCTTTCCAAATCAGTTGGATTTTCATCCCTAAAATGAAATATTTTTCTGGTATAAATTGATATACGATGAAAAATGGTAATTTTTCATTTTTTTTTGGTATTTAGCACTATAAATTTTTTTGCACAGGTGGAAATACATGAAAACTCAGGCAGATTTAGAAAGCTCAGTTTCTACCGAAAAAAACAATGTATAGTTTTCCTAGGTAAACTATAGGTTTCCCCTCAGAAAATGCCCCTAAAGTGAGAGAGCACAAAATGTTTCAAAAACGGCTGGCATTTCGCGTAACCAAAATGTGAAATTCTGCTGGCACTTAAAGGGTTAAAATACCTGTTGTTTTCATGCTGTAAATTTCCTTTATTAAGATATTGATGTATTAATATACTTGGATATTTTTTTTATTTTTGAACTACACGTATGGGACCTGTTATCCAGAATGCTTCTGACCTGGGGTTTTCCGGATAGCAGATCAGATCATTTAAAACTTAAAGGGATACTTTCATGGGAAAAAAAATTTTTTTCAAAATTAATCAGTTAATAGTGCTGCTCCAGCAGAATTCTGCACTGAAATCCATTTCTCAAAAGAGCAAACAGATTTTTTTATATTCAATTTTCAAATTTGACATGGGGCATTATATACATTTTGTCAATTTCCCAGCTCTCATATGATTTGTGCTCTGATAAACTTCAATCACTCTTTACTGCTGTACTGCAAGTTGGAGTGATATCACCCCCTCCCCTTTTCCCCCCCCCCGTATTAGCCAAACAAAAGAACAATGGGAAGGTAACCAGATAGCAGCTCCCTAACACAAGATAACAGCTGCTGGTAGATCTAAGAACAACACTCAATAGTAAAAACCCATGTCCCACTGAGACAAATTCAGTTACATTGAGAAGGAAAAACAGCAGCCTGCCAGAAAGCATTTCTCTCCTAAAGTGCAGGCACAAGTCACATGACCAGGGGCAGCTGGGAAATTGACAAAATGTCTAGCACCGTGTCAGATTTCAAAATTGAATTTAAACAAAACTGTTTGCTCTTTTGAGAAATGGATTTCAGTGCAGAATTCTGCTGGAGCAGCACTATAAACTGATTCATTTTGAAAAAAAAAATTTTCCCATGACAGTATCCCTTTAATACCTTGTCTACTTGAAAATCATACAAACATTAAATAAACCCAATAAGCTGGTTTTGCTTCCAATAAGGATTGATTATATCTTAGTTTGGATCAAGTACAAGGCACTGTTTTAATATTACAGTGAAAAAGGAAATCATTTTTAAAAATTTGGATTATTTGGATAAAATGGGGTCTATCAGAGATGGCTTTTACGTAATTCGGAGCTTTCTGGATAACAGGTTTCCAAATAATGGATCACATACCAGTAGTACACTATGCCAATAGTTGCTTATTATTGTATTTTGATTATTGTGTTGCTCGTATGCACTAAACCCTAACCCTAAACTCTAGAATGGACTTGTTTCTTTAGCTGCTCCCTCTTATAAGAATTGGTGATTCATGAAACTCTCTGCAGTTAATGTAAGTTAATGTGGTTGTTACATTTCATAGCTCATCACTGGTCAGCTCAGCTGCTAGAATGCTTGACTGGATCTGGTGATACAGCTTAGCCAATGCCCTTTTGATATCTGGCAGAATGTTGCACATACATCCCATAGAGCAAAGACAAAATAAAGGAAAATAAGGATAACCAACTTAATATAATATATAATATTGATATTGATTAATATAATCAATAAACTGTAGATAGATAGATAGATAGATAGATAGATAGATAGATAGATAGATAGATAGATAGATAGATAGATAGATAAAATAATGTTTGTCTATATATTCAGAGATCTATAATTTACTAAGTACAATTACCAATAGGTAAGGTTTAAAACAAATGCAAAAATATTCTGGGGCAGTGCAGCAGTAAACATGGACTAAAGTTTGGCAGAGCACAAGTCACATGACTGAGGCCCCCTGGGAATCTGACAACATGTCTAACAATATGTCAGATTTCAAAATTAAATTTAAAAAAAAAACTATTTTCTCTTTTGAAAACAGATTTCAGTGCAGAATTCTGCTGGAGCAGCACTATTGACTGATGCGTTTTGATAAAAAAATCTTTTTCTGTTACAGAATCTCTTTAATGTCATTAAGTCATTGTGTAAATATCTTTACCAGATACTACTGGAATGAGCAAGTTGTGTTGCCTCCACAAACCCAGAAACTTCCTCATAAACAGTAGCAGGAGTACTGAGACTTGTATTGTCTATGTGTTGCACCCTATTAAATCCATCCTGCAGTCATTGATTGTCTTTACTTAACAATTTGCTTGAATTATGAAATACACTGGATGACAACACACGTTACCCATTTGCCTTCAATATTGAGGTTCACTGAAAGCACCGGAGACATTCCTATGCTACAGATTATAGTTTCCATGTCGATATTGTATTCTTGTGCAAAAGTTGAAGTATTTCAATATCTATTTGCTTCAAACCATGGAATTAGCACCTCATCAGGAACTGATGTTCCATATGTGCAGTAAGTTTATATAGCGTTTGTGGTTTAATATACAGTGTAACTTGGTTACCATATTTAATATTCATTTTAAACATTGCACATGGGGTTTGGAACCCCCAAATCCAATAATCTGCTGCTAATACATTTTTGCATGTGTTTCTCATTAGGTTGCAAAACAGCGAGTCCAAAGGGAACATCAGAATATCCCATATTCTTTTAAATATGAAAAGTAAGCAATTTGGTATAGTTATTATTGACACAAAAGTCCCTTAATGGGGAGCTTATGCTGATGTATCCAAGGATAAATCTGGCAAAAGCCTCAAAGTTAAAGCTCACGTGAATTGTAGCAGAGGAAATGTCCTGGAGACATTTGCAGCAATTGGATCAACCTAATTAACTAAATGCTTTTGCATTACATTAAATGACAGGGATTTGTTTCTGTGTACAGTAGAACCGCCATTTTACGTTTTTCAGAAGAAAAATTGTAAAATCCAGGAAAATGTAAAATCAGGGCAATGTATTATGCATAATATATAGGTGGTATCACAAAACAACAATGTAAAATGAGTGAAATCTTAAAATCAGGGGATGTAAAATTAAGGTTCTACTGTATATAAAAACAAACTTATAAGCAGGCTTATATTCTTTAGCTACGTGAAGTTTGTATGTTGTGCTTTTGTGGGTTTCCTTCAGGTACCCTGGTTTTCTCACACACTCCAAAAACATACAGGCAAATTAACTGTTTCTTGATGAAAGTGACCATAGACAAAGCTCCACTGAGCTCCATTAAAGTGAGGCCACTTGTATGTGCCCTAGGGAGAAATAGTAGGAATGAAGCAGAAATAGCAGGAATGAAGCAGAAATAGCAGGAATGAAGCAGAAATAGCAGGAATGAAGTGGAGGTGAGCTCATTAGCAGTGGTATAACTAGATCAGGAGTGCCCATACTTTACTAATGCGAGGTCTACTTAGTGATGTTGTCCCATTATAAGCTACATCCATGAGAACATTGTTAGCATTTTGTTCCATGGAAAATATTACTTAAATACCGATTGATGGGAAAATGTATATTGCTATATTTAACAAACAACTATTTCTTATGTAACCTTAATATAATAAGTATATGAATGAAAAGCATGAATCAGGAGGGTGAATGAGTCAAGCTGTTGACTGTTGACAGTCTTTTGAGATCTACTGATCACCAGCTAAAGGTCTACTGGTAGATCCCGATCTACCTTTTGGGCACCCCTGAACTAGATGATACTGGGCCCCACAGCAAATTCAATTTAGGGCCCCAAAGCATTGGTAAGTGTACCGATTCTACCAAAATATATTGAAATTGCTCTTCGATTAGATTGGCGGATAAAATAATGCATATTGCTGTGTTATCCATCTTGTAGTTCTAAAACTGTTACAAAACGATTGAAAAATTAAATAATTAACTACGGCCTTACTGGGACCCCTACTGCTGGTATTTTTGATATACCATGACCTCGTTTGTAAGACAAAACTCCGAAAGGAAATCCTTTAGTAATAAGTGAGGTTGTTTATTAGCCCAACAAGACAATATAACAGTTTTGCCTGGGTAAGCTGTTGAAGTAACACCGCAGCATGTCACCCAGGTGAAACCCGAGGACTTATCAAAAACACACCTCTTGGTCCAAGCTTTATATAACTATCAGACAGCACTTGCCTTTTACAAGAAAAAAGGGTTCACGGATATACCATACACAACCCTCCTTCTACATTGGAAGGTATGGAAACTTACTGGCATACATTGCAAAATGTATTGCACCATACAATGGTTTCCTGATTCCAACATTAACAAACCTTGTGAGCTATGCCTGCTAATCTCAGACAGGATGGGTGTCGGCAGTTTCTGCAGGAACACTTCTGTACCCAAGCCTAACTTTATATTAACCCCTTGACTTCTGTCTGCAGGGTCTTGACCTTTGGTCAGCATGCCATTATTTTATACCAGAGATCACCATCTACCTGGGACCACCATCCGCCTCCCTGCCCCCTATCTGTCATAGGCATGACCTCTGGGTATCCAGGACGGGGGTCTTAAGATTGATATTATTATTATTAGTCCGTGGACACCATCCATTTACCCGTCATGGAATAGGGCGTTCGTATAATTATTATCATCACTACACACAAGGGCCCTCCTGCAGCTTCTTCTGTACTTACACCCCTGCTGGTTAGAGTTATTTTGTATAAGGCAAACTCCAATTAAATATCAGTCACAAGGCAAAGTCCTACATTTACAAGGCGACTGGCAGGTTCTCACTATTTATGTTTGCCTTGCCTTTTCCCTTAAGAATGTATGAGTAACCTGTAGAAATTGGCAGGGCCTGCTTGTAAACATGGGCTGATGTATCTACCACCTTCCCCACACTAAGCCCAGAGAGGTTGAAAGAAATGAAGCAGGAAGAAAGGTTTCTTGGTTGTATTCACTCACTGGGGTCACTAGACAGACCCTACACTTCCCCTGCCAGCAACACACACAACAGACATTTCCCAGGTGAGCATGTAACAAACACAAATTAGCTTTTATTTGGCCTTGCTAGTCCCTACACTATGGATAAATAATATTTGGGAATTATGCCAGTTCAGTCAGTAGTCAGAATAGGGATTACTTATTTAAGTAGTAGCATATCTGCCCATATATTCCTCTGGAGTGATATAATAACTACAACACACCATAGCTTTATCCAAAGAGTCTCTGGTTTATAGCCCTAAATCTGCTCCTTGTGTGTTCTGTGATTTTTTTGACAGCACATTAGGCAATTCTGCTTTAATATAAAAGATTAATGAAATTAATAGTTTGTTAATGCTGTGTTACAGGAAATATAAGAATAAATCTAAGCTGGTGTACCATTGGTGCTTAATGATTTTTACTAAACAAAACCTCTTGAGAAAGTCACGTTTGTGACAAAATGGACATCAAGGGAGATGCCTCACAAGGAAACTCCGGGCGACTTCGGAAAACAGAACCGAATACCGAACCAAACCCTAATTTGCATATGAAAATCAGTGTGGGAGAGGGAAAAAGAGAGCCGTGCACACCATACGCAGCCAAAAAAAATTTTTACTTCCTTGTTTTGTGACGAAAAGTCACAGGATTTTAAGGATTCGGCCAAGGATTCAGCCGAATCCTGCTGAAAATGGATGAATCCTGGCCGAATACCGAACCGAATCCTGGATTCAGTGCATCCCTACTCTGAACCAAATCTGGAGTCTAGTGAAGTGTTACTGCTATTGCTATGAGTCCTATTTATCATTTTGTCAAAAAACAGAGTGATTTAATACACCACACATCACCATATGATCACCAGGCATTACTGCATAAAACAACATATTCATTAAGATGTGTTTATATATTAGGCATTCCTGTAAAATTCCTGACATATAAATACCAGCAGTTGCTTGAGAAAAATAGTATTCATCCATTGCTGCTTTTTTTAACCTGCATTTTCCTACTGACATCACCCAAAATAATGGTGCAAAATACAGCAATCAGGTGGCATAACTGGAAATACACACCTTTATAAATACACCATTTGTTTTATACTGTACAGGGCCCCACATGTTCTATGCTTGGATACTGAATAGCCCTGTTTCCTAGTTTCAGAGACAATTGATGGAAATCAGTTTTTGTTCTGTTACAGCAAGAAGTGTGAGTGAAGCACAAGACTGTTTGCCATAAATGTCTTGGCATGTGAGTTGTGATGAGGGTGTGATTTTGTATCCCTTAGTACTCTAGCACTGGGCATACATAATGAGGCCTTTTGTACATTAGTACAAGCTAATTTACCACTGGAATTTATTATATCAAGAATATGCCATTAGTGTTTGAAATCAGTTCCCAGTGCAGTTTTCATAAATGCCACAGGTTTTAAAAGTACTCCAACACTTACATTTTATTTGAAGGCAGAGCTTTCATTGGAACATTTCGTACAGATAAATCTCTTTACCACATTTGCTTGGGAAATTACATTTGAATTCTTCTAGTGTATCTATATATCACTGTCAGACCTTGACTTTTCATATAAGAACAGAAGGTTTGCAATCATTCCTTTCGATTAAAGTGTCCAGACAAAACCAACCCTACAGATGGAAAAACAGTTTTACTATTTTTATCATACTATTTCAGGTCTGTAATAAAAGGAAGGCTCCCAAATTGCACATTCTTGAAAGGCAATTATTGGGTAGCTGTGCATGGACACCGAATCTCAGAAATTATGTCAAAGAAGCACTGCAGGCCCAAATAGTCTGTAAGGCTCTTTTACATAAATATATACTTATTTACACCAATAAAGTTGTTTCCATAGCAATTATAATGCATTTGTGTTGTTTACATTTGGGGGCACATTTACTAAGCTTGAGTGAAGGATTAGAATGAAAAATACTTCAAATTTCGAAGGTTTTTTTTGGCTACTTTGACCATCGAATTGGCTACCTCGACCTTCGACTACGACTTCGAATCGAACGATTCGAACTAAAAATCGTTCGCATATTCGACCATTCGATAGTCAAAGTACTGTCTCTTTAAAAAAAACTTCGACCCCCTACTTCGCCACCTAAAACCTACCGAACCTCAATGTTAGCCTATGGGGAAGGTCCCCATAGGCTTTCTAGCCAATTTGTGATCGAAGGAAAATCGTTCGATCGATGGATTAAAATCCTTCGAATCGTTCGATCGAACGAATATCGCTAAATCCTTCGACTTCGATATTCGAAGTTGAAGGGTTTAACTTCGACAGTCGAATATCAAGGGTTAATTAACCCTCGATATTCAACCCTAAGTAAATGTGCACCTTGGAGTCACTTTTTGTAACTTGGCATTGGATTAGGGATTTTCACTTATAAAGTGTTTTTGTTGGTTTGGTGTCCTAATCAGTATATAATTAACAGTCTGGTCATTTCCCTATGGAACCATGCTGTAAATTATATCCGTATAAACGGCGCATTTATATGGAACATCACTTCCGCCGCTGCTACTCCCTGCAGCTCTCCCTACATGCTTCCCCCCTCCCGTCTGACTCCCAGGCACTGCCAAACACACAGATGCCACTTTTTTAACAAGACAATGCGACTACTATTAGAATATCCTTATAGTGCAGGTAGAACCCCATGCCAAAAGAGGGAGAATGTACAAAGTACACAGAACAATGGCCAAGGGCAAATGGAAGCCCAAGACCCCAGTGCCGGGAGACAAGAGTGACAACACCATGCAATGGAGACAAACACAGCGATCTCCCACACAAGCACATTTCCACGCAAATTTATTCAACATACTGCTCTGAGGCTTAATAAGTGGATTGTCCCTGTGTGTTACTGTAGCAGACTCTTTCCACGACTCACCAAGGTAGAGATCAGGCACGATCTTATGGAACGGATTCAGCTGTTTTGCCCATTCACTCCAACCTACCAGTGATACACAGGGGCAACGAACAGGATCTATAGTTTTCTGAGATCTCTCGTATCTTCAGTTAAACTTCTCTCCTTTGGTTAAAATGGATTTAGGCAGCAAGCTACATATTAGGTAACAGAAACATTGCTGATAAAGAGCCTGTAGGGATAGATTAGATGTGACAGAGACTGCAGCATATACCTATATATGCAGGTGGGAATTGATATTTGGGCATTACTCCTGTTTGGACAGAATGACGCTTTTCATTAATTTATTACTGCACTCCTGCTGCTCTATTAAGTTCATGGAAGAGATACCCAACTATTTATGTGCACAGTCTGATACCAGTTGAAATCCAGTCAACTCATAATGATATAAGAGCCCACCTCTTACCAAGCAAAGGTAAGACTTATCGAGAATGCATTTTGTACCCACCAAAGAATCAACTGCTGCACAAATCTAACAGTAACACAACTGCAAATTGTGAGTCTGGCCACTAATTTAAAACCTCACATGGAACGCTCAGGGCACTATCTTAGTCAATGATGTTACCACTGAACTTCAGCAACTACTTCTTCAATGTGACTTTGTTATAGCTCATTCTTTTCCTATATTTTCTTGCCTTGGGCTGTGCAACTCCAATGTTGGAGAAAGCTGGACCAGCACTTGCCTGTAGATAAGTCCCATGCTTTCCCCTAAGTCTGGTGCCATGCAATGATGGAATTAATTCTTATAAACATAAGAGCAGTACTAACCTAGATGCACCTGGAATAGACTTTTGACATTTTTTTTTCATCTGCAACTGTGATGGTGAAGTTTTGTATTGGTGTTTTTTTATTTATTTAATAAATTACAAATTTTTTGTGGTATAGAGTAATTATTATAATCCATGATTTATGGTTCTTAAAAATACGATAAGGGAAAACGAATGAGATACAAACGTAAATCAATGGGCCCATAAATTCTACACATCAGTTGATTTTGAGTCCAGTTTCTAAATAGATCTACTCCATACCAATATATTACAATTCGTTTTTCCTATGAGCCATATACATGAAAATACTCTTGTCCCATTGGCATAATTCATTGGCTCTGCTGCCAAGATTCCAGTAACATTATTAAGTGTAATCCCTTTGTTTGGATTACTACTGGCCAACACACAAAAGCACTCAAAGAGTGAACCCAACTCTATTACCTCTACAATCCCTTAGCCAAATGCAATCATCTCCTGGTATGGCCAATAAATCCAAAGGAGCACCAGGAACACTGGCACCACAAGGCTGGAACACGTATTTGTGTTTAACCCTATACTTTCTGCCAAAGGATTTTGAAAATCACATGCTAAATGACACGGTCAGTGAAATCAGCAGCTGCCCTGGGATAGGATGTACCCAAATAATTCCAGGTGAATTTGTTTTAGTCCAACCATGGTGTATCATCTGGTGCCATTCCAAAGCCACATGTTTTTCCATAGGACAAGGGACCTGACAATGGCAGGAAAATAGCAGAATTCTAGAAAACATAATAAAACCTGGACCAGTATTTACCAACCAATGATTAGCTGAACCTTAATAAATAAAACCCACTGACTACAAGGTACATACACGAGTTTCCAGCATGCCTACCACTGTTTTTTAATAAACCTTAAAGGGTATGTTCACCTTCCAACACATTTCCTGTTCAGCTGGTTTTACCAGAAATAAAAACATTTTCCAATTACTTTCTATTTTCTACGTGTGACCATTTCTCTTATGTTTAAGTTTACAGGGTCGGCGACCCCACCTCCCAGAGCTGCTTTACACTTTACACTTCAATATTAGAAAAACTGTGACACATAGAACATTGTAAGTAATTGGAAAAAGTCATCATTTCTGGTGATCTATCTGAAAACAACTAGTTGTTTGAAGGTGAATAAAACCCATTTTAGCATAACTCCTACTATAATACAACCCACCGTATCTCTGGCTAGCCCACAATGTGCACATTTATTTCTCACTCACTGTACTTAACAGAACTTGTCCTCAGAGGGCCTAATGCTGGGCTATTTACCTCTGTGGAGTTATTACAGACCATGATTCTTCAAGGACCAGTAAACCAGGGGAGTTACAGTTCTGGAAAAAAAGTAAATGCAGTACACTGGCATTTTAAGATTACATTTCATGCCATATGTTATAGCAATAAGAATAATGTAAAAAGCAAACAAAAGATGATGAACATTGCAGATATCCTTAAGCAAGCATTAATTAGGCCAGTTTATGAAATATGCATTAGAGGAGTCAATGGCCAAAATCATTCTTGGTGTTCTGTAAAAAGAATGTATGAAAAGCATAACCCACTTAAATGTCCTACTGTAAATTACCTGGAAAGAACTCTAAACTGATGGATTGCTGGATCATTTTAGAATGATGCTTCCTCTATCTATCTAATATATAGACATATACATTGGAATGGTTTAAGGAATATTTTATGGTAATGATGAACTAAGAGGACTTATATAAAATAGATGTCGCTGTAAAAGTAGTTCAGACTCAAGGGAACATGTGTTTTTATAACCCAGGGCAGCTCAACCAACCAAAGAATGTGCTTGCATTAAACCCTGGAACTGAGCAAGATCTTTGGTGTATAATGCCAGACAGGAGCACAAATATAAATACAATAGATTAGGCATCAAGGATTCTGGATGCTGTATTAGACAACCATAGTGTATAGAAAGTACAGTAAGTGCTAAGATGCTCCACAATATCTTAATGGGGTGTCCAGAAAACCTGCTGCACACTGGAAGACTTGGCTCCAAAACAAAGCAGACATCAGATAGGCAACGTTTCATACCTTACTAGGCCCTTTATCGAGCCACAAGACACAATATCTTACTAGGCAAAGTTTATTTGCTAATCAAAATGGTGTTTCTGCCAGTCAACATGGGTATTATTTTAATCCTACCTAGATTAATCATTTAAATTACCTATAGTAGCTCAAAAACGGTGCCATATCATACATTCCCTGTGATATAGCTCACTAAATCCTTACAGGAGCACAAGATTCAGCACTATAAGGCATTTATAAACAGGACCTAGAGTTTCCACTTAACAGACTCGCAAATTGTTGTTAATGCCAACTTAGTGCACGGTGCATGTGTTACTCAAGACTGTGACCGGCAGTTTTGTAACCTGGCCATTTGGTTTTGTCTACGGCAGACAAAGAAAGTTGTGCTCGCCACTCATTTTTAAGTCATTGAGTGGGGGTGGAATAAGGCCGTGACCACAAAATATATATAGACAAATACAAGAGGTCCTCTGCACTCAACCTATTACCAATATATTAAGGACATTGAGACATTTTGTGCCTTAAACTACTAAAAAATGCCTTACCCTTTAAAGGGGACCTGTCACGCAGACACAAAAAGCTGTGCAATAAAAGTCCTTTTCTAATTAAACATGAAACCTAAATTATTTTTTCCATGAAAGCATCCATACCTGTCACCACACTCCCCTCCCTCCTCACCATCTAGTGCTTGGGCATCAGGTGCAGCATTCTGGCTCATAAACAAGATTTAGGCATTATGCAATGCTTGCCTTTATAACAGTGTCCGCAAAAAGGCACCCTCCAGCTTGCTGTGATTGTGAATTCCAAGACTAAAAGAAACAAGATTTAAATAACTTAAAGTGATAC
Source organism: Xenopus laevis (assembly GCF_017654675.1). Taxonomy (NCBI): domain Eukaryota; kingdom Metazoa; phylum Chordata; class Amphibia; order Anura; family Pipidae; genus Xenopus; species Xenopus laevis. The sequence continues at coordinate 100,397,243 of NC_054383.1, forward strand.
TGACACTAAAAAACTAATTTTTAAAACATGAGGTCATGTTGATCGTTTTTTGCTCTAGAGGTTTGTTTTTGTAAGCAATTGTTAGTTGAAGTTTCTACACTTGACTGTTTTGCCAATCTGACTGTCGCATCTCAGCCTGTCAGTTAAAGTAACGGACATTGAAAGGCAATATTATGATAGATGTAAAAAAGAGTTTAATTTCTGGTGTCAGTATCTCTTTAAGTAGTGAAAGTGAAGTTTATCTTGTTTGACTAACACCATAAAATAGGGGTTGGATTTATGTTTAGGGTGATAGAGATTGTTTGTCTATACAGTATATTGTATAAGCTGGCCAACTACGTCAAAGTCATCCCCGGTTTGGCCAGTTCTACACTCAACTTGCATCTGATTCATTAAGAATTCTATTGCTTCATTATACATTTTACAAAAAGACTAAGTTTTACCTGTAACTTACTTGCTGCTTTCAAGGTGAAAACTCCAAAACATGGTTGCCCTTTTATTGGCCACAACTGTAAACCAGCAGTAAACCAATAAGTTAATGCCTATAATTAAGTAAAGCCCCTTTAGCTCTTTGCAGTGGTGCATTTAGGCTGGAATGCTTCTAATGGGCTGGTTGACTACTAACCTTTTATAAAAAGACAATCCAATAACCTCCAAAGAGCAATATCTGGACCCTGGTGGCCCAGTGGGGCACTTATAATGGGCTCAGATGCTTCATATCGACATTTTCCCTTGTATGGCAATTGTGTGAGCATGTTGTGAATATTCTGAAATAGCTGTAAAAGCGCAGACATTAAAGAATTGTTCTGTATGAATAATACTTTGCAGACTCTTTAAATTACAGCACTTGCGGTTACCCAGACATTTATAATATTTAAGTTGGATATCATTATCATCAAGCAGGATGCATGAAACAAAACAATCTTGACACTGCCGGGAATCATTAATGGCACAGTCTAAACAACACAAATAGCGGAAAGGGGCTAATATATATATATATATATATATATATATATATATATATATATATATATATATATATATATATATATATATATATATATATATATATATATATATATATATATATATATATATATACTAAAGTTAATGTAGCTACAAACCAATACATTTTTGTTGAGTTTTCAAAGGAAATATATTGTTGATAGGACTTTTATATTATGTGCAAACAGGACGACACACAGCTGGTACCATTTTCTTGAGGCTACAGGCCATTACCCTAAGCCTAAAGCTAGTAATAAACTAGAAGATTACAGCACAATGTGGCATTGCTAACTTCATGCTTACACACATACACAACACCAGTGGCATTACTACAGGGCGCCAGAGCCTCCCAACAGTGAGTGGGATTTCCCCTGGATCCCACTCACAACCGCAGGGGTCTGCTTCCTCTATAATTATGCCACTACACAATGCTTATTTACTTTGAGAGGAAATATCTGACAATTCTGTCTTCCATTTCTTTTTGTTTCTCTCCTGGACAGTTGACCATGTTAAATGGATCCTCTGTTAAAAAACTATTTTTTGTAAAGTGAAAAAATTTAATTATCAGTAACGGTCCAATATACAACATTGTACGTGCATTTAACGTTTAGTGGTTTTAAACTTATTAGTGGTGCTTGCGAAGCAAAGCATCACTACTGTTATCTTGCAAACTTATTTTTATTCTTCTTCCGTATGAAAGTTTGGCGCGTAACTAGTCCCGCACCGTTTGTCCTAGACCCATGAATGAGGTGTCAAATCGTGCGGCTTAATCGGGAATGGGGTGGTATGACTTTTCTAAGGGGTGGGTGGTTAATTGCACCTTGCGGGGGCAATTAACCACCCCGAAAAGTCCCATAGATTAACATTGAGGCCAACTTTTGACGGATTCTAGCGCAGAGAGGGAATCTAGTAGAAACGTTAAATTTACCACATTTGAAGAGGTTTGCGACCTGTGTCAGATGATACCCCACACGAGGGTATAAGTTTTACCCCCGGGGCAGGAGAGGTCCCCAAATTTGCCCCATTGACTTATAATGGGGAATTTATCGAATAATTAGTTTGTCGCAGACCCATGAATGAGGTGTCAAACCGTTCAGCTTATTCGGGAATGGGGTGTTGTGACTTTTCTGTCCTATTTTGGGGACCCAAAAAAGTGAGCGGAGCCGCAAACAACCAATCAGATTTTCCCTATTGACTTCAATGAGAAAATGTAAACAGCTGTAATTCTCACAGTAATAAAGCCAGAGCTCCCAAACTTGGCACCGTGGGTCACTGGGTGACTGCGGCCAAAATTTACAAAAAGTGGGCGGAGTCTACAACAGCCAATCAAATTTCAGCCATTCAATTAAATAGGAAAATTTTAAACTGCTGCCGCTCTTAGACGGTTAATGGCAGCCTCCTCAAAGTTGGCACAGTTGGTCACTGGGGGACTGGGATTAAAATTAAGAAAAGTGGGTGGAGCCAAAACCAACCAATCAGATTTCTTTGATTGGTTTTAATGGGAAAAATTAAGAAGGCTGCCATTCTCTCAGTATTGATGTCAGGGACCTTGAATATCACAAATGTGGCCGCTGGGGGTTTCCACTTCAAGTTTAGAAAAAGTGGGCGGAGCCACCAACAACCAATCAAATTTCATTCATTGATTTTCAATAGAAAAAAATAGAAATGCTGCCATTTTTACACATTAAATGACAGCATTCCCAAACTTTGGTATGTTAGTCACTGAGTGACTGTGGTTCACAATTAGGAAAAAAAGGGGCGGGGCAACAACAGCCAATCAGATTTGGGCCTGAGTTTTGCCACGGCAAGCACCACTCACATTTTCTTCAGGAAATGTACCTCTCTAGTTAGTAAATGTAACTGTTACAGAAAGTAGTATCTGTCTGGCTTATTATATTCTCTGCACTGCTAGCTCTGACTCCTGATACAATCGGCAAGGGAGGCACAAAAGCGTCTCTGCTTCATACCTGCCCCCTAATATGTATGTCTGGGAGCAGCACGGGCAACAACGTATGTCCCCACATATCAAACAAGGGAAAGTTGTGCTCACCACTATTTTTTAAAACCATTAGGCGGGGGTGCAATGAGGCTGTGACCACAAAATACATATAGTCAAATACAAGAGCCCTCTGCACTCAACCCATTATCAATATATTTAAGACAGCGACATTTTGTGCATACTGCTACTGAAAAATGCCTTACCCTTTAAACAAAACAGGGATTGTTTGTCCATATATTGCAATATATTTAAGCTGGCCAACTACGTCAAAGTCATCCCATATCTGGCCAGTCCTACGCTTAATTTTCATCTGATTCATTAATGTCCCCACATATGTTATATCTGTATTCAGTACAACAAAGAGATATTTCGGCTACTTGTTATTGTCCCCCATGGGGGAGGTGATTCCCTCTAGGTGACAAAGTGCCATGTGTGCTAGTACCATAATAATCTGTTATATATATATATATATATATATATATATATATATATATATATATATATATATATATATACGGTATATACTATTTATGTTCCCCTACTGCAATATCCAAATTTGGCACTTGTGTAGCCTAGTGCTGAACAACTATGCAATATGTACCAGGGTTTCCACCAGATGAGAAACGATCATGGTTTATGTATCATATTGCAACTAGACACCTGATTAGAGTCTAAATAGTCTTCAAATATGAAATTGTACCTGTTGAATGAAGAAGGAAAGCTACGGAGGCATTTTATTGCCAATAGATTAGCAGCTGCAGTATTAGCTTGGTGTGACATCACTTCCTGCCTGAGTCTCTCCCTGCTCACTTATAGCTCTGGGCTCAGTTTATAGCATAGAAGAGAGGGGGGAGAGGAGTAAACTGAGCATGTTCATGTCTGGGGCAAGGAGGGTTGAAGGAGAATTCAACCATTTTCAAAAAAAAACCCGACCTCCCACCCCATGTAAAATGGTTGAATTCTCCTTTAAGCTGAAGGCAGGACGTCTGATACAAGATGAAGCCCATGTGTACACAATAGAAGGAAAGAAACGCAGTGTTTCTTTTGACAGAGGACTCTGAGCAGCACTACTTTGAGGGTTTATATGACTTGACTGAAATGAATTAGTAGTAAAGGTATGTGATCTCTTATCCAGAAACCCAATATCCAGAAAGCTCTGAATTACAGGAAGGCCATCTCCCATAAAGTTCACTTTAAGCAAATAATTCTAATTTTCTTAAAGTGGAATGTACCAGTGCATTACTCTTTCAGATGCTTCAGGCTGATTTATTGAATATTTCTGAAAAAACCCTAATAATCCCTCCCTTCCCTTCCACTTCCTCCTCCCTGAATTCCCAAGCTTGGTAGGGGAGCTGGCGGCTCTCAGTTCACTGCACTGTAGGACAGGAACCAATCAGCATAGGGATAGGATAGGGAACTGAAGCCTGTCTGTGCTTGTGTGACTGCAGGGCTGTGATTGGCTGTCCCCCTCCTACTGTACTTCTGGCAGGGACCGTTAGGACACGCCCACCCCTCATTTGAAACACAGACAGGGACCAGAGAACATCTACAGGGAGCTCTAATAAAGGGGCTATTTTTAAAAATAATATTAATTTTTAGCACCATGTAAAAGCAACACCGTATATTATTTATAATTGCCTACAAAATTAAGGTTTTTTTCATTTATCCTATATGTCTCCGTTAAAGGTTTTTTTTTCTCTGTTATAAAACAGCACATTGTACTTGATGGTAACTAAGCTGCATGGATCCATATTGGTGGCAAAACAAACCTTTTGGATTTATTGAGTTTTTAAATATTTTTAGTAGACTTAAAGGGATACTGTCATGGGAAAAAAAAAATTTTTCAAAATGAATCAGTTAATAGTGCTGCTCCAGCAGAATTCTGCATTGAAATCCATTTCTCAAAAGAGCAAACAGATTTTTTTATATTCAATTTTGAAATCTGACATGGGGCTAGACATTTTGTCCATTTCCCAGCTGCCCCATGTCATGTGACTTGTGCCTGCACTTCAGGAGAGAAATGCTTTCTGGCAGGCTGCTGTTTTTCCTTCTCAATGTAACTGAATGTGTCCCAGTGGGACATGGGTTTTTACTATTGAGTGTTGTTCTTAGATCTACCAGGCAGCTGTTATCTTGTGTTAGGGAGCTGCTATCTGGTTACCTTCCCATTGTTCTTTTGTTTGGCTGCTGGGGGGGGGAAAGGGAGGGGGTGATATTACTCTAACTTGCAGTACAGCAGTAAAGAGTGATTGAAGTTTATCAGAGCACAAGTCACATGACATGGGGCAGCTGGGAAATTGACAAAATGTCTAGCCCCATGTCAGATTTCAAAATTGAATATAAAAAAATCTGTTTGCTCTTTTGAGAAATGGATTTCAGTGCAGAATTCTGCTGGAGCAGCACTATTAACTGATTCATTTTGGAAAAAAATTTTTTTCCCATGACAGTATCCCTTTAAGATCTTGTGATCCAAATTATTGACACAAACTCTCCAAGTATTTATTGTTCTGTATTCAATGCTCACTTGTGAAATGTTTGTTTTTACTGTATCCCAAATTTGCACCCATCTATTTGTTCCAATGCTTGTTAGACCTGCTTCTGCCGCTGATTTTACCCTTCTCTGTTACTCATATATGTTAGATACAAATTATTCCAAGAAGAATAGGCGTTGGATCTAGGGGGGTGTGCCATGGCCTCTCAGAATTCCCACCCCAATGCTGCTTTCAATTTCAGTTCTGGAAGCAGCAACAGGCGGGCAGTTAGGGCAGAGAGCAGGTGGCTCAGGCAGGAGGGGGGGGGTGTGGTATACAGGTGGCTTGGGTGGACTTTTGGATGGGTTTTCCAGTGGGGGGGGTTTACCAGTCAGAAATATAGAGAGATATGAGAGGGAAAGTGAAAATGAATGAAAGTAAAGGCAGGGGAGAGGATACTACAAGAAGAATAATAAAAAAACATGACAAGGAAGTGAAGTATGCTGCTGGGTGTAGCTGTAATGAAAATACAAGGTTAAAGATCTTAGTACAAAGTTGATCCAGAGACGGGTCTGATTGCATTTTGGAGTCAGGAAGTATTTTTTTTTTTACAAAGTGTGTCTTTTTTCAACCTAAATCACTATGTTTTTATACATAGTTATTATGCTGATACAGTGGGATTGGAGGTGTTGTACAGCTACCCCATTATAATATAAAATTGCTGTCTAATCAGCAGAAAAGGGATCCATGCAGTGAGAAATATATGAATTTTTCAACATAACCAATGCAGCCACTGCATGGATAGGCTTGGAGTGCCTGTGCTTGCTGCTTCTTACTATATAATGTATTTTTGGTGCCAATACCCACTTTTCTTTATTGTATAATTGTGCTTGGCCTGCTATAATTCACCGACTCTTACTTTTTGGGGCGCGGTTATTCATTGGTCCCTATGTATTCATTTAGTGTGCCAGTGCTATCTACTTCTTACTATATAATGTTCTTTATAGTGCCTGTGTGCCAGAACTTCTCTATGTTATGTCCTTGGGGGATCAGTTCCCACTGTCTTCTTTCTTTGTCCTTAAGGACCTGCTTGGGATCTGTGGTTTTCCGGATAATGGATTTTTCCATAATTTGGACCTTCATACCTTAAGCCTAATAGAAAATAATTTAAACATGAAATAAACCTAATAAACCCAGTTGGCTTACTGCATTTATAATATTAATATCATGTTGTCCTGGGTTATTAGACTTTAAGTAAATGTTGCCCCTGATGCTATTGTTTGGTCTCCCTGAAAATTCAGTGAAATCACATGGGAAAGTGTGTGGGATCTAAAAGCTTGGCCTTAAAGTGTGGGCATACACCGTCATCCCTTCATTTCCTGCTCCCCCTCATCTTCTGCTGCCTATGCCAAGAGGAGATCTTAGTAGTCACATTTTAACATTAACTTTATAGACATGGAGCTTTGCCACCTGAATTATGTTTAGTCATAATTAATAATCTGAAATTGGATGAAATGTGCCCATGAGGTATTTGGTGTCATGAGCATGACTCATTTACTGCTCTGTGATATGAAGCTGCTGGCCAGCAAACAACCACTGAGTCATGTTACTTACATCAGCTATAAACTTTAATATTTCATCTGTCTTGGTAGTGATATAATATTTATTCTAACCAATAAAATCAGCATTGATATCATATTTTGTATTGTTATACCGAGGTTAATTCAATTAACCAATATACTGTATAGAAACTTCTAAAAAAAAAAAAGATTTTTGCTGTAGAACATAAATATTAGTGTCTGATCTTGGGGGAAATTTACTAAAGGGCGAAGTGGCTAATGCTAGCGAAAATTCGCCGATTTACTAACGGGTGCTGGCGTAAATTCACTAGCGAAGTAGACATACTCTAGCACTACTTCGCACCCTAACGCCAGGCGAAGTTGCGCTCTGGCGAAGGGACGTAACTACGCTAATTCACTAACTTGCGGATTTTACTGAACGTTACCTGACTTGACTTCGCCAGCTCAGACCAGGCGAAGTGCAATAGAGTAGATAGGAGGATCTTCAACGCTGGTGTCTTTTACATTTTTCAGGGTGATAGGCTGAAAAAGATCGAAAATTTATTTTGGGGTACCCTCCTTCCCCCCTACATTTCCTAACATATGGCACCTAAACTATACAGTGGGCACATGTGTAGAGCAATATAAGACCTCTATTTATTTAATGAACGTTTCCCAGGCTTGTGTAGTGTAATTTAGTTTATGCTGCATTTACGTCCATTGTACTTTAAGTTGACGCCGTATGCAAATTAGGCATCGCTAGCGTAACTTCGCTTTGCTTGAAGAATTAACGCAAGTGCAACTTCGCCTCCCTGGGAGCTACTTTTAGTGAATTTGAGCAGCCCTGGCAAAACTACTCCTGGCGAAGTGCAGCGAAGCCATCGCTAGCGCATTTCCGGCGCTTAGTGAATTTGCCCCCTTGTGTTTACTGGCAACGTGTTGATAGGCAAGATCATAAAGCCCCAGCATTAAAAGGGATCATTTTCCTAATTCATTGCTTTAAACCCAATTTTGAAATGACATTGATTTTCTAATATTGGTGGCTTCTGAGACATTATACATTTGACTGCATACTGGCTACTGGATAAACTGCATATTGGCTACTAACTACTTATCCATATTAATGACTGGGCATAAGCCCTCAAACAACAAGCTGTAGCTGAATTGCCAGATCAACCAATTGCTTCTCCAAATTAACTCCAAAAATACTCAATGGGCAGGAGGGTGCTGTGCTTGTCATTGGTCTGTCTGCAATCCCAAAACTAAACTTAGTTCCTGCTTCCTCTTAGCCCTTTTATCTGCCTCCTACCCATACACCCCTGCTGTCTGTCCGATTAGCATTTCAACCACAGTTTTCTCATGAAAATAATAGATTGCACTCTTTAGAAGACAAATAAATCAGTACAGCATTACTCCATCAAGTTTGCACTTGATTCTTATGTTATTGGAACGTGGGCTTAAAACCAGCAATATTATATATAAGAATACAGAAAAGTCTTATGCATTAAGTGACCCAAAAAAAGAAATTGCTTAAAATGTTCTCCCAGTTCTGCACTTAATTTAAAAGGAATGTGGCCAGTGGCGTAACTAGAGTGCGCTGGGCCCACCTGCAAAAAAATCTTCAGAGGGGCCCAGTGCACTCCAATCCCCATCCTCCTGCCTACTTCCCATTCTGCCTCTGCCCCACCCATGTTCTGCCCTGACTCCCCCCATGCCCCACCCATCCCTGCCCGACTTGCTTCAAGAGCGGCTGGGGAAGAGGGGTTTTTTTATTAGCTATAGAAGAAGCAGACACCACAGTCCTGGCCCCCCTGTTCCCCTATGACTGCTTCCTATATAGTTAAGCCACTGAATATGGCTCTTTGATACACATAGGTAAATGCACACACATTCATTAAAGGAGAACTAAACCCCCGTTAAATACAACTCCCCATCCCCTTCCCTCCATTGGCCCCCCTCTCTGATTTCTCGCTCTATAGTACCTTACTTGAAAAAAGTGTCCCTAGCATTAAAGAAATACTGACACCAGAAAATAACCTTTTTTTATATCATTATCTTAAACGTATAACTAAACTATAAAAGTGTTTGCCTGATGCTCTTTCATTATCTTTCTTACCACCATGTAAGGGGCTGCCATATTTGTGCAGCAGGAGTCTGTTAGCGTTAGAAACTCTAACTGACAGTCTGAGATGGTTTGACAAAACAGTCAGGTTTAGGAACTTCAAGTAATAATTACTTACAAAAGCAGAACTATCAGCAAACAACAGTCAACGCGACCTATATGTAACTTTCAATGTAGATTAGAATTTTGAAAATAATTTTTTTTGTGTCAGTATCACTTTAACATTTGCATATTCATGCATATTCCACCCAAGACACCTGAGCGCACAATAGATTGTTGATCATGCAGACGATTTTGAACATAATTTTCTACGCACTTGGGCCCAACACAAATCTTTTTGAAAATGCACACAAAGATTATTTTTGTGCACAGAGATTATTGTTGAATTCATGGTTTGGGGTCGAGTTTTGGTTGTATAAAAAACAGGTTTACTGCCAAACAGATCCTCCTGTAGGCTGCCAAAATAGTCAATCACTGCATTTATTTTGCATCATACAGGAACCCACTTCATGCTGGCATTGCTCCCCAACCTTTTTTTTACATCTGAATGTGGCTCACGAATAAAAAGTTTGGGGACCCCTGAGATAGAATATTCAACGTGAGCCACCTGAGCAAATTCACAGATATTCTACAGACATGTACTGTCAATGGATTTAATTAAATAAGGATGTCATGTCTACAATACTGCTTGCTCAGTCCTGAGCAGCTATTTGACAAAAGGAACGTGTTGCATCCAACCCAGATTCCTTGGTTCCCCTTTTAGTTGCAGTCTTGTCTGTCAATAATCTGACATGGACCCAATGCCTCATTTACTTTAGGAATAAGTATTTTGCGTTGTGCCTGCCATCAGCAGCTTGCATGCCATGGCCCCTTAAACAAACTGTACCTGTACATGCAGAACTCATTTACCTGAAATGTTTGTCTATGCACAGGTCTCCTGAGGACAAGTTGTTCCATTGTTATGAGAACATGCCTTCCTGTGCCCTGTTGCATTGCTTCATTTGTATAGCTAAGATAAGAAATGCTTGTCTTGTTTATTAATTCTGCACTTGTTGCTAGGTGTAACAGATTAATCTTTTAGCAATTCTTAATAGCTGAGTTACTGCATGTGGTTAACTCTTTACAATATTCGCTATTGAGGACTTAGACCAGGGGTGTCCAAACTTTTGGCTTCCCTGGGCCACATTGGAAAAATAAAAATTGTCTGGGATGAGATACACAAACACTTTTGATTTGTAAAAGTAAAGAAAATACACATAAAATAACTTGTGAAATAGCTTGTGTACATGGGACATCTATAATCTATTTTTTTATTATGAATTTTGACAGTCATAGGAATATTTTCCCCTTTTCCATCTCTCTGTCACTGGGAAAACTGTAAAAATAGATAGATGTAGATATATAGATAAAGATGAATAAAGGATAATTAGATGATGGATAGATAAATAGATGATAGATAGATAGATTGACAGAGAGACAAAAAAATATAGATGATAGATAGATATAGATGGGTAGATATATATAGGTTGTAAAAGATAGATAGATAGATAGATAGATAGATAGATAGATAGATAGATAGATAGATAGATAGATAGATAGATAGATAGACAGAAAGATGATAGATAGATATATATACAGGTAGATATAGATAGGTTGAGATAGACATAGATAGATAGATAGATAGATAGATAGATAGATAGATAGATAGATAGATAGATAGATAGATAGATAGATAGATAGATAGATAGATAGATAGATAGATGATAGATATATACAGCTAGATATAGATAGATAGATAGATGATAGATAGATAGATAGATGATAGATAGATAGATAGATAGATAGATAGATAGATAGATAGATAGATAGATAGATAGATAGATAGATAGATAAACAGAGTCAACTTGTTTTTTTATTCTGAAATTCTGATAATTCTGATAAAGCAAGTGCACAGTAAACACAGTCAAGCATATGACAGATATAAAAATATACAAGACAATATATATATATATATATATTATATATATATATATATATATATATATATATATATACACACACACACACACACATACAGACACACACCTTTTGTCATTGTGAAAACCTGCATAGTCACAATTTCCATCATATTTACAGTGGATTACAGTGGATTTCACTGTACCTGAAATCAGACATTTGTTAAACATTGCTTAATGTTTCTTAATTGTGTCTAAGGTTTAAAGGTCCTTTCTGTGCCCTCCTGCACACCCGTTCATCTATCTGCCCTCCAACCTTGGCAACCAAATCACTATACATGTGAATTTGCAAACAACAAGGATGATGCAATCCACTTCCGACAGCCAAAGAAGCTGATGAGTTGTACAGATTCCTGCGAAAACTGCAGCGTAGATGGTGACTTAGGAACAAAGGAATTGCAGCCCACTAGTTTCATATTGTTCATGTCCCTGGTTTCCGGAAACAGTCTAACAGGATAAATTCAAAACAGATAAAAGTCACCTCAAGCAACTTCGGAAGTCACGGATGGTTTCTGCTTAAATTAGAAAAGAAGAGAATGATCAAAGTAATAAATGAGTCAATGAAGATTAGCAATGAGGCATGCTATTCTGTGTTTAGAGTATGTGTCTCTGCATGCTGTACAATATACCGTAACCACAGAACTAAACTGCCCGCAGCACTTGGGTTTCTAGACATATAGAAACTTGAGTAAATAGATATTTATAACTTATTGTAGGGGGAAAGGAAGCAGACTCATCTTTAGTAATCGTATCTGCATTCTCCGGGGGCTTGAACTGATTGATTCTCAGGATACTGGTTACATATGAGTAAGTGCTAAAATGCTAAAGGGATTTCAGGGTTTGGAAGAAGCATTTTTAGAAAGAGCAATGTACTGCCATGTCAAAGCAGACCACCTGCAATTTAAAGATGTGATGTATTACTTGCTGCCCCGGAGGTAGATTTATGTGCTTAAGTAATAGATATAGAGCTTTCAAAAACTCTGTGTGTGTGGGTACGCATAAGTGTCACTATCCTTGAAAACTCCAATTTCTTTTATTAAATTTTCTTTTTTTAAAAAAATGTAAAATTAAAAAAAGATTAAATTCTGCCTCCTTTTTCTCCTAGAGCCCTTTGAATGGAGACCAAATTTCAAGCCCTTCTGTTGGTCAGAGTGCTGCACGCTCTGTGAAGTTGGTCGCACGATTAGTCTGATAGGCTTAACAAACAGTGTTAAATCTCTCACCTACTGGAGGCTCCCACAACTTGCATACTCAGTGAGGCCTGGAGATGAATAGAAGGGTCTAGGACTGGCACCCATAACTTGGGGTAGGGCAAGGAGTAAATGGAAGGATTCTGGGACTATTCCTAAAACATGGGAAAGTCTTGGTATCCCTCTGACAAGAGTAATACAGTTTACTGGCAACACAGAACACTACTATGGTTTAACATTTTCAGGCTGTAGTAGACCTTCTGTACCCACAACTTAATAATTCCAAACTATGCAACTGTACAGCAAGGACATTTTTTTCAGTACCTATCCATAAAAAATCATCTATATGTTGTACATTTATTATTTATTAAGGGTCGAATTTAAAATTCTAATTTTCATATTTCTTTTATGGTCCAAACTGTCGAATTTGACTAGGGAATTATCCAAACGAAGTTTTTTTAAAAAAAAAATCAAATTAGATTTTCAAGATTCATCATACTCTGGCCCTTTAAGAATTCAAATTCAAGTATTCACCACCTAAAACCTGCCAATTACTGTATAAGTCAATAGGAGAGGTCCATTTTGTGATGTTTGTAGCCTTCCTGAGATTTGGGTTTATGGATTGGTAACATTCGTCCGAGTTTTACCAAATTCAATTTCTTTTATATATTTCCCCCAATTGAATTTCAAATTCAATTGAATTTTAGGGAGTTTAAAAAAAAACTCACATGAATTCGAAATTCGACCCTTGATAAATGTGCCTGCCAGAGTACACATTCATAAGGAGAACTTCAATTTATCAGTGTAAATAACAGCGTAAATAATTGATATATATATATATATATATATATATATATATATATATATATATATATATATATATATATATATATATATATATATGGTCCTTTAAGAAAATGAACAGCCATAAAGGAACCCTAATGCTAAACTATGATGCCTTTAATAAAAGACAATCCTTTACAACCGCATGTGCAGATGCTCTCGCACACTTTTCCCTGCAGTGAGTTATGCATTAAACCCATTCATTAAAGGTACAGAATTTTCCTCAAAATGCGCTTTTTGCACTTCCAAATAGTTGCACTCTGAGCTGCTCAGTTCTTCCTGTCTTGCATTCCAACTCTGAACCCTGGAGCTACTGCCACCTCTTGAACAGGTGGTAGCATCATGTTTTCCTTAGCATCGAGTGGGCGCAGTACATTTACACCTAATGAACAGGTGCAGACATGACTTGCACACATACTGTAACACTGGTAATGTTGGCAGGTTAGTATTTCCCAGTTAATAATTGCACCAAGTTTTTGATGAAATGCTACACATTTGTGGTTATTGTAGCAAATTAGATGCAACTGCACTAGGTGCAGTACAATTGCATCAGGGGCCCCATTGAGACCACAATGACGCTGGAATTTTGGGGGAAAATGCTGCTTGCACTTGAAATTGCACTTTGCTCACTGCACCTGTGGACGTAAACAATCCCTAATATCCTTCCAAAAACAATTTTTGCATAATGGAAGACAATCTAATTCTAAGCAACTTCCCAGTATGCATTGGTTAAAATTCTCAAATTGCTCTACAAAGCTGTTTATATTTTCTATTGTTTCAGACTCCTAAAACTAATGATCTCAGAAGCCAGCTGAACAATAGACCTGCAGGAGAACTGACAAGAACAGAAAGGCATAAAGAAGTAAGCTGTGGAATGCATCAAAAATTTAATCAAAACTGTTTAGAAATAAAACATTTCCTGGTTCTATCGAGCTAAGAAGAAGCTGATAAAACAAATCACCATCCCTCAGATAAGCCTTCTATATACTGAGCTTCTTCATCATAGCTAAGGAGGGCTTTGTTTATTCAAAGCTCCTTATCTCCCTTTGAATAAATTACCTTGTATATACAGGGAAAATGAGGAGTGAGTCCAGTGGAAAAACAAACCAATTTTCCATTAGGGCTGTGTAATAGAAATAATTAATAAAATGATTATTTTAAATTGAAAGAATTGGCAAATCCACGTCGAATAAGCCCTATGCTTATAATAAGTTGTAACTGTTTTTTTTTTTTGCACAAGAAAATATAGGAAACATTTTGAAGTCACTGGATATGCATACATATTAATGGGAGATTAGTAACTTTGTTGGATAACTTTTTTTTTTCAAATAAAATGTTCTTACCTAACAAAAGAACGTCATGTAGAGTACAGTTCAATTGCCAAAAGGTGTTTTTGAAACATTTGCTTGCTAAATGTATTCTAGCAAACCTTTAGTTTAATTATAAACAGTCTAATTTACTAAAATAAGTATGCATACATTGCACTTGTGTTATTATGATGCTAAACAGCACTTTACTTATAATAACCACTCAATGGTTAGTTTTGGTGGTTCTTCTGCACATTAGAGAATAAACCAAAAATCTGATTAATTGCTATAGGTAATACCCTGATTCAGTTTAGCATCTATTCTAGTATATAAGCTACCCCGTCTTATTGTCCCATCATTACTAACATTTGTATTTCAGGTGAAAGGTACAAAACGTATTTCCTAGCTAGTATAATCATGCCAAGTAACTAATCTAAGACCTATGGCAAATGCAGCATTCCTCCCTGCCTGGTTGTGGAAGTCAAAATGCTCCGAGTCTGCTTCCATTACACTGGAGAATGCTCATATTATGGGAGTAAAGTGTTAACGGCATAAATGTATAAAGCGATCTGTCACCAAGATTTAAAAAAAAGAAAAGAAACCGGTCGGTTAAGAACAGGTAATAAGTTGCCCCAAACCAGTTCAGGGAATGCCCCAAGTCGTTAATCAGAGGTATCAGAACTATGTTATGAGTATGATGATTCAGCAGTACCTACTGAACACATGTCACAGTAACAACATTACAGAAATGTGGCTTTTTATGTTTCAAAAGTATTTTGTGATTTTTTAATATGATAAATAATTTAACCAGATCCCATTCAACCATATTCACTTCTCTCCAGCCACTCTTGTCTATCTTTCACTCTTTCCTCCAGTTTCATTCTATCAGTCCTTTCACTAGTTTCCTTTTTTTTGTTTCCTCTCTTTCTTTTACATCATTCTCCTTTCCCTTTCATGTCTCTTGCTTCTATTTTAATAGTCCCATCTTTATTTCCTTATTACTCTTCATTCTCTTTGTTCCGCTCACTCTCTAACCTCCCTTCATGGGTTATTCACTAAACTCCAAATGTAAAAATTCGTAATTTTTTTTAATAAGATCGGACTTTTAAAAAAAAACACAAATTTTTTGGAATTTATTAAACCCCGAGGATGAAAAAGTCAGAATCTGAAAATCCGGCATCTCAAACCTGTCGAGGTTGCATATAAGTCAATGGAAGAAGTCCCAATTATTTTTTGATGTGTGCTGGGTTTTTTGCAATACCCCGAAGTTTTTGGGTAAAATTTCCAAAAAAATTGTGAAAATCGAATGGAAAAATCAGAAAAAAATCGTGAAAATCAGATTTTTTCCTACAAAGCAAATTTTCGGGAAAATGTAATAATAAAAAAGAGTAAAACATCTGAGCGGATTTGATCAGAGTTTGTAGCAGAAAATATTGAGATAAATTCGGACTTTGATAAATAACCCCCTTCATGTCAGTCTCATTCTTTCTCTCAGCTACTGTACGTTATTCAGCACTTTCACCAGGCCTAAACTCACTTTTCTCATCAGACTTAATTTCTATCCTTCAGATATTTTCTCTCACCTGTACACTACAGGCACATACTGTCTTAAAGGAACAGTAAAACCAAAAAATCAAAGTATTTTAAACTAATGGAATTATAATGTAATATTGTGCTGAACTGGTAAAACTGGTTTGTTTGCTTCAGAAACTCTACAATAGTTTACATATACAAGCTGCTGTGTAGCCATGGGGGCAACCATTCAAGTTGTAAAATAGGAGGATACTCAGCAGATAACAGGTAAGCTCTGTAGTATAGAATAGGAATATTCAGAACTTCTCTGTTATCTACTTTGTATCCTGTGCTTGAATGGCTGCCCCCATGGCTACACAGCAGCTTGTTTATATAAATTCTAGTAGTCTTTCTGATGCAAACATACCAGTTTTACCAGTGCAGGGCAACAGTACATTATATTCTCATTCTTTTATAATGCTTTCATTTTGTGGCGTTACTGTTCCTTTAAGCCTCTTTTTTCTCTCACCTTTTTTCATTTCTTCATTTACCTATTCTTTTTCCATGTCAGCTTTTAACCTTTATCTTACCTTTATGTTCTCACAACATATTCCTGTTCTTTATATTTTTATGTTCCTCTTCTTCAATATCCATTTTTCAGCATTGCACTTCCCTTATTTCTGCACACTATTCCATATTTCCTTTCTGCTGAGTTGGCTCATAACTTTTCTTCACTCTGTACTCATCTTATATCTATTTTTTTTTTCTTCCTCTCCACTCTTTAAACCCATCTCTCGGGGTTTACCTATATACAGTATTTAATTATGTTCTTGGTTAGACTGTATAAAGTATATCTGTTAGATTTTTATGCTGCATTTATATGTTCTACACATTTTCCTTCTGATTCTTCTTTACTGCCCTCATTTAATTCCTGGTAATATTATGTATCTCTCCATTCTAGGAATTGACTGTACTACCACACCCACAAAAGATATAGTGCCTTTGGGTGAGGCTGGGTTGGCAGTCTGTAGAGGAGTGACAGGAATGCTAAAGAAACAGTTCTTGCAGGAATCAAGCCAAACTGAAGAACAGAAAAAAGTAGAGTCAAAAAAGGAAAGGTCTGGGCAGGCAGCAGAGCCTAAAAATTCAAACTTCATAGACAGCACCGGGCCTCTGCATCTTTGACCCCAGGCAAATCTTTTACTTTGTTACATGTATGTCGGCTGCGCACACTATTTATACATTTTTGAAGTTTACTAAGCGTTATGCGGCGGTGCGTAAGATAAATATAATCAGATACAAAATGAGAATTGAAGTAACAGCTGCTGCTCACCTTCCCATAATATCAAGATATCATCCACATAACGCAGCCAGAGGAGCACGTGCGCTCCTGCCCACTCCTCAAGAATCTTCTGGACTTCAGTGTCTTCCCAAAGTCCTAGATGTAAACAGGCATAGGTTGGAGCGCGCGTTGCTCCCATGGCTGTTCCCCGAATCTGCCTATAGTGTTTACCATCAAATACAAAACAGTTGTTATTAAGTACATATGTCAAACAGTCAATGACAAAATTTGAGTGGATTTCGTATTTTTGACCCCTACTGTCTAAATATTTTTTACAAGCACTAATGCCTACTTTATGCGGGATGGAGGAATATAATCCTTCAACCTCCAAAGTAACCAATAACACTTCATCTTAAATTGGCAATTTTTTTTTCTCCTTAAAGCCTCATTATCATTTTAATTAATGAGTAAGCTGCTTAAATTAGTGTTTTTTAAAAAATGGTGCCAACATGAAATGGATTATATACACATGAATTTTGGTGAACTAATTGTATATTTATGAATGAATTTTGTATAGTATTTATCACAATTTTTTGTATGATGAAATTAAAAAACCTCAATTAATCAATTCATTTTATGGAATTCCGAGGATTAATTAATTATTTAATTAATTGATTATATGATGTAATTTACTGTGTGTGGAAAATAAGATCTTTAAGTTCTCATTTTGAAATCTTTTACTTTGACCTCCCAACCTAACATGAAAGACTTGGCATGCCAACCACCATTAAAGTGCAGCCCATTAACCACCATTAAAGGGCAGTCAGCAGGGTTGAAGGTTCACATTTCAGGTTCAAGTCAAAGGTTTGAACTCTATTCCTCCTTCTGCTCTATTTTTCTCACTGCATGCATTGTCTTATATTGCAACTTGCTTCTTTCTTTTCTCCTCAGCTCTGCACATGAGCATTTGTTTATAAGAGGGAAGCATTGAGAACTATAATTACTTAATAAGTGTATAAAGATAACCATTTATTTTCAGTGGTTTATCTGAGAAGATGTCATCCCAATCTATGTGTTGTACTGATGTGCTGAACATGATGAATTTAGTTTTCCTGAAATGAAGTGACTTTGTAATGGCTAATTTCAATCAGGCTAAGGACATCACAATAACACACAGAATGGGATGACATCTTCTTTGATAAGATCCCTGAGCACCAATGGCTATGCTGTTGAGCAATAGTTTTTTCTCACTACTCCAAATGAAAGTGGAAAAGTAGTGTAATAAATTGAAGGGTCACCCTAGATTAACACTGCTTTAATGCTAATGCAATGCTACTCTATGGTGACTTTTCAATTCATTACACTACTTTTCCACTTTACTTTAATTAGGTGAACATTTGTTTCATTTGTTTTCAATGCTGCCACTATAGCAGCCAATAGGAAAGAACTAAAATCTATTTAAAACATAGTATTGTGACAATTGTTTAAATTCTTTTATCATTTTCATTTCTTTTATGGACAATATGGTTTCTGCCCAGTATTCATACAATAAAACCAGTACATTTTCCTTTCTCTTTCGTAATAATTCATTCTTGACCATGCCATCATGCAAACGATTGATGGACAATCTGTGAATGATGAATGTTTGGGGAAAACTTGGGGAGTTGTAGATAATGGGAATCAACTAAAGAATATTCCCATCATTCCAATTGCAACTGCCAAAAAGTGTTCATCGAAATGCAGAGTATTCCTTTTGTGGTATCTGAGAAAGTAAGACTTGTCATAAATGTTGGCCAACTACATTGAAATGCAGCCACTTTCCCGAATAGCTCCATTACCACAATGGAATAATATATGTCTAACCTTTTGAGAACAATGCATCTTCTTCATTATAAAATAGTTTGAAAACCTCTTGAGGCAATGGTTTTTAGACTTCTGGTTTCTGATGAACTTTGTAGAACAGCGTTTCTATAGGGCCCCCTTACAACAACACATTTAAATATATGAAAGTATTGTTTTTGGGTCTGCCTACTATAGTAAAAAAAATGTCTAGCAAATTTCATCCTGCCTAGCAGACCAGTATTTCTAGGGAAACAAATAACTTACTCCATAGCACTCCAAATTCTACCCTAGCTGGCTTTCAGTCTAGGCCTCCTCATCCACTGGTTTGGGCTCTGATGGGTAAGGGGTGGCTCATCTTTAACTTAACTTTTAGTATGTCAAAGAATGGTCAATTTTTAAGCAACTTTTCAATTGGTCTTCATTATTTATTTTTAATAGTCTTTAAATTATTTGCCTTATATGACTCTTTCCAACTTTCAAATAGGGGTCACTGTTTCAAAAACAAATGTTCTGTGAGGCTACAAATGTATTGTTATTGCTACTTTTTTTTTGCTCATCGTTCTATTCAGGTCCTCTCCTATTCATAGCCCAGTCTTTTATTCAAATCAATACATGGTTGCTAGGGTAATTTGGACCCTATCATCCAGATTGATGAAATTGCAAACTGGAGAGCTGCTAACTAAAAAGATAAATAACCACAAATAATAAAAAATGAAAACCAATTGCAAATTGTCTCAGAATATCACTCTCTACGTCATAATGGGTATATTTATCAAAGAGTGAAGTTCGAGATCACCACAGTCATCTAGAGTGAAATTCCGCCACTCTCCATTCATTTCTATGGGATTTTGAAAGGATGAACTTTCACTGTCACCCATTGATAAATACTCTTTTAAAAATCCCATAGAAATGAATGGAGAATGGCGGAATTTCACTCTAGAGGACTGTGGCAATCTCTAACTTCACTCATTGATAAATATACCCCTAAAAGTTAACTCAAAGGTTAACAACCCTTTTAATGGAAAATTATACCCCCAAAATGAAAACTTAAGCAACAGATAGTTATATCAAATTGAATGAAGAAATTACATAAATATTGCCCTTTTACATCTCTTGCCTTGAACCACCATTTCGTGACTCTATCTGTGCTGCCTCAGAGATCACCTGACCAGAAATACTACAACTCTAACTGTAACAGGAAGAAGTGAGGAAGCAAAAGGCAGAACTCTGTCTGTTAATTGGCTCATGTGACCTAACATGTGGTTTGTATGTGTGCACAGTGAATCGTACGATCTCAGGGGGCGGCCCTTATTTTTTAAAATGGCAATTTTCTATTTATGATTACCCAATGACACATATTAATAAAAAACTATATTATTATGATAATGGTTCATTTACATGAAGCAGGGTTTTACACATGAGCTGTTTTACTCAGTATCTTTTAATAGAGACCTACATTGTTTGGGGGGTATAGTTTTCCTTTAAGGCAAGGTTCCCCAACTTTTTTACCCGTAAGCCACAGTTAAATGTAAAAAAAGTTAGGGAGCAACACAAGCATGAAAAAAGTCCCAGGAAATGGAAAATGCGGGCTTTGATTGGCTATTTGGCAGTCCCTACATGAACTGGCAGCTTACAGTTCACATAGAGGCTCTAATTATATATACCAAAATATAATAAGCAATATACCTAGATTTTATGCAATTAAAACTCGCCTCCAAGCCTGGAATTTACAAAGTTGCACCTGCTCTGAGGCTACTGAGCGCAATATCCAAGGGGTTGCTCATGAGCCACTGGTATTCACAATTAGGGGCAGATTTACTAAAGGGCGAAGTGGCCATCGCTAGCAACAATTCACATCCACAGGAACATCGTCAATTTACTAACAGGTGTGGGATGGAGGACAATTCACAAGCAAAATAAACCATTGCTAGAGTACGTTCGCACCCTATGACCAGGCAACTTTTCACTCTGGCGGACAGTCGTTACTCCACCAGTCGTTACTTTTGCCAGAGTTTCCTTCGCCACATTAGACCTGGCAAACTGATAAAACAAAGCTACATCCTCCTCTATCTTATGTCAGTGACATCATATCCTGTATGCCATAAACTCATAAAAGCTGTAAAAAAAACGCTGGCGACTTTTACTTTTTTTAAAGCGGGATTGCCTTCAAAAGTTCTTGTTATTAAAGATTTCTGTGTTAACATTTTTTTTCCAGACATTTGAGGGGCATGCCACATTTGTTTTAAGGTGGGCTCATGTCAAGGACATTTGAGGATCTTTTATGTCTTTAATATGGTTCCTTGGACATTTTTAAAGATTTTTTAAGATTTAAATACATTCCAGCTAGAATCAACATTCCAAATGCTCTTAATTTAAAAGAATCATATCATGACAATAAACAGGTTAAATGAGACATAAAAATAATGAGCAGTGTCAAATAGTGTTGACATAGTTTGCTTCCTTAGAACTAGCTAAGAAAGATAACCCTACATTCCAATGCCCACTCATATACAAATATTAGCAATAGTGGGAACAGTGGAATCCTTTATAATGTAAGATCAGAACAGTCATCATAAGTGGAGGTGGTGGCGTGGATGAATGTTAAAGCATAGCTTCTGTTAGGAGTAAAATATAGTAAAACTGCATGCCCACAAACCAACATGCATGATGATAAACTGTTACAATTGTACTTTGCCAGGTATCCCCTTTAGATGATAGTTTATATCCTGAAATATTAATAGACCATCTTAGCTGTGGGTAGTCTGTGTACTACCCAATGTTGAAAAAAATCACTTTCTGGCCTAGTTATATTATATTTGCTTCTGACTTATATTTTCTAAAGGCAATTGCTCTTTAGTTGGATGTTCAAGTTTTTATACAACAGGGAACAGTAGGAAAGAGTATGTCTTTCACAGTCCATTAACAGGCTTCCTTTTTCACTTAATCGTTTGCTTGAAACACCTGTATATATATACCAGTAACAACCAGCATTTTGGCAAATTGTACATTTTAAAAGAAAGATGCAAATTTCCAGGCTATGTGCAATATGTAATTAACTACATTACCAGAATGAAAATTCACAAAATTAAGAATGACACAATATAATAATGTTCTTTAAACTGTTGATTACATTGCTAATTTTAATTGTGCATTGCAGATTTTAATGTCCTTTAACATGCACAGCGCACTGCAGAAATCAATATCTCATCATCTTTTTTCAGTTGCCAGTTGAGTTATAATATCAAAAAAACTTTATTGCATACCAGGGTTAGTGTGCATCCTCAATCCACCTATATTAATATATCTGGCCAGTTTATGTCCAGCCGCAACGTAAACAGAATGCAGTACAGCTATAGAATCAGTTATCCAGAACGTTTGATACCTGGGGTTTTCCAGATAAGGACTCTTTCCATAATTTGAATCCCCAAGCCTTAAGTATGCTAAAAAGCATTTAAACATTAAAAGGGTGGTTCACCTTTAAGTTAAATTTTAGCATGTTATTGAATGGCCAACTCTAAGCAAAATTTCAATTGGTTTTCATTATTTATTTTGTATAGTTTTTGAATTATTTGCCTTCTTCTTCTGACTCTTTCCAGCCTTCACATGGGGGTCACTGACCCCCATCTACAAACATATGCTCTGTAAGGCTACACATTTATTGTTACTGCTCATCTTTCTATTCAGGCCTCTCCTATTCATATTCCAGTCTCATATTCAAATGAATGCATGGTTGCTAGGGTAATTTAGACCCTACCAACCAGATTGCTGACATTGCAAATTAGAGAGCTGCTGAATAAAAAGCTCAATAACTCAAAAACCACAAGTAAATAAAAGTTAAAACCAATTGCAAATTGTCTCAGAATATCCCTCTCTACATCATACTAAAAGTTAATTTAAAGGTGAACAACCCCTTTAAATAAACCAAATTGGATTGTTTTGCCACCAATATGGATTACTGCAGCTTAGTTACCATCAAGTACAAGATACTGTTTTATTATTACAAAGAAAAAGGAAACCATTTTTAAAAACATGAATTATTTGCTTACAATGGACTCTACAGAAAATGGCCTTCCCCTAATTCATAGCTTTCTGGATAAGCACCAAAATCAGTTCAAGATTCAGCCAAATTGGAGCCTTTTTTAGCCTGATTCAAATCCGTCTATTCTGCATTTCCTGGATATCATATTTTAATTATATAGAACCACCAAATAACGCAGTGCTTTACGTTAATTTATAGCAAACAAAAATCTTACAAAAATTCAACAAACAAGGATTTACAGAGAAGAATAGGTTACAATCTAATGGGATAGGTTACAATTGAAACAGAAGGATTATAAAAACAGATAGGTGATTTATGATATATTAATATCTGATTCATACATTGAATAAGTTTCCCTAAATAGGTGGGTCTTTAGGGAGCATTTGAAGGTTTGGAAGGAAGGGAAAAGTCTGATAGCTTAAGAGTTCCAGAGACAGACGGAAGCCTGAGAGAAGTTTTGCAGTCCAGAATGAGATAAAGTGATGAGAGGAGAAAAAAGTCGAAGGTCAGAAGCAGAGCGTAGGTTGCTTTGAAGGAGTGGATTTTGAGATCAGAGCGGAAATATAGGGAAGGGCTCCATTTTTAAGAATGTGTTGTGAGTGTTAGTCATTTGAATATGATTCTAGAGGAGATTGGGAGCCTGTGAGGGATATCACCTCACTCCCCACACTTTCCTAATTGTCTGCCTGTGTCTGGCCATTGTATCAGACCTTCCTTTTTGGCGCATGGACAAAGTTTTGAGATAATGTTACAGTGCTGTGATAACAGCTTCCCCAAAATGGCTCCTGCCATGCTGTGATTGTAGATTCCACAAGGAAACAAGATTTACCTAATTCATTTAATGTAAATAAAATCTAATTTGCTCAACTAACCTAACAGAATAGAATTAGGATTTATGTCTTAGGGAAACATTTCGCCTTTAACCATTTAACTTTCCATCAGACTAAACTGAACTGTGCTGACAAAGTTACACACAACACACAGAGCTTTGCTGCAGCTGGGGTAGGCGTAAATGCTAAGGGCTCATTCCTAAAAGCTCAAAAACCATAGTAAAATGTTTTTAAATGCAGCCTGTATAGTCGCAGACTATGGGGCAGATTTACTAGATGACAAAGTGGCTAACGCTAGCAAAATCAGAAATCACATCTGCAGGGACTTCGCCAATTCACTAACAGGCGCAGGCATCAATTCGCTAGTGAAAGAGACTGTTGCTACTCACTCTAGCGAATGGTCGCTACTCCGCAAATTCAGTAAAATGTGGATTTAACTGAACGTTTCCTGTTTTGCAAGATTTGACTTCACCACCTCAGACCAGGCGAAGCACTAAAAAGCAGCTAAAAATACCTTCTTCAATCTTCTGTCACTTACATCATATCCTATGTGCAAAAATGCATTAAAGTTCAAAAAACGCTGGCCACTTTTCCTTTTTTGAAGCGGGATTGCCTACAAAAGTCCTAACAAACTTTTTTTGGGTAACCAGTTTTCTCCAGACATTTCCTAACATATGGAACATTCATTTTACAGTGGGCTTGTGTGTAGGGCATTATATTAACTCTCTTGTCTTTATTAAGGTTCCCTGGACATTTGTAATAAAAAGTGGTAACTTCAAGTATTTGCACCAACATTTATAATAAAGACCTCCAACTTTAAATTAACTGGCATATGCAAATTGATCTAAGTGCAAGATCACTAGCGAATTTTCGCTAGGCCCAAACGAACGCTAGCGCATCTTCGCTATGAAATGCTCGCACTGCCGAAGTAACGCAGGTGAAAAGTCGCCAGCATTCAGCACCCAGGGCGCAACTTTGCATACTAGTGAATTAGCTTAGTGGTAGCGAATTTGTGCCTGGCGAAGTGGTGTGATGTGTGCGAACTGGTCGCTGGCGACAATTCACCCTATAGTGAATCTGCCCCTATGACTGTCAATACTACTAAACTGCTTAGTTAACTTAAGGTGACTAGTTGCATTGAAAAACAAACATTTAATGTAAGGTGTGCAGTCACATCAAGAAATGTCCATCATTTTATAATAATGATACTGCTAAATAGCTATGGTTGCATCTGCTCCAATTCTCCTGTCATATGAGCAATGATTCATGCATTAGGAAGTTGCTGGCTACTGGAAACTTCTGAAGGCACTAAGATATGATTTTGGCTGTGGGAGCGGATTCTATTGAAATAGAATTGAGAACAGCTGTCCCAAAAAGCCTTCTTGCATCTGACTACCACACAAAGGATTGTTTTCGTCACTGCTCCTAAGAATGTCTGTTCCGTGAATAATTCATGAATCCTTTCTTAACGTAACAGCTTCTCACAGCATCATGTAATAATGAAAGAAAAGTTGTTATAAGCTTTCTAAATATGCCAAAAAACTGATTTAATAAGGGTGTCACACCAGTCTTGAAGGTTTGGATGTCATGTGAGGATAATGGCTGACAAGTAGCTCTTTACCAAAGATCCATTTTTGTACTGCTATTGTACAAAAAATGTACTGACAATTGAACAGCACTGCCTTATACAATCATTATTAAGATGATTACTAAATGAAGCAACATTTTCCTGGAGTCCAATATTTGTACATGAATAGAGAACTGGCTGAAGGATTACAAAAGTGCTACTGATTTGGCCAATTGATTAATGCACATTCCGTGATCCCTGTCTCATAAGTAATTCAGTATCTATGCAAGTGCATGTGTTTACAAAAACAGGGGGTTTTAGTTACAAAGTTATGATCATGAAATTGATAAGCCACTATACCACATCAAGGTAAGGACAGATTAGTGGCGGTAAATGGAACATTTTGCAATTGGACTAGTGTTGTTAGTGGAGTACCGCAGGGCTCTGTCCTTGGCCCTTTTCATTTTAACTTGTTTAACATTGAAATAACATACATCCAAGTTGTAAACTAGGGGCAAATTCACTAACATGCGGAAATTCGCCAGCAACGGCTTCGCTCACATATCGCAACACTTCGCCAGGTGTAGATTCGCCAGGACAATGCTAATTCACTAAAATCCAAAGTTGCGTCCAGGGCGCCACACTCTGGCAAAGTTGTGCTAACGTTACTGCGACAAGCGAAGCAAAGTTGTGCTAGCGTTGGCTAATTTGCATACGGCGGGAAGTTAAAGTTGAATGGAAGTATATGTTGCAGCAAATACATTACACTACACAAGCCCCGGAAACCTTAATAAAATAGAGTTGTTATATTGCCCTACACATGAGCCCAGTGTATAATTTATGTGCCATATGTTAGGAAATGTTTGGGGGAGCCCGGGTACCCAAAAAAAAAATTAACGGACTTTTGCAGCCTATCACCCTGAAAAAGTAAAAGACGCTAGCGTTTTTTGGGACTTAGAAAATTTTTCATCTAAAAATTGAAGAAGACCTATACATTCCATTGCACTTCACCTGGTCTGGTCTGAAGTTACGCCTACGCCCGTTAGTATATCGGCTAAATCCCGAAATTACATCAAGCTGGCAAATTTTGGCTAACGTTAGTCACTTCACCCTTTAGTGAATTTCCCCCTAAATAGCAGTGTGTTGTGGGTATCCTTAACTGAGAAGGATCTGAGGATTTTGTAGACAAGTTGCCTAATTCCAGACAGTGTAATTCTGTGGCTACTAAAGCAAATAAAGTGTTGTCTTGCATAAAAAGGGCATTAACTCTGTGTATATAGGTCCCTAGTAAGGATTCACCTTGAGTTCTCTAGAGAAAAGGCACTTGCGAGGCAAGTCTTTTGTGATTTCTTTAAAGGAAAACTATACCCCCCAAACAATGTAGGTCTCTATTAAAAGATACTGAGTAAAACAGCTCATGTGTAAAACCCTGCTTCATGTAAATGAACCATTATCATTATAATATACTTTTTTAGTAGTATGTGCCATTGGGTAATCATAAATAGAAAATTGCCATTTAAAAAAATAAGGGCCGCCCCGCCCCCTGAGATCGTAAGATTCACTGTGTACACATACAAACCACATGTTAGGTCACATGAGCCAATTAACAGACAGAGTTGTGTCTTTTGCTTCCTCACTTCTTCCTGTTACAGTTAGTGTTGTAGTATTTCTGGTCAGGTGATCTCTGAGGCAGCACAGATAGAGTCACGAAATGGCGGTTCAAGGCAAGAGATGTAAAAGGGCAATATTTATGTAAATATATATTCCAGTTTGGTAAGATTCTTTAATATGTCATTCAATTTGATATAAACTATCTGTTGCTTAAGTATTCATTTTGGGGGTATAGTTATCCTTTAAAGGAGAACTAAACCCCCTTGCTAATAAAAACCCATAACCCCCCTTCCTGCTTCTGCCCGCACAGGTGTTAAAACAAGTAAATGCCCCTAAGTCAGTAATTACCCATTGTTGCAGAGTCAGCGTAGCGGTGCTCACGAGGGCCATCTTCAGCGCTTCGGTGATCTTCAGTACGTAAGCGCAATATTGGCGCATGCACAGTTGGAGCATTTTCACGGTTCATTACAACTGCGCATGCACTGAAAGTGGCGAAAATTACCAAAGTGCCAGAGAAGACCCGAAGAATACCAAATCACCGGAAGATGGCGCCTGTGAGCTCCGCTGCTCTGACTCTGCAACGAAGGGTAATTACCGGCTATGGGGTATTTACTTGTGTTAACACCTGTGCGGGGGGGGAGCAGGGAAGGTTGCAAGGTTATGTAAGGTTATGTTTGGGTGACAGGTCCCCTTTAACTAGCAAAATATCCATTAATATCCAACATCCATATCATACTGGTATATAGTTTATATATAGATATATATGTGAGTGTATAGATAGTTCGGTATGAGTATGTGTGTGTGTGTGTATATATATATATATATATATATATATATATATACACACACAGTATATAGATAGATATATATAGATATACTATTAGTGTTAAATCAAATAACATTTTTATCTAGGTTACAGTTACATTGTATGAAATAGCATCAGGGAATAGTTCTGCCTTGAAGTTCCTCATAGCCAGCTGCCTTGTGTCTAGTAAGTTACAGTCCCCAATGTAACAGGATTCACGTTTTGGATTCCATCAACACAGCCTACCTTCTAAAGTGCCCTGGAGTGGCGGACTGTACTGTACTACACCAGGGTCTGAAATAGTTCACATTAGCTGAAACATATGAAAACATTACTGAATTAGCCATAATGCTCATGGCAAATCTTGCTCTAATTGACCTCTGAGATGGAGTATCAAGGATCACAAATAGGCATTCTCTCCATATCCATCCCCTTTTAGCCATCAGCCAACCATGGATCCTAGTCACCCTAGATGGGTCAACCCACAGTTTGTAAACTAATACTGTAGACAGAGAGTACCCAATCTTTTTTCCTGTGAGGCACATTGAAATGTAAAGAGAGTAGAGGAGCAACACAAGCATGAAAATAGTTCCAGAGGGGTGTCAAAAAGGGCTGTCTGGTATTTGGTAAACTCTATGTGGACTGGCAGCATACAGGAGGCTCTTTTTGGCAGTACGCCTTTTTTAAAGCAATGCCTCCGAACAAGGAATTCAAAAATAAGTATCGGCTTTAAGACCACTGGGAGCAACATCCAAGGGGTTGAGAGCAACATGTTGCTCATGAGCCACTGGTTGGGGATCACTGCTGTAGACTATTAGGAGGGCCGGTGGTTGGAAGCATCTCGACAATAGTTTGCAATCAAAACACCTCACATCATCATTCTTTAGGGTTTTCACAATAAGCAATAGTCATACAAGGGATTAGCAGGTAACAAACAAAGTAGAAGGATACATTCATCAAGGATTATTCATTCAAGTGTAGGGGGTGGTAGTTAGACGTGCAGAGACATTGTGATCCCTGGCTATTTCCTCATAGCACAGAATATCCTGGCTAACCATTGTCTGCAGCACAGTGCACTAATCTATTGGTCTTCTTGAATGTATTTCTCTTAGGGCATGCAGCAAAAGGTAACTGCCAGGCGCTAACACAAAGAAGGGGCTTTGCAGAGAAACAGTTACAATTTTATAATTAGGAGTTAAAGTCAAGTGAATACAATACTAGACTATATTACTGTAGTTCTATGAAAATATATATTTGCATACCTCTCAACCGCTAACATTATGCAGTTGATGAATACACATTTTGAATTACATTTAATAGCAACTGCCATTCATTCCTTATGAGATGATTACCCGATCAAAACATACAAAGGTCAACATTTAGTAAAAATTCATTAACTTGTCTTGTAAAGGCCTTGGTGCACTTGCCAATGACCACTAACTAAATATTTTGTAGATATGGTATGATTCACAAACCAAATGTTCATAGGAAAAATGAAAACATACTATTCTTGGCAGCGCTTTAGTTAAGTGTAAGGCTCTAAATACCTTTTTAGGTGCTGAGTTTCAGCTTGGACTCTGTTCAGCTAGTGATTTCTAATGACTCATGGTTCTTACAAGGAAGAGCATAAAGCGCCTAACGCTACATCCAACTGGCAGCTAATCAAGGTAGGCTGCAATAGGATTTTACTCCATTGCATTCAGTACATCATAAAAAAGTTTATTAATTCCTTCAACTTGAAACGATTGAAACATGAAAAAACAGCATGAATAAAAATCAGACTTAATGAAAAAACACATTTTACCATATAGATATATCTATTACTGATATTTACATGGCAGTAAATATGTAATAAAAAACACAATTTTACATTTCCTGTATTTGAATAGCCTATTATAGGCAGCCGGTCCCTAATTCTAAGAAGTAGTTGTCTGAATATGTTCTCTGGTTATTTACTTTGGGCTAGAAAAATTGCAACATTGATTACCAGCTCAAATTAAAGTAGTTTTTTATGGTGTTTTATAAACATAGAAACAATAGGCCTGTTTTGTAACAGGAAAGCCCTACTATTGATGCAAACAGTGAACAGCAATCATACATCTGTTTCCAATTTGAAATGTTGGCATATGGTGAGCAACCAACAAAAATCAAATCTTGGCATTTCCCCAACCCAAAATTTTGTGTAGCTGGGAAAATGCTTGGTGTCTCAGCTGACACTTTGTTCATATATATAGCAGTTACCCTAGAAGACAATGTGAACGAGTTTTGTATTAGCTGGAGTGCATTTAACTCCTTTTTTTCAAAGGGGTTAAAAAGTGGTAGTCTATCTCTTTGTTCAACATGAGTTGAATAAATAGATCTTTATCTGAAATTAAACGATATTTGAAGTTACTCCATTGCCAGGTAGATAATTAGATTACCAGTGCACAGATAATCCTCCCCCAAACATGCAATGAAGTAGTTTCAGTTCTCCAGTTTACCTTATTATTTTAAGAAATAACTAAACCATAGATTTTTATTCAGATTAAAATATTAGGCAAAAGGTATGTTGAGTGCAAGCCCTATTCATTGAACTCATGTTGAACAAAGGAGTATATTGCTTCTTTAAATAAACTCACACTAAGGGGTATATTTATGAAAGAGTCACGTTAGAGATCACCACAGTCCACAAGGGTGAAATTCCGCCACTCTCCATTAATTTCTATGGGATTTTTATCAACGGGTGAAAGTGAAAGTTCACCCTTTGATAAACATGCCGTTAAAAATGCTATAAAAATGAATGGAGAGGGGCGGGAATTCACTCTAGTGGACTGTGGTGATCTGTAACTTCACTCTTTGATAAATATGCCCCCAAGGAAGAAAGAGAACAGCAAGTGAAAGGTGAAGGGAGAGCAGCACATTAGAAAGTAGGGAGATAAGATTAAAGTTACCAGTTCATTTGAAAGATTCGGACACTTCTAATGCTACATGGTTTTTCTAGAAGGTCCCTAAAGGGCAGATCAAAATAAGGACTGCAAAATGAAAAAAAAATTGAGAGTATTAAAAGGGTGGCAACAAAAGAGTTAAATGGGCTGGGGAGAGAAAAGAGGGTGAGACATGCATAAGGTAAAGGAAAATTTACAGCATAACAAGTCAAAGGCGAGAGTGGAGTGGAAGAACCTAAGCTTACTATGAGACAAATTTGATATGCAGCTATTTGTCAATTTCCAAAGTGGAAAAATCTAAGCATTGAAAATGAAATAAAATTCAGTTCTGCAGTTGCTGCACTTCAAATTGAAAGCATTATGGCTGCCATGAGTTCAGTATTTGGAGGGTTTGAAAGATTTAACACTGAATGCCTTTAAGTTAGCACTGAAGTATACAATAGTAGACAAAAAAATTTAAAAAAACAACAACAAAAAATCTTGACAAAAAAAGCATTTTTTCAAAATACCTTGCATGCAACTAAAAATGACTCAGCATGTTTTACTTATTCATTTGTACAAAAAATATCATTATGTTTCTGCTGTAAGAGACTGTCAAGTATGGACTCCCAGGCCGAGAATGAGATTCCAGTCTAGGCTCCCTCTTCTGCCTACAACAGCCGCCTTACACTTCAGGAGGAGCCCTCCACTACTCAGATTCCACCAGGTCTTATAGAGAGAATCAGGACAGGCGTTCTGGGTGAACAAGGGAACATTTTAAATTACTTTGTATACTTTTGTCTATTAGTATGCTTTAATTCAATAGTAAGTCTTTTGTGTGCTCTTTGATGTAAGGGAAAAAAATAAGTTATATACTTCAGCCTACTCCCTATCTTCAATATGTAACAATTCAGTGAGCAATATTGAAAAAATACCCACAGATCTAATATAGTTACCAGAAAATGAAAATGGCCTAAATGTATCAATATATATATATATAGGGGCAGATTCACTAAAGGGCGAAACGTTGCCAGCGACCGTTTAGCACAGCTCGCATCACTTCGCCAGGCGCAAATAATTCTATACCACTACACTAATTCACTTATATGCGAATTTGTGTCCTGGGCGCCGAACGCTGTCGACTTTTTGCTAGCGTTTCTTCTGCAGTGTGAGCGTTTCATAGCAAAGATGTGCTAGCATTCATTATTGCTTGATGAAAATTCGCTAGTGATCTTACACTTAGGTCAATTTGAATAGGGCGGGTATAATAAAGTTGTAGGGACGTCTTTATTAGAGATGTTGGTGCAAATGCTTGAAGTGGCAACTTTTTATTACAAATGTCCAAGGAACCTTAATAAAGGCAAAAGCAGGCCCGGATTTGTGGCGAGGCCACAAAGGCCCGGGCCTAGGGCGGCAAAATATTAGGGGTGACATTAGAAATGTAGCATTCCTGGGGCGTGCGTAAACTGCGGGCGCTAGGACCACGAGGCCTCGGGAGTCAAGGATGCAAATCCGGCCCTGGACAAAAGAGTTAATATAATGCCCTGGACAGGAGCCCACTGTAAAAATGAAAGTTCCATATGTTCTCAAATGTCCAGGGGAAAAATGTTAAGCCAAAAAAGTTCAAGTCAGGACTTTTGCAGCCAATTCTGCTTAAAAAAAGGAAAAGTGGCCAGCGTTTTTAACACTTTTATGCATTTTTGGCAGACAGGATATGATGTAAGTGACAGAAGATTGAGGAAGATCTAGCTTTATTTTAGCAGTTCGCCTGATCTGAGGTGGCAAAGTCAACTCTGGCAAAAGTGGTTACGTTCAGTAAAATCTGCACTTTACTGAATTTGCGGAGTAACGACCTTTCATCAGAGCGAAAAGTTGCCTGGCGATAGAGTGTGAACTAACACTAGCGACTGTCTCTTTCACTAGCGAATTGTCATCTGCACCTGTTAGTGAATTGCCAATGTCCCTGCGGATTTGATTTCTAGCAAATTTTCACTGGCCACGATCACTTCGCCCTTTAGTGAATGTGCTCCATAGAGAAAGTTCTTTATTACTGCACTTTTAGAAATTTTGTGAAAAATGTATAAAGAATTATAGCGTCCATATTACTTGGGGCATTTTAACAGTAAAAACGCCCCTATTCACCTGACACTGCTTCCAATTGTATTGCATTGTGTTTAGATGGTACCACAAGTGTACACAGTTCTTTACAAAGCCTAAAACATGGAGTGTTTTCCACAGACAGCTTGTCTGTGGAAAACACTCCATGTTTTAGGCTTTGTAAAGAACTGTGTACACTTGTGGTACCATCTAAACACAATGCAATACACCTGTCACTGGTGCAAAACTAGGGACACGGTGGCAACAATAAGATTTTTACGTGCACAAGATGGAAATCAATAGTATATACAGTACAAGATATACAAGAGCAAGAATGCAGAGAAAAGTGACTAATATCAGTTTTATATTTCCGAGAGCCAGTTTACTGTCAGAAGATCAAATCCGAAACACCAATTTGAACATAAAATTTAGAGGTATAAATCTATTTTATCCAGAAACCTGGGTTTTCTATTTTCATTAGCTTTATATTCATACCACATTGTTACCAAAAGCCTGAGGTAGGATCTCACCTGTTTCCATCCACCCTGCAAGAGAATCTATGACTCAAGGTATTATTTTACAGCAGGGATCCCCAACCTTTACAACCCGTGAGCAACATTCATAAGTAAAAGGAGTTGGGGAGCAACACTAACATGAAAAATATTCCTGGAGTACCAAATAAGGGCTGTGATTGGTTATTTAGTAGCCCCTATGTGCATTGTCAACCTACATTGAGGCTCTGTTTGGCAGTACACCTGGTTTTAATGCAGTAAAACTTGCCTCCAAGCCTGGAATTCAAAAATAAGCACCTGCTTTGAGGCCACTGGGAGCAACATCCAAGAGGTTGGAGAGCAACATGTTGCTCGCGAGCTACTGGTTGGGGATCACTGTTTTACAGTATAGTACAAGTATTCTGAATGCCCAGGTATTATGGTTAAAGGCAGTTTTGTGCTACTAAAAATGTGTGCTTGCAGTTAGTGATATACTTACACAATTTGCCGCTGGTCTTTTTTGGGTTATATGTCTTTCTGCTTCATTGTAATATGAAATATAAAATGGCATTTGGTTGCTGGGCCGAAGACCCTTCTCAAAAAAAAAACCATTCTTAGGTGGAATCTTTTTGTTGTTGGTATATTTTATTTAGGAATGCACAGAATTTAAAATTCAATTTATGATACGTAAAAATTGAGGCACATTTTTGGAATTTAAATTTGCCCCAATCTTGTGTGCAGTCCAACCAAATCCAAGCCCTTCAGGTTATATATATATATATATATATATATATATATATATATATTTCACAATGTTCTCTTGACTATGTTTGCAAGAGATGTAGACATGATACCCAACATCACGAACGTTCCCATTTACAAAGGAATAAATTAAGCAGCAGATATGTTTTTCTGTACTCAGGAGTAACAATGATATCACTGTCATTTTGTTCTCAGGACTCGGTTTAATATGTTATCCTGTATGACCTACTAACCAGTGTTTCTAAAAGGAAAAAAAAAAGACTAGGGTTATACAAGGCTCTCTAAAAATAATCATAAAAAAATAAATAGTTTACCTACAGTCATTTTTAGAGTCTATAAGATCAAGACCCAACTTTGTTATGTTTTTTTCCATTGTGTGTGTTTTTCATCTTTTGAATCTGGAATTTAAAATGTAATATAATTGATAAAATTAGCAGTCAGAAAAAAAATCGGTGGTGATATTAGGGTGGCTTTGTTGCTATTTGTATTATTATTATTACATACTTGCCTCAGTGACCCTAGAAATAAAGGTAGTACAGTTATGCGACCTGTTATCCAGAATTCTCGGGACCTAGAGTTTTCCAGATAACTGATCTTTCCGTTATTCAGAATGCTCAGGACCTGGGGTTTTCCTAGGATTGCCACCTGTCCGGTTTTGACCCTGACAACCCAGTTTTCTGAAGGGCTGTCCGGGTCACAACTGCCTGCCCAGTTTTCCAAATTAGGTAAATGGGCAGGATTCCCTATCAGAAACGTAACTAGAGGGAAGTGGGCCCTGGCGCAGGACGCGCAGCCGGGCCCCCCGCCCCCTCCGTACACCTGGAAGTGCCCGGGAATAAGCGGCGCAAAGCTGCGCGCGGACTGCCGGTGGGCCCTGAGGGGGGTGCGGGCCCTGGCCCGCTCGCACCCCCTGCTCCCCCGGTAGTTCCGCCACTGTTCCCTATGAATGATGCAGCGATCAGCCAATTGCACCCAGATGTTGTAATTCAGCCCCCATTGTGGTACAGCCCCATCCCCAATACATCATGGCCCCGGTCCTGCCCGGTGTTAGATTATAATTATATCTTCATTTGGATCAAGTACAAGGTACTGTTTTATTATTAAAGAGAAAAAGGCAATAATTTTTTAAATTTTAGATTATTTGGATAAAATAGTCTATGGGAGACGGCCTTTCCATAATTCAGCGCTTACTGGATAAAGGGTTTCTCATAACTGTAGTATAGACCAGCAAAGCAAATGGTAAAAAATTGGATCATCAAATCAAAATCATTCAAAATTAATTTTAAGGTGATAGTCCCCTTTAAAATATACATATAATCGGGCTCAAAAAAGGAAATTGGAAAGGGTTATCTTGTCAAAGGATGGAATTTATTAACAAGGACACCTATCATCAAAAAATCTTTCCCCCCAATGGAAGTTGAGCCTCATCGAACTTCGAGTCATCTTTTATCATCTTCAGAGTAAAAGTACTGTTATGCTACTGAATGCTGGGTTTGGAATATTTGCAACTGCTCGTATATGTTTTATTTTGGGGTTTTTTTTTATTAATAGCTGTAGCAACAAGGGAGCAACTTTTAACAATTAAAATGGAAGATGAATAGTAGAAAAACTAAAGCCTCCCAGTCTATTATTTTGTTTGCCAAGGTTTTCAGCTGCAGGAAGAAAAGAGTAGAAAATATTTAGTTTAACTTAAAATGATACCAGATAAACAATGAAAATCACCTGAAAGCAAAATTAGAATAGGCCCAACTTTTGCTTTAAGACTGCCCTTTTTTTTAAATTCTTCCTTTTTCATTGCATTCAGATGAAATGTATTACTTCTTCAGAAATTAGTAAAATTATAGGCAATTTCATTAATGTGAGATTAGAAAATCTTAAAAACTTCAAAAGCAGACCTCCCCTTAAACAAATATAAACATCCCTGTAGATAAATGCTTTTGAGTAAACCAAATATTTAGATAATCAGTTGTCTGGGAAACTCTTGCAAGTGCTTAGTCCATATAACTTATCACTACAACATCAAACACGGGTCTGCATTTCTGCTGAGATCACAAAAGAATGTAATTATTGACCTGTTAATTTAAACACATTTGCAGAAGATTTAGTATTTTCCTTTGCCAACAATCTACAAGTGCTAACTTGGCAGTCAGTTCAAAAGCCTAATACATTATTATGGAAGCAAACACAGAAGAAATGCATACATAACGTCTTGCTCAAGCATGGTACATCAGTATCATTCTATTTTGTATATGTATTATGTATGAAGTGATTTTAGATGCTACAAATAGCAGCATACTAGTATATTAGCTAATGGAACTCTCAGGATGTTTTTTATATTTTTATAATGCTATTCTCCATTGAAAGTGATCTTGTTGAAGGTTTCTCAGCCAGTGGTAAGTATACCCTTGGGGTATATTTGACAAAGATGATGGAAATTCAAAGCCTAGACATTTTAGCAAATAAAGCTGATGACTGAATGTTAATGAATGCTAATACAACTATTCTTTTAGAGAAATTGTTAGCTTTTAAGGGGTATTTGAAAGGCAGAAGGGAATCTACAGGGCACTGTCTAGAGGAAAGTGGTGACACTTAAGCTGGCCATACATGGGCAGATTTGCTTGTTGTCAGATGAACATTGGTACTGTAAAATGATCATTTGACGCTCCT
Source organism: Xenopus laevis (assembly GCF_017654675.1). Taxonomy (NCBI): domain Eukaryota; kingdom Metazoa; phylum Chordata; class Amphibia; order Anura; family Pipidae; genus Xenopus; species Xenopus laevis. The sequence continues at coordinate 100,434,162 of NC_054383.1, forward strand.
TTTAAAGGAGAAGGAAAGGCTAAAATAAAGCAGGCTTTATCAGAAAGGTCTATATACATACACCAGTAAACCATCAAAGTAATGCTGCTATGAGTCCTCTGTCAAAAGAAACACAGCATTTCGTTCCTTCTATTGTGTACACATGGGCTTCTATATCAGATTTACTTTAAGTTTTCAGCTTAAACCTCAAGGGCTAGGGCTTGAGCATGCTCAGTTTGCTCCTCCCTCCCCCCTCCCTTCTCCCCTCCCTGCTGTCATTTGAGCTAAAGAAAAGGCTAAAATTAAGTAAGCTTTATCAGAAACCTCCAGGACTAGGGCTGGAGCATGCTCAGTTTGCTCCTCTCTCCCTCTCCCTTCTGTAATCAGAGCCCAGAGCTATGAGTGAGCAGGCAGAGACAGATGCAGGAAGTGATGTCACCACGAGTTTATATGGCAGCTGCTATACTAAAAAATACTCAAGTATGGTAAAGAATTCTGCAGATTAAATATAGTGTTATAGCTTGCACTATTGTGGCTAATCTTTTGGCAATAAACTGCTTTGGTAGCTTTTCTTCTCCTTTAACCATATGAAATACACGAAATCCATGAAGAACGAGCAATTAGAAAGATGTCACTGTTTTTTTTGTGATATTAAAACTGCAATATCTACCATAGAAGATATGGTAAACGGTATCCCTGAGTATTTTATTAATGCCCCTGACTAAACATTTGTCTAAAAAGGACAAACAGCACATACTCGAAATTAAACTGAACAGTTGTAAATGTAATTGTATCCTTTCAATTTAGTGGACCAAAGGAAATTAAAGACATTTAGATTTAATAATGTTACATAAGGTGGTTACACAGAAAAAGTAAACTTGGGTTCTTACAAAGGGCATTAAGGGATCTTGCAAGCTGGGTTTGGAGGCTCAGAAGGGCTTAGCACATTGCATAAGCAATGCAGAATTGTGGATAATTTTACATCATTTTATAAAATTGTTTTTTCAACTTATCAATTGTTTCACACTCAAATATTCAAGTTTAAATCAGAGCACAATACAGTGGAGGGTGTGCTAAAATGCATGCAGTCTCAAATTAATTAGATCCATCCCAATACGATTGTGTACTTCGAGAAACAAGTGAATTACATCTAATGTGTTGCTGGATGGCGGTACATTCCCTACTGTGTATGTAAATGAGCAAATGAGGCAATATACAAAATACCTTAGTGGCTGAAAACATAACCATATCAGTAATAGAAAGAGGAGGAGGTGTGTATATACAGTACATAATGTCCTGTGCATGTGGATGTTACGTTAAGAAGAACATAAACAGCTCCTCTTCCTGCCTTGCAGGCAAACATTTCAACAAGAGATTTGTTAAATACAATTAACATTGCAGCCTCTACCATAATACCTTGGATTGTTAGCTGTGATGTCATAGGGCTTATCAGCTGGAACGACCCCTGCAGGCAGCTAAAATGATGTCACTGCTTCTCAAAGTGCCATTCTATAGAAGCTTAAGTCACAAGCAAACATAAGCCTAAAGGGCAGACAGAGTCCTCTGTTTACATACTGTAAGATCAGACATTCATGTGATCATCGGGTGCCAATAAGGAATAAACAGCAGAAAGTAAGAAATTGTTTGTAAACTTGTAAACAAATGTACAACTGCACAACACTCAAGACTAAGGCATGGCTAAAGAGAATATAGAAGTGAAATGCAATACATTTTATGGTTCTATCATCAAAGAGGAAAAAAAAAGGAAAGAAAGAAAAAGACGAGTAGTGAAATTACAGGGTTGGGAAAGGTGGTCTGCGGAGAGAAGAGATTTCAAGCATAGTTCTTTATCAGTGTCTCTGACCCTACCATATCCATTTAGGAATCATTATAAGAGCATTAGCCTTGCTATGAAGATATATATTTGATGACACCACAAAATAGCTTACAGCCATCTCTGTTAGTGGTTGCTGCTTTACAATGTGCCAGTGAATTATACTCTGGGTTTCCACAAACCTGAAGTGTCAAAGTCTTTTCAAAGTGTAGTTATTTGGTTCCTGGTATAATTGAATTATGTAGGCAAAAGTCTGAACCTTTGGAGAATGCAGCATTGAAAGAGGCTCCATTACTATTTGACGGACCATAGCACTTTCCTAGTTAGTAAAAAAATATATGATCCCTGCATGTCTATATATAAATGTAGATCCAAATCAAATGCAATACAGATAAACAAGAGATTATATAAAGAGATGATAGAAAGACAGTCAATGACGCATACAAGCAACAAAAATATTATAAATAACTACAGTATATTTGTATATTATATATACAAATATAGGAAAATAATCACAGCAGACCTGAATTATATATTTTAATTTATAGGAATTTATAAGAATTAGCAACCTATTGATCTTTAAAGCAATTGTTTTTGTTTATGGGTTGAGTAGCCCAACACTTGTATTCATTTAATAAATCTCATGGTATTTAGGAATTATATGGTAGAGTTTTACATATATTTTAGCTCATTTGTGGATTGTGGTTACATTGTTTGAAGGACACATTTCTGTTGTTATGTCTTTACTTCACTCTCATTCACTGATTCTGTCCATACCATATTAGCAATTAATGATAATTAGTAGGGTTCAATCATTATCCATATGTTAAAAAACAGATCTTTGGAGACATAAACTAATGTTAAAATCTTATGTTGTGTGGGCATTTCTCAGTATGTTTGGAAATTATATTTCTCTTTCACTTTATAGTAACTAAGCTGCATGAATCCACACTGGTGGCAATACAAATTTGGATAGTAAGGCAGAATTCATAAATTATGTATTTTCATTACAAGTAGACTGCTGTCAGGATTCAGTTTTTACAGCCTTAAGCTGTAGGAGGCCCTAACAAAATGTAGACAAACCAGAAGTGACAGAAAAGTTATCTATGCAGTTGCATGTCATTCTATCTGCTTGGGTTTGAAAGAAAAGACCTGTCAAAAAAACAACATTCTTATGAAATGAACAATATGTACCTTGTATAATGACTGAGGCAAACGCACGCACATAAATTAAGCTGGGTTATGAGTGTTATTGTTAACACAAGGAAGGCTGGAAAACAAAAGGTGATTTTTCACTCTGCTGAGGATATCTACCAACGCTCTGTAAATGGTGCATATACAAAGAGCAAATTGTATGTATTAGTGCAGGCCTGTGGCAGAGGACAGGCCTTGAATATTATCAAAGGCTCCATTGAACACAATGGACTTAATGCAGCTATGTTCAGACAGCAGGCAAACATGTTTCCATAAAAGAACAGGGCTTCGGAAATAGCCTTTATATAAGTTTAAATAAAAAAATGTATTATTGTGGTCTCACTGGTTCTTTAAATGTGCAAAGGTTTATAATGGCCAAAATAAAGGGAGACACATCTTTCAAATTTGGCACATTTTTCTAATTTGTGGAACTGCACAATTGCAAGGTAATATCTGAAAAACCTGCTGGATGAAAATAAGGTGGAATATTTTACTAGGGGTGAAATAATCAGATCCTAAAGATCAAGTTTCATACATTCAAGTGACAGGGAAGTGCCCATTTATACAGGTATGGGACCTATTATACAAAATGCTCCGGACCTGAGGTTTTTTGGATAACAGTTCTTTACATAATTTGGATCACTACGTTTAATCTACTAAAAAATTTTTTTTTAAACATACATTAATGTAATGGATTGTTTTGCTTCCAATAAGGATTAATTATATAGTAGTAGAAATCAAGTACAAGCTACTCTTTTATTATTACAGAGAAAAAGGGAATCATTTTTAAAATGTGAATTATTTGGCTAAAATGGAGTCTATGGAAGATTCCTGTAATTCTGAGCTTTCTGGTTAACAGGTTTCCAGATAATGTATTCCATACCTGTAACTGATATGCATGAAACATCAGAATGTCTATAATGTATTATTTTTACCTTTGAATTGTTGAATGCATATCCATCTATCTTTCTAGCTCTCTATCTGCTATATGCTTGACATACTGCGCATGTATACCAATTGATCAATTGTCCCAGAAGATGTATAAGAGCACAGTATAAATTGTATTTAGCCCAAAAGCCTAGTTGTACTACATGCAGATGTCATTTAGGTTAATGTTCTTCAGAAGAGTGACATCATAACATATCTCTGAAAAAAACAGTAGGCTAAAATAATGACATTGACATTGTCCTCTCAATGAGCAGAAAAATGGGAAAGTATGTAGCCAGTTACAGAGTTGCTTAGCACCTAGCATAGTACAAATACGGATATACTACAAAGTGTTACAATAGGGCTTGTTGAGGTACAAGCTCGATTTCAATCACTAAATAACACAGGAAAAGATTTGCAAACCTGAAATTGATTTTTTTTATTTCTTCGGCAGTGTCCATCTTTATCATGATGCTTGATGATGTACCTAAATATCTCTTACTTGATTCCCCTCAAAATTCTGTGTAGTTATAACTAGTAAAATCCAATTAAACACCCATCTAATTGAATGTTTTGTCATGCATGCAAAGCAGATAGCCAGCATCACCAAGGATTAAAAAAGCAACCTTACACCTCCTAAATACCCAAAGTAGTGCTGTAATATATAATGATAGGTCGGTGGTCCCCATCCTTTTTTACCCATTAGCTGTTAGTTGGGGTTCACTGCCCTAGATCAATGGTTGATTTCTACCAAATAGCTCTAAAATCCGGTGCAGTCTTTAGCATGCATGTACTGTATATTAACTGCCTAACTGAACTGCATTTTATGTAGATTTATATATATCATACTTTTAAGCTCTAAACACTAGCAGATTTAAAGTAAAACCACTGATTGTTTCAGTCACCCCAAAATATTGGTTAGAACTGCAGGGGTGAGTGTTGCTCATAAAGGAAAAACTATGGGTTAAAAGAGAACAAAAGTGTTAATCACTGGGGTAGTCAATGTTGTATGTAGTTACTGTATTATAATTATTTACATCAGACCATGGGCCACTGATCCTGTTCAGTGAAAAAAACATCGGCTGTGGTACTATTCTAATGATTATCAATCCACCATCTTTCTTGTGTCCCAGGGATCCCTCATGGACAATCTATGCTGTGGGCATGTACAATAGCGTATGGTTTTAACCATTTATTCTGTGTCAAATGAAGTCATGTAATTCTCTGTTTTTCTATGAATAAAAACAAAGCTTTTAGAATATGTTTTATTCCTATTTAATAAAACTATAACTGGATAAATTAAAAGAAATTTCTTCTCATGAGTGTACAGCTATTAGTTGGATCAAAAATGATAATCTGGTTTCATACACTGCTGGCACATTTCATTGCACACAAGAAAATGACAGGTAGGATATGTTTGAATAAATAGAGGAGGGTTTTACTATTTTTTTAAAGAATTAAATCAATATTAAAAGGGATTCTTTAGCATTGCATACCTGATAATGGCATGCCTATTTATTGATATTGATAGAGAGGAAGATGTTCCTGCTAATCAGAACTGAGCACAGGCTAAATCCAAGTTCCTCTCCTTGACACGCTAAAGAGCAGAACATTTTTGTTTCTGTTATTGTTTCAGAATGCTTTCATAATTCATTTCTTTACACTCTGCACAGACTACTTTGCAATACTTACTCTAGAGCACAAGGATAAATGTAAGCTAAAAATGAAATTGTCGTAGTTTTCCAAAATGCACAGCTGCATACCCCCTCTCCAAAAAAAAAAAAAAGAAAAAATCTACAAACATTTTTTCTGCATACAAAATATTGACCAATATTAATCTTAAAAAAAATAATGGCTGCTGAAAAAGGCGCCAGCATTACATGAAGGTCAGGGCTATAGCATACTCCATCTGCTGGTGGGATACTACCTGTTAGTTCCCTTTCAAGAGGGATGCAGTTCCCATTGTCTGCTTTAAGGTATGGTATGGATTAGTACTTTTTTGTTTGTAGGTTTTTTCTTTTTTTTTTTTTTGGAGAGGGGGTATGCAGCTGTGCATTTTGGAAAACTACGACAATTTCATTTTTAGCTTACATTTATCCTTGTGCTCTAGAGTAAGTATTGCAAAGTAGTCTGTGCAGAGTGTAAAGCAATGAATTATGAAAGCATTCTGAAACAATAACACAGAAAACTGTTTGTTTTTATTGTAAACACTGAGTTTGCGGCTCAGCAAGTTATATACGGTTAAGCAAAGCTAATGTACTCTGGCTAAACTGGAAATACAGGTTCCAGCAATGAAAGCTGTGCATACTAACCATTAGCTCTAGCAGGCCACCTTTTGTTAACCTTCCAGTTTCTTCCGGTTGTGAAGTGGAATGCTTCAGAAATCATAACAAGGGTTGTTTCAATTTATTAAAAGACAGAGGTCACCAATGGAATGATACATCAATTTTTAAAATGAATCACTGGGCTTGAACTTTCATAAATGTGTAAACATTCATAAATGTGTATTTTAAAATTGTGGAGAACTTAAAATCTCTGCACTGCTTACCTGGCAGACCAAAATTCTGTGTCTTCCTTACTATTAGGAAACTTTTTTCCTACCAGGGTATTGTTCCCACATATATCTAAGGCTGACCATACACACAGGATGATGGAGCATTGGGTAGTCTTGATTAAATCAGCAGTCTACTGTATTTGAAGAAAGAATTCCTTATGATCTCCTAGGCCTTCCATGTGATCAAGCTTTTGGCTCAGGGGCCAAATGCCTGGCCACATCTAGCAAAGATTCACTCATTGGGCAATTGAGATAAACAATAAGACCATAGGTGTCCAAACTTTTTGCAACGAGGGCCAGATTTGGTGAGGTGAAAATGTGTGGGGGGCCGACCATTCAGCCTGAACCATAAACATCATTTAACTCATTTAAACAAGGAATCGCATAACCGTAGCAGTAATACTTGGGCACATTAGTGAAATGATCTGCCACTTGGTCTATACTGCTGCCTGTGTGTTGAAGGTGTTAGAAATAGACACATATTGGCACATAATGATGCGCTGCTCTCAAAGACATCTTAAGTTTACAGTACTGGCATGTCAGTACGTCTATTGACACCTTCAGCCCTAAAAAGAGTATGCGAGATCGGCGCGTCACTACGTGCCAGTACGTGTCTATTGTTAACAGCTTCAGCACACAGGCAGCAGTATAGACCAAGTGGCAAATCATTTCACTAATGTGCCCAAATATTACTGCTACGGCTAGGCGATTCCTGATTGCACTGTGCTGGCAGGCCGCATTATTATTAATTTCATGATGGAGGCTGAGGGCCAGTGTAAATTTGAAAACGGGCCGCATTTGGCCCCCGGGCCTGACTTTGGACATGCCTGAATTAGACCTTTCAATGCATGGGATGAGGGATGTGTTTAATTTAAATTGCGTTGTTTGGCTTGTATGTTTGCATGCTCAAAAAAAAGCTTGTGTAGCTAGAAATATGTTGTGAATAAAGGCTAATTTTCAGCTGTAAATCTGCACTGTTTTATATCTTTCCTGCAATATATTTTTCTGATTGCTTTGCTAATATAGATTACAGATTACAATTTCTCCACTTCAAAAAAAGAAAGAGTCAAGCTAAATCATTGAAAGACATGATATATAAAAACAATTTGCCACCCATATTTGTAGTGGTACGATTTAACTGAAAATACATATTTTATCCAAATTCAGAAAGCATCTTTTTCATGTCTCAAGCTTGACTTGATTAGCTGTTATTGGACCAAACTGCTTGGCTAAAAAAGGTAGACTGGAAGACTCTAAGCAACCATTCATCGAACACTGAATAAATAGTATAATTAACTGCCAAAGTACTACTGCTCCAAATATAATAAATATTCTGATGCAGTTGCTCCTCATACACTGTCAGAATACCAGTCAACACAAAAGAACCAGAGAGTATCACATTTCAATATCGTCATCACAAAATTGTAGCACCATATTAGAAATCTGAGCATTCAGTTTCATCATATCTACTGTAACTCTCTAACACACCACTATCATGTCACAATGGAAAGATAAAGAAACATTCAACACAGTTTTGTGAGGGGTTCAAAAGTGCTGCCCAACTTTTACCATATACAGTAATCACCTTATTATCCATAAAACATTGCATTCTGGGCAGGAGTGTAATCAAATAATGGTGTCATACAAAGAAGTCAGTGGAGCCCTAAGTTAAAGTTATAAACATCTTTTGGAGATCAATACACAAGTGCATTGAGCAGCCACTGGAGAAAACTTTCATAACATTTTTTTGGGAGCTGTGACCATCAAAGCTTGACATAAATGAGCGTGACTTTGAATGCACACACTAATAGGTGGCTATTTTCACCCATAGGGGCAAATTTACTAAAGGGCGAAGTGGCTAATGCTAGTGAAAATTTGCTAGGGAATCGGACCTACTCTAGCGCTACTTCGCACCCTTACATCAGGCGAAGGGATGTAACTACGCTAATTCACTAACTTGCGCATTTTACTGAACGTTACCTCTTGCGTCAGACTTGCCTTCGCCACCTCAGACCAGGCGAAGTGCAATAGAGTGGATAGGGCTTGCTTCAAAAAAAGTATACATTTTTTCTAAGTCCCAAAAAACGCTGGCGTCTTTTACTTTTTTAAGGGTGATAGGCTGAAAAAGATTGTAAATTTTTTGTTGGGCTACCCTCCTTCTCCCCTATATTTCCTAACATATGGCACATAAACTATACAGTGGGCACATGTATAGGGCAAAATAACAACTCTATTTTATTTTATGAAGCTTTCCCAGGCTTGTGTAGTGTAATGTATTTACTGCCACATATACGTCCATTGTACTTTAACTTGGCGCTGTATGCAAATTAGGCATCGCTAGTGTAACTTCGCTTTGCTTGACGAATTAACGCTAGCACTACTTCGGTACCTCCCTGAGCACAACTTTGGATTTTAGTGAATTAGCAACGCCCTGGCGAAACGTCGCCTAGCAAAGCCAACGCTGGCGCAACTTCAAAGGTAAGTAAATTTGCCCCATAAAGTGCAAGCACATGGAAATATATTCAGTGTAATGTAAACTGCTTCGGGCATCAAGCCATTTTTATAGATGACCCAGAACATCCCTAGCTTTCATGAGTACAGGGTCTGTACCATCATATTGTAATTTCTGATTCTTATAAACCAACATCATACATACTGCAAGCTTTGAAAGGGCAGTGAGGGGATGGTGAGAGTTACTGGTTAACAAACTGCTGGGTTTGGTTGCCAGACAAGTTTCAATAAAGTCCTGTGTTGTAATTATATTCTTCCCCTAATTATAATGATTCTTACTTTTAATGATCAGGGAAAACATTCTCTGGTCTATGAATCCTGTGTGTAACTAAACAAATCCATACTGTATCTTATCAATTCATCATGCCTTTAGCTCCCATTTGAAATATCTGGGATGTCTAGAATTCCTTATTCCGCATTATCAAACAATAAAATATAACTCCGCTCCTTGTGTGAACATCATAAAGAGTGTTTTACTATACTTATGGGGTTATGTAATATAAGGCACTAAGTTTGCCTAGAAGCAGTAACTCATAGCATCCAACCATCAGATAGCATTTACTGGTCACCTGTTTAAAAGTAAACATCCTATTGGTTGCTATGGATTACTGCTCCTGGGCAAACATATTGCCTTTTATTACATATGTGGGTTATATTTTAAGCTATTCTTCTCTCTAGGTTTAAATAAACTTAAGCTCTATTATATCATACAGGAAAATAATTTATTACTCTGGATTCATTGTAAATCTTGTTAATATGATTTGGCAGTTTATCTGCCTGTGTATGGGGCCCATGACCCAATCAAAATCTGGCCATTGGATAGTTGATGCTGTAGTTACTCCGACGGCTCCTATTCCTGCTACAGTCAATAATATACTAAAACATACTTAAAGTTAGCCAGAATGAAAATTTAATACAAGCTTCACCACACTGTGGGGCACATTTACTAAGCTCAAGTGAAGGATTCTAAGTAAAAAAACTTAGAATTTCGAAGTATTTTTTTTTTTTTGCAAGTGGAAGTATTTTTTTGGGAACTTCGACCATCACATAGGTTACTACAACCTTCGACTTCAACTCGAACTAAAAATCGTTCGACTATTTGACCATTTGATAGTCGAAGTACTGTCTCTTTAAAAAAAACTTTGACTACATACTTCGGCAGTTTAAACCTACCGAGGTACAATGTTAGCCTATGGGGACCTTCCCCATCACTTTTCTAAGGTTTTTTTGATCAAAGGAAAATCCTTCGATTGATGGAATAAAATCCTTTGAACCGATTTTTAATTCGATCGTAGGATTTGCGGTAAATCCTTTGAATACGATATTCGAATTCGTAGGATTTTACTTCGAGGGTCGAATTAGAGGGTTTATTAACCCTTGATATTCGACCCTTAGTAAATGTGCCCCCGTGTATAAAGAAACAGACATAACTCAACAGTTTTACTGTGTATGTGAGGTCTACAAGCTCCTGAAAAAACATTTATCTTACCAGTCATTGGTGGCTAATAACTGTTTTAGCAAGGTCTGTGCTTGTTTGTTTATTTTTGCCACTGGCTCTTGGCTTTGTTGGCAATATCCTATATCTGTAAAAGAGACAATGTGCCATCTGTAGGCACATTTACCAAGCATCTTGTTTTGTTAGCGGTTTCCTCTGTCTATGAGGTACTTTGCTCATTCCTACTAATCATCATAATTTTTTATACCTATATATATATATATAATACACAAAAGCTATGAATATATTGTAAATGATATCCTTATCAACGGTGAGTTCTGATGTCATCAGTTATAAACGGTGAGTTCTGATGTCATTTCTGTCACATGACTCACTGAAATTTGTGTATTATAATAAATAAAGTTGCAAAATATGAGGATATTATAAGTTACCTCGGAGTTCCATGACCTGTATAAAAACACTCGGCCTTCGGCTTCGTGTTTTTATATGGTCATGAAACTCCTCGGTAACTTATAATATCCTTATATTTTACAAGAGGGGGTACTTTATTCACTATATAAACCAATAGTTTCCAGACCAGCACTTCCTTTTGTGTAAAAAACGTAATCTTTTATTGTTGCATAGTATCAATGCCCAACGTTCTGGTCCCTATTGGGACCTTTTTCAAGGATCCTTGAAAAAGGATGACGGCTTGAGTCTAAGAGCCGAAACGTTGAATAAACCCATTATTTTCATCACAAACGACCTATGAGTGTGGATTTCTTTGCTCTATATAAAATATATATATATACTCAAATAGAAATGATGGACAGCACTCGCAGTTATTATTCAAACTTTGTATTAAAGAGTAAAAATGACAACACCATAAATGTGCACATTCATACCGGCAACTTTTCGAGCCAATGGGGCCCTTTCTCAAGCCATGTGGAACAATGGTGTAAGGATATAGTATGCGTCCATAGTGAAATTTAAAGTCCAAAAAAGGAAGTGACATATTATATTTTCTTATATACTCAATGCAGGGTTTCCACCCTATAACCTGAATGAAATCAGATATAAACAATGTCATTGCAATTACTTTGAGCACAATATAGTTCCTTATAAAAATAAATACAGATCGTAATCTTTATTGAGGCCATGAAGGTGAAGTGTATTTAATTTGTTTATCCACCGCACTTGTCTCTGCTTTAATTTTAATTCCCGATCACCTCCTCTTTTCAACGAAGGTATCATTTCCCTCTCCCCTAAAATGCCTAGAAAGTGGTAGTGCCAAATTGCGAGATTTTATGGTAGATTTATGTTGGGAGATTCGCGATTTAACTTTCTGGACAGTTTCCCCAACATATACAGTAGTTTACCACATGGACATACAATCACATACACCACAAATTGTGACAAACAGGTGTTGTAGCCCCTGATTTGAAATATCTCCCCTGTGTCTGGGTGTACAAAGGTCTCTCCTCTAATGACATGGTTACACCGAACACAATTTAAACACTGGTACATGCCCGTATTCCTGGTGCCAAAAATGTTATTAGTATGAACATCTTGCTTCTGTATCATGGATCTCAATATTTGTGATCCAATTGTTTTACCCCTTTTGTATGAAATCAATGGGGGGGAAACGAATTCATTCACCATAGGATATGCTCTACGTCAGGGATCCCCAACCTTTTGAACCCGTGAGCAACATTCAGAAGTAAAAGGAGTTGGGGAGCAACACAAGCATGAAAAATGTTCTTGGGTTGCCAAATAAGGGCTCTGATTGGCCATTTAGTAGCCCTTATGTGGATTGTCAACCTACATTGAGGCTTTGTTTGACAGTGCACCTGTTTTTTATACAACCAAAACTTGCCGCCAAGTCTTGAATTCAAAAATAGGCACCTGCTTTGAGGCCACTGAGAGCAACATCCAAGGGGTTGGAGAGCAACATGTTGCTCACGAGCTACTGGTTGGGGACCACTGCTCTACGTAGTATGTACCAGTGTTTACATAAGATCGTATTAATCCTGCTGCTCATTGGCCCATATTCACTGACAAAGGTGATCATGGGTTGCCTTGTTTTTTTATTCTTTTTACAATTACGATTTTCTCTGCTCTATCTAGAACCTGAGAGGGATACCATCTCTGTCTAAATTTAGTCCTCATCTGTTTCGTTTGTTGCTCTCTCACAGTAAGATTACTAACTACTCTGTGTACCCACATTAATTGGCTAATCTATACCAATTAGCCAATTGATGCGGGTACACAGAGTAGTTAGTAATCCTAATTTTCAAACTACACCTACTTTACTGCAGTATGTAATGTTATATTGGGTTATAAAATTGAGATATTCTAAACAGTGCTAAACAGTATGCCCAGCCCAATATGGTTAATTTATTACAGTATATTAAATTACTGCTTCCTTTTGTAATAATATTCTATGTGTTGAGTTCTGATTACTACCACCATGATCTTCTGTTGCAGAAACTTTTCTTGTTTGCAATAAAGGTCATATGGTCTGCATGTGGACAACAAGTCTAAAAGATATGGTATAATGTGAAAACATAAGGTGCTGCTTGTGGGAGTTAAAAATTATGCTCTTTTTCATATTAAATTTCTACTAATATTATTTTGGATGTTTTTGCAAGGGTTAAGGGATGGACCAAGGGCTGTGTCAGTTCTTCTCAATGACCACCTAATTCTGTGTGACTCTTAGGCCAAAAGTTCTCAGCCTCTCAATGAAGCTCTCACTGCATTCCTGCATAGTATACCATGGCAATAAAGGGAGCAGATTTGTTTTGCCCCCCTTTTTGTTTACACAATCTAAATAATGGAAATAAATGGAAAGTATTCTTTCTCGGGTTATCTGTATATAATATAAATACTTACATCTATTCAATGTATTTGGGTAATATATAAAGTAATGCACATCATAAATAATGGCTTCTTCACACTAGCAACTATGCTGGACTGATTCTCCCAGTTCAGATAGTGAAATTTTTTTAATGTAAATTGTAAGATATAGCAATCCACCTTAATCTATGTCAAACTTGTTGTGAAGGACTGATGTGTAGTGTAACCACTTGCTAACATGACAGAGGCTTGACACCAACTGTGTGTTTAACAAAGTAAAATTGAAATGCAATAAGGAACTGGTAGGTTCAAGCACAGGATCAGGGCAGGCAGTAAGCAAAACAGAGTCCGAGAACAGGACTATGGTTGGGGCAGACAGTTGACAAGCGGAAATCTAGTAACAAGTCCAGGATCAAAACCAGGGTGTCAAAACCAGAGGACACAAGGGCAGAGCAGGAAAAAACTTACAGGAGAGGAACTCAAGGCTTGGGGGAAGCAAGTGGGCTAAAGATCAAGCACCAGGGTATGGGAGAGGCAGTCTGAAATAGCACCTTAATTGGGCTATTGCCTACAGCTAGATTGTGGGTGCTCGGACAGGGGGATAAGTCAATGACATTGCCCATCACATCCAAACCCCACTGCCTCCTGTGGCTCAAGCAGGATGAGCACCGGCCAGTACACAGCAGTATACTGGTTCTACACCAGGGAGTTTCTGACACTCCAACATTGAGATCAGTGCAGAACTGAGCATTGAGGTTATGAAGCTGTTTATTTTGTGATTATGACAATAAAGCATCAGTGCAGTGTCAACCAGATCATGCATATTCATGTTGTTTATTTCTTTTTGGGGAAGCTAACATTATACCAGTCATTTAAACAGATTGGATGTTTTTATTGTCAGTAAAGCTGTTATAGTAAATAAGGACAGAGCACTAACTGTTATACAAATTAAGGGATTAAATAAATAAACTTTAGAGCTTCTTTTCAGTGACTCCATAGTGTGGCCTAATGTCTATTAAATGGTGCTATGACTCATGGACATAATGGAGCCTTTCTACATTCGGTGATATTTAGTAAACATTTTCCTGTCTGCAATACTCATTATGTCCTTACCTTTCCCAAATATTTATGTTGGTTTGAGACTTTTTGACTAGTAAGAAAACACTGCATCTTCAATTTTTTTTTTTTAAACTGAAGTAATATATGGGGGTAAAAGCTAACGTCTCTGCAGTCTAACAAGTGTCCCTTCAGTAGTATGTATGAAAGTTGTGTTAGGTCATTGCTTACTGTGGGCTTTGCTTCATTCATTCCTTACGCATTCATTTCCTGGACGGAAACTTTTATTCAGTTAGACTAAACGTGTGGTTTTGAGCGACAAGCAAAGCCTCAAAGAAACTACAGAACTTACCCATAATGTTTTTCTTTTCACTCAGAGCCTCTCTCTATTCATTTCAATGATTTTGCATAATCCAGGTCTTTTTTTTTTTTTTCATTTAGTCCTCTCCTTGGGGGAGTTTTTCGCCACCCACACAAGTTCAGAGATCATGACTGAGCTATATCATTCGGAAGCCGCTCCAAAGGGGTCTTTCTTGTGCAGTTCCTTTCTCTAAATAACACACAAAGGATTTCATTGCAGATGTGAATAGAATCTGAAGTTCCCCGCTTTCCTTTTACTAACAAATACACAATGAGGGGTACTTGAATAAAGAAAGTATTTGTAACTTCTCAAGCACCATTTCGGTCAAACATTTGGAGAACTGGATCTCGGATGTATGGGCTGAACTGAGCTAATCAAAAAAAGACTCTCACGCTGCAATTAACAGAGATTTATATGCCAGCGAGGAAGTTTCAGGAACTTGTGTTATTTCCGATTTTGCAGATATTAAAGTTAATGGCACGTGGAGATTTGACTTATTTTATAATAAGGGTCATAAAGGCAAAGTACCAGAAAGTTATTTACAAACTGCTGATTAAACAGGTCTGATATTCTTGCCCATTATGTGCCTTAATCATTACAAAAGCCCCATTTGAGTGCAGGGAAATATTAACAAATATGCTCCTCTTTTTAAAGAGTAAATCCTAAAGCTAAAATTCAGACAATGTTTACTCTTTTTTGCTAGTTGTCCATGCCATTTGTGGATCTATTTGCAAACCTAGCCATCCAATACATGAATATTTTGCTTTTAACTGCCAAGAGAACAGCCAAACAAGCAATGTGGTAAGTGAAGAGAACACAGAGATGTGTGAATTGGATTGTTTTCTGAAATCGTGTAAATATGTAACTTGTACATCAAATTGTAAATTGTAAGCAGGAATATGGAAACAGTGAAGTAAGGAACCAGCTAAAGGGAACTCCACAGTAATCTTTTGTTACACTACGGGGGTTATTTATTAAACCTTGATTTTTTTCTGGTAGGATTTTTTTGGGCAAAAACTCAAACTTTTAGAGTGGAAAAGTTTATTTCTTATACTCCGAAGCTGCTAGAAGTCAGAATCCAAAAATCCACCATCTCAAACCTGTCGAGGTCATGTAGAAGTCAATGGCAAATTCCCTTTCACAATTTGAAGATATTGTGATTTGCGCTGGGTTTCGTCCTATGATCTGAAAAATTCGGGGTTTTCGGGCAATAACCTGGAAAAATTAAGCACTTCAGCATCAAAGGCCAAAAATTCCCACAATTCGAGTTTTCACTCAATTTAATAGCGTATTTTAGCGACCCTACTTTTTAAAGTTATTTTATTGATTTATAACATAAAATTGTGGATGGGAGTTTGGTCGAGCTTGGTTTAATAGAAAGTTAGTAAATAACCCCCATTGGATAGAATAGGATGAATAGCAGTAGAAAGCAGATGGAAAATGATCCACCCACAAAGATTTTAACCTGCACAAATACAAAGTTTGTATAATAAAATTGTGCTCTGGTATAAGGTGGATTTAATCAAATTGTTTTCTGCTAGGGCCTTGGATGCTTTTCTACTCCCACTGGTACGGAATAGCAATGTAAGATAGAGACAGTATGGGAGAAGGAGCCGTCAATAGAAGGCTATTACAGCTCCCATAACTGGGGCAGGTACAAAGTTCTCAGGGAATAGCCAACATATACATTCCATAGAGTACATTTTACTGGAGTAAGTTTTTCTTACTTCTTTTGTATAGCCTATGATAAACTTCTTGAACATGATGGGAATATTAGAATACTCTGTCCACAAAATACTCTAGGTTTTGCAGTTGCTATCTAGCTGTGTAAAAAACAGCGGGATAATACACCCAGAGGTGCTCCGCCAATGAGACAAGTTGAGCAACTCGCCTCAGTCGGCAAAGCCACACTATAAATTGCAAAGGTGTGTGTAATTCTACACCATGCGAACGCCAGATTTGCCACCATTATTTTACATTTCTTTGGGCAAGAAAAAAACCCTAAATATTGTACACTGTTTTTATACGGTGAAGCCATACGATGTAAGGTGTATTCAGGGGCAATCCTGGCCCCTCCGCAGCCTGAGGCAGCTAGGTGTTGCTGCCGCCCCCCCCCCCCGGTGTGCTCACCTTGTTGGTCCAGGGGGTGCACAAGGGCAGTGAAGAGGGCCAGGACGCTAGCACAGAGAGCATAATTGTGCTCTCTGTGCTGGAAGAGCCGAATTTCCTGTTTTCAAACTGGAAATTCGGCTCTTCTAGCGCAGAGAGCGCAATTATGCTCTCTGAGCTACTTGGCACCATAGAATGGTATGATCTAAATGGTCATAAGTGCAGGACAATGATTTTAGGGTAAATAGATGGCAGATTGTCTGTGTGAATCAGCTCAGAAGCCTTTCCCCCATTGCTACTGTATACTGAAGGCCTACCTATGAGAGTGATGTTCAGCTAGGGGCTAGCAGGGGTCATTTAAAACAGCATTACATGTATTTACACAAACAATTAAATGTTTTTCCTTGTTTGGAGCCCAGGATTAAAGGGCTATCATGCAAGTTAAGCAGTCACTTTGAAGGTCACTCTAACACAACATGAAAGATGTTGCACTACAGTAGTTTTCCATGGTTCGTTTAAACCGTCCTTCCCAGGAAACACAAAACTTGTTTTCGATTCCTCTGAATCTGGCAGGATTCAGCACACTCATTCCTTAAAACATGACTGGTTACAGGCCATGGGCAGCACTAATGGCTTCACCCAAATAAAAAGATTTATATAGCTTTATCGTGCAGAATAATTATATAAGGAAAGGGCTTGGTCATTTTGATTAGGCAAGAAAAACACCGGATGTTCTGGAACTCCTCTAAATGTGACATTATAATTTTACTTCTTTCTTCTAATTATAATTGTCTTTTGAATTATAAGTAACTGAATATTTAGAAGCATTTTATGGCTGACACATCATTTGGCAGCTAAATCTCGATTGCATCTTTTGCCTGTACACGTATGGGACCTATTATACATGCTCCGGGCCAGGGTTTTTTTTGGATGAGGGATATTTCTGTAATTTGGATATTTATACTTTAAGTCTGCTAAAAATAATTTAAACATATAATAAACCCAATGGGACTGTTTTTCCCCAATAAGGATTAATCATATCTTAGCTGGGATCACATTCAAGGTACTTGTTTTCAATACAGGGAAAAAGTAAATACTTTTCAAAATTGTAAAATTTGCTAAAAATGGAGATGGCATTCCCATAATTTGGAGCTTTCTGTATAACAGGTTTCCAGGTTAACATACCTATATTTGGCTTTTTGTACTTTAAAAAGACTATGTGCCTTTTATGGGAGTAGTTTTAAGTAACATTTTAGAGCTAATTACAGATTCTGAAAGCCAAAAATCCCTTTATGGCTTCCTCTTGTTAAACAAAACCCACAAAACTACTATGATTAAAAGTTGTTCCTTCCACAATATATATATTTATAACTCTACCTTGGCATTGTCAGCATTTGCCACAAAATGTCCAGAGTTTGTCTTGTACTGGTACCAGACAAGCAGTCACTGCTGAAAGAATATGGGCAAGGAATGAGCAATGACCAATTAAAGTTGGTCTCAAGTTAACGGTTCAAAACCATTTTGATCAGCAAAGGAATGGTGGTCCTCTCATATCCCTGAACTCCCCTTTGATTATTGGGAAGAGGCGGCTGACGACATCTATAATATCCTTATTTCGGTAAGACACAGGTTTATCTAATGCACAACATTCCATCACCTGTATGTGACGCCTATGAAGTTGCACCAGATGGCATGACTCCCGCCCTAGATGTGGTACAATCTCGGCTGACTTTTTTCATATGATTTGGTCCTGTCCCCAATCCTACCAATTTTCGTTCCCAGTAATAGAATTCGTGGCAAAAAAAAACTGTAGCTATGCATTGGACGAGCACCACATGTCCTACATTCAAGGCCTAGAAGCAAATAGTTAACAAAGTGATCTCATTATATAAACAAACTTATGAAAATAGCGGATTTCATACCAAATTTGATAAGGCCTGAGGCCCCTGGTGTGACCTTGAAGATCTAGGTAACCATTTTTAGAGGAACAACCTGGTTAAAAAATGCTTTACTACCCTAATATAGAACACTGACAGTGTTAATATGGAGCACCCAACTGTTAACCCCTCTAAGGAAAATAGACTAGCAGATAATGTAGTATTTTATCTGCTGCAATGGATACAAAACATGGTGATGTAGTCTGTCCAACTGTATATGTGAGCCAGAAACTTTCAATTCTCTCTACTGAGTTGAATTGCATTTTTCTTTCTTTTTCCCTTATTTTTTGTTATTTACTGTTTGTTTTTTTGAAAATAATAAAGAATAATAAAGATAACCTCGTGTTTTTGGCATTTGGAGTTTAGTAAAGGAGTTTAGTGAAATCTTAAAGAGCCCAGATCCACTGCTGAAGTCACATTTCTGTTTTACCTGCTGATCCTGTGAGCAGCTTTGATACCTCCCTTGCTCTTCCCCTTAGTGTCAGCCACAACATGCCTCTTGTACTGGTAAGCACAGTGCATATACTGCTGGAGCTGACTTGTCTGAGGTTGAGGGAGAGGGTGAGACACTCTGAATGGGACAGAGCCAGAGAGGTGGTGGGTGGCCAATCTAAGAGGAGCAGAGCATGAGCTGAAAGCAGAGCTGTGGAATTAGTCTACTAGAAACATGCCAAGTAGGAGGAATAAAAATATAAATGTATAAAGCATGGCTGGAGGACACTATGCAATCAATAAGTATCCTAACATGCAAAAAAAAGAAAAATGTAGCAGTGAATAAAATGGAAAAGAAGTAATACCTGTGCCATATTTGCTAAACCACCACAGACTTTGCAATATTTCTTAGTCTACTAAAGTGTGTAGTGTATTGCTATTCCTTAATAGACTAAATGATAGAATAGCTAAATGGGGAGCAGTAGTCATTCAAGGGGATGATTGGTCACCCCTCAAACATCGGCCTTAGAACCCGGCTAAGAATACATTTTTGAGAGAATCCTGGTACTCCGAGACCTGAACACTCAATAATTATTTAATAACAAATAATTATATCTAATTTTTTCTAATGGATTGCTATCTCTGTGGTACAGTCTCCCTATAAATTGCATAACCAACTTTTGCTGAGCATTATTCCAACACACATACATATTTTACATATATTATTTTGCTGAGAGACCATCCATATTATAATAAGGTGACCCTTGAATAAAAAACAGTATTATGCAGCCAAATCCATGTATGCGCCCCCGCCAGAGGTGTAAAATCAAATGAAAAAGTGGTAACAACGATCGGGTTATAGCATTCTTATGCCACCAATGCAAATGTCATCTTATCACATTCCGAACAGCTGACACTAGTTTGTGTGTCTCCTTCCACACGAAGGGAGGGTTAATCCCCCCGAAACGTTGATGCACAGGTGGTAATCTCCCCACCTGCAACATACATGGTGTAGTGCTATTCTCTTAAATCTTCTACATTCCTTCCACAGAGTGACATGAAAGTGTGCCACAACAATGGCCTCTCTAAAGTATAATTTACATGGAGCTCATGCATGTTTAAACTTGCACCTTTAAATATCAAAAAGCATATTCATTTATTAAATATCATTTGAAAATGTAACCAATGAAAGTATTTTCTTAATTTTTCTTTTATATTCTAATGTTTTCATTCCTTATGCTTCTCCTAGTTTGTCAGGAGATTTAGCAAATAGGTTTTGTAAGCAGTGGCCAGACGTGGGGTCTGCCTGTTGTTACTGCTCATGTCATGCTGAACCGAAACACAAAAGAAATAAATCACCTGCTCTTTCTCAAAGAGTACAAAGGGCTGATTCATTCACTTACTATACAGGTAACACGGGCCGTTCCGGATGTAACTCCTACTGACTTATGGTACACACACACAGCAGATCCCATTGTACTCAAGGAAGTTTGATAAATCACCCCATCAATTTCTACACCTTTGGTAATCTGTTTATTTAACCTGTACATTCATATAGAAATTGTTGATACTTTTTTCTTAGTGTAGGTCAAGTCTACAAATATACAATTATATTGGGCTAATTAAAGACTAGATACCTTATTTACCAACATAAGGTGTTAACCCTACACATGCTACTAATGGGAGAAAAATTACATCAGGAAGCAACACATATAGCACTTGCACCTACCACTGGTAAGAGCAGCTGTGCTGTGAGCAATTGTGCTTCATTTGTGCATCAGGGGTTAAGCATAGAGCTCACAAATACAATAGAGCCCTATACTTGGAGGCACATTTATCAAGGGTTGAATTTCAAATTCATGGGAGTTTTTTAAACTCTCTTAAATTAAAATGAATTTGAAATTCAACTTGGGAAGATTTATTAAAAAAATAGATTTTTTTAAACTCGAACAGAAACGACCCGAAAACTCGAATCGAATTTGATTTGAATTCAAACTCAATACGAGCTTTTGGAACATCTCCAAATTGATCCCTGGACCTCTCCCTTGGCTTAAACAGTAATTTGGCCGTTATTAGGTGGCGAATAGTCAAATCTGAATTCTTAAAGGGCCAGAGTATGATAAATCTCAAAAATCAAATTAAAATTTTTTTAAAAACTCAACTAGAATTTAGATATTTCCCTATACGAATTTGACAGTTTTGACCATTAAAAAAAATTCTAATTTGAATTTTCAATTCGAAGCTTAATAAATCTGCCCCTTAATGTCTGTGCATGGCACCTAGAGCTCCGTGCACCACCTGGCACTTCTTACTTACCTAAGTCTATGTTTTGAACTTTGCCCAACTTCCCTCTATAATTATTGATAGACTATTGGAACAAATATGGGAAAGGATTTTAAAATGTTTCAAAGAGAGAATAGAGAATGGACATGACATACCATGCATTAGGTTCTGACAGTACCTTTTTATTAATAAAGCATAATATGAGAGACCAAATTTTCAGTCCTCATTAGGACCTTTATCAAGGATGTATATTTTATGGGTATGGCCAAAGCCGAGTTGTATACAGTATTAGAAATTGGATGGGGAAAACTGTCAGATTCCCTTGCTCCACGGATCATACACCAGTTGGTCAAAAGGACAGGTTACAGAACATATGCATTAAAAAGCTTCTGTTCTTAAGTTTCTACTCTGATAGCAGTTACCTGAAGTTGGTAAAGACAGGTTTCATTATTTTCTATGGGGCAAGTAGTCTGTTATTTCTCAACAGGAAACAATAAAACCTATTTCTAGAAAGTTACAAGTAGCAGCAATTAATCTCAGCAGGTTATAAGACTAAGGAGTAACTTTGATTCAGTGAGAATTGTTAATTAACGTTCTTTGAAGGGTAATCATAAAACAATAATGTCATTCAGAATAAGACTGTTTGATGTGTTCTGCGTTGAGAGATAATTTACCACCTATTTCTAGGTTGACTTTTGCCTGAAAAAAGCTATTCTGGCAGCAAATGCAAGAGGTAGTATGAGCATATAGCACTGTTGGAGACTGGAACTATGGCAACAACCCTCTAGGAGTTGCATGAATGTGAGCAATATGTTTATTGTTATTGAAGTTATGTGGGAAGTTTTGTTTTGAGTCTGTTTAGCAACACATTGCGTACTCATACTATGCAGAGTTATCTCTGGGCTGCAGGGTCGGACTGGGCCGGCAGGACACTGGAGGAAAACCCATGGGACCACCCACAGTCCGACACTGCTGGGCTGCAAAGAGGGTGCTGGAACACCCATGCGAGAGATTTCTGGGAAAATAAACCCAATGTTACGAATGGTGTCCCAAACCCAGAACAAAACCCAAGGTCCCGGCAGCGAACTAGACAAGATCAGGGACAGGTGGGTTGAAGAACACATCAGAAACACTAGAAATCGCACCCAGGAACTATTGAAAATAGACCTATACTGGCCAATGAGTAGTGGGTCAAGGGCCCTTTAAATATTTGAATTTCACGCTGCGGGCAATGATGTCACACGTGCATCAGATTGAAGAAAGTGGCGGCTGTGGGCTTCCCTCGCTGGACCACTGGACCCCCAGGTACCTTTACACCCAAGGAGAGTGGTACTGGTATGGGACATGTTAACCATGTTAACTGAAGTTTTCCAGATATGGGGTCCTTCTGTAATGTGGATCTCCATACCTTAGGTCTGCTAAAAAATCATTTAAACATTCATTTACCCCCCAGAGTACTTATGCCACATGTGTGTATACAAGGATTCTTAGATGACATCTACTGCTACTACACCAACTCCTAATCATGCCAGTACCCTCCTATAATAATTGCTATGAAGTGGATGGGCCCTACACCCTTACAGTGCAAATTTGGATTACACTAGTAAATCAAAACTTGCCTCTCATAAAGCTCACTTTGTTAGCTAGAAAAATATGGGGTCCGTGTTGGGAAGCAGGGCTAGGAGGTTGTGGTTCCCTCACATAAACTACAATCTGTAAAAAGCTTGATATGAATACCCAAGAGCACCATAATTGCTGACAGATATAACCCTGGTTGTTCGTGGAATCGGTCATGAGTGAACGAATAGTTCAAAAAGGATATAACCGCTCTGACTCACAAAGTGCTTATGATTAAGGGCAGCTCTGCCCGAAACTCGTCAAGCTACCATGCAGCAGGCTTTTAATATGGATTAATAAAATTTTGGCTTTTACTCTATTATCTGGTGTGCAGAGCTTCATCCTATATTCTCCTGAACGAATAGTTGCCTATGGTTTAAAGGCACTAAGGTATCAACCAAAACATTGAATGAAACATCAATGCAATGTAAAATGCTAAAATACTTTGTCATCGAAATTGTACTTAATATTTTAGCATCTTTATGTCATGGTTTGTCTTAGGTTATATATGTGTAAAACAATAAAAAAATTTTAAAAAAAAAACATTAATTTACCCCAACAGGATTGTTTTCCCACCAACGAGGATTAATTATAGTTGGAATCAAGTACAAGGTACTGCTTTATAAATTCAAAATAAATATTTTTTTCAACAGTTGAATGATTCATATCTGAACTAGCCCCAATCCGATGCTGATTGTGAAGGGAACTGATAGACTGTTGACTTGGTCAAATAAGGTCAGGTCAGCAGCAAATGTCTGCCCATTATTGGGCATGTAAAGACTTGGGATAAACTATTATTATTATAAAATGGACCCTAGTCAGATGTATTTTATGTGTTGTAATTCTGGTAATTTATTTTCATGATTCCATTAAAAAATGGTGTGACATCAAAACAAAGTTTCCTCCATGGTATATAATGATTCAAATAATGTTTGTAAATCATTTGTACAGTGATGTTTGCTGGAGATAACTGTTGATCTTATCACTTCATACAGACTCTTGTCTGAGATTCAGAGATATAATTTTGTGACAAAGCAAACTGGAAGGCTTTTGTTTTTTGGATTAAACAGCTTCCTGTTTTCTGTTTACCAAAATGCAATGCAGCATGACATTCAAGACAGTGAAATGAAACCCAAAAGGGAGTGCTTTATTTGCGACTACAATACATCTTGGGTGTGTGATGTATGAGTCAGGCTGGTGTGCACTATGATAATGTTCTAATGAACTACTTCCTGCCTCGTTTTTGTATTCAGACATAATAGGGGCATGTGCAACCTCCAGGGATGCACATCATAAGTAGATATGATTACAGTGGCTGAAACCATGGGCGTCCACAGAGGGGGGCAAGAGGGGGCAGTGCCCCCCCCTGGGACTGTGCGCGGTTTTTCCACGTCCAAACCCATCAATGGCTAGTTTTGGGCTAGTTTTAATAGGTGCCGCAGGTTTGGACTTGGAAAAACGACCAATGCCCAAATAGTAGCACGCACTGCTGGCTGCACCTGCCTGCACGCCGCCAGCCAGCCGGCAGCCGCAGGATAATTACGAACGATACGTTCTTAAAAGGGGCGGAGCCGGAGACTTGGGATTATCAGACTCAGACTAGAGAGGGCTCAGGGGCAGGCTGGAAGAACACGCAGCGAGCGTCCCTCAGGAGGAGGGCGGCCGCGTGACGTCATGATGCAGGGCGCGCAAAGCGCGGTGCCACCACGCCCGGCACGCCGACGCCTGGGCCTGTCTCTCTGGGTCCTCCTGGCGGGAATTGGTTGGAGACTGGAGTTGGACACGACGACGACACAGACAGTGCCGCTTTGCGGGACTTGTTAGTAGCTGTCTGCGACTGTGCGTTGTGTTTGTGTCTCTCTTATTTGTATGTAGGGCTGTTGGGCAGTATTGGGATCCTGTCATTGCCCGGTCCCCAATAAAACAATATTCGGTTGGGTGTGTCACAAGAGGACTCAAATGCTCCTTTATGTTGTACAGGGAACAGTAGATTTCTGATTGTAAGCCCACATTCAGTAAGATGTTCTGAAGCTCTTCTGTTGCTCTTCTGGATATATTATGTCTTGACTGGCACAGTTTTTATGAACACACATTTATAAGCGCTCAATGTATTCGCAGTACTGTCAGTACAGTTATGGGACCTGTTATCCAGACTGCTTGGGAGTTTTCCAGATATGGGATCTTTCTCTAATTTGGATCTCCATTCCTTAAGTCTACTAAAAAAATCATTTATTATTTAAACCCATTAGGATTGTTTTGCCTCCAATAAGGATTAATGATATTTAAGTGGAGATTGAGTACGGTTTTATTATTTCACGGAAAAAGAAAATGAAATTTAAAAATATGGATTATTTGGAAAAAAAAAATGGAATCTATAGGAGACAGTCTTTCTGTAATTCAGAGGTTTCTGGATAACGGATCCCATAGCTGTATCCTTTGATGACATAAACTTTTTGACGTGTACAGGTTACCTGCCCATTGTTCTGTTGCACATGCGAATGGCGCTGTGGTTGTGCGCACGTAATTCATTTGGCTATGACCTCCTACTAAGGGGGTTACAGTATTAAAGGGGAATCCAACCCCCTGGCGCTAACACCTCACCTCCCTCCTCCCCCCCACCTACCTCTCACCCCAGGCTATTGCCCCTAAGTTGCTACTTACCCCTCTGTCCCCTCCAGCGACGTTCACAGGGGCCATCTTCTCTTCCAACCGCTTCTTCCTGTATGCTGCTCTGTCGGCGGCGAATGCGCAGTAGGATGCCGGTACTACTGCGCATGCGCACAAAGTGTCCGAAGTTCAATCGCCGAACTTCGTGAACTTTGTACGCATGTGCAGTAGTACCGGCATCCTACTGCGCATGCGCCACCTGGCGCCGCCGGATCCCGAAAGAAGAGGTTTGAAGAGAAGATGGCCCTGTGAACGTCGCTGGAGGGGACTTACACAGAGGGGTAAAACAGGTGAACAGTAAATGTTATCTAATTGGTTGTGTTATTGTTTTCTTAGCAAACTTAATGCCTTGTGTTACCCCTTTTATTTACAGTGCCAACCAGGCAGTACCCAAAAGAACCCAATATTATTTGCAGTACCAGTCAGCCATCAGTCTGGGAAAAGTACAGACACTTAATTGATCTGATAACCATATTATTTTACTTTATTTTATTACGATTTTTCAATTTATGAATTGGGCTACTTTTAAAATGGCTACTTTTTGGCTAGTTTTTTTTATGGTCTTTGGCTGGTTTTGAAATGAAAACCTGGCAACCCTGATTGCAGTCTGCAGCCTTGTACTTGTGAGTTCTGGGGGTATTTATACAATTACTTGCCCCTGTGCCATCTGTTTGTGTGTTCTGCTGGTATTTATGTATGTACTTGCCCCTGTACCATCTGTTTGTGAGTTCTGGGGGTATTTATGCATGTACTTGCCCCTGTACCATCTGTTTGTGAGTTCTGGGGGTATTTATACATGTACTTGCCCCTGTGCCATCTGTTTGTGAGTTCTGGGGGTATTTATACATGTACTTGCCCCTGTGCCATCTGTTTGTGAGTTCTGGGGGGATTTATACATGTACGTGCCCCTGTGCCATCTGTTTGTGAGTTCTGGGGGTATTTATGCATGTACTTGCCCCTGTGCCATCTGTTTGTGAGTTCTGGGGGTATTTATGCATGTACTTGCCCCTGTGCCATCTGTTTGTGAGTTCTGGGGGTATTTATACATGTACTTGCCCCTGTGCCATCTGTTTGTGAGTTCTGGGGGTATTTATACATGTACGTGCCCCTGTGCCATCTGTTTGTGAGTTCTGGGGGTATTTATGCATGTACTTGCCCCTGTGCCATCTGTTTGTGAGTTCTGGGGGTATTTATGCATGTACTTGCCCCTGTGCCATCTGTTTGTGAGTTCTGGGGGTATTTATACATGAACTTGCCACTTTGCCATCTTTGTGTGAACTAGGGTTGCCACTTGTCAGACAACCGGTATTTTGAAGGGTTGCCCGGGTCAAAACTTCCTGGATGGTTTTTCAAATTAGGGAAACTGTGCAGGATTCCCTTGATTGACCAGGCGATCGGCTGATCACCGTGGCATAGCTCCACCCCCTGATGGCAGCGACACACCCACCTATCTCACAGGCCCGCCCACAGATGCCTCCTTGCCCCACCCTGGAAAATTTTCTGCGGACACCCATGGCTGAAACTCATGCTAAAATATCATAAATTCAGAAATGTTTGCATAAAATAGCAAACTTGCAGAGTAGTCTATAAATGAGGTTTATTTTTAAGAGGTAAATGCATTGTGGCTCTGGGCTTTCATGCAATACAGAAATGCTTTAGCTATGAAATGTTACAATTAAATAGAGAGCCACAAATATTATCACCCTTGAACGGGCATTTATTCATATAAGCAGAAGTTTCCATAGAGTGCAGCAGCTTTTCTAGAAGGCATAAATACATCGCTGCTATAGTGTTGCTATTATTGCCTTGTATGTTGACATTGACTGCCAAGACATGCCTTTTCTAATGTGCATACATGTAACTGAATGCAAGAAAGGAATGTTCTGGTCACACAATAACTCAGGCCCACATAAGCTTTTGTTTATGACTGGGATTATTGACAACAGTGGAGTAAATAAGGGCCCCTGTGCTGCTGAGGGTCTGGGTCTTAAGGGGGCTCCAGCCAGCAGAGCACAGCTGTTAATTGCATCACCACTGTACTGATTTATAATGAATGGAGTAGGCCTAAAAAGGGGGGGGGCTGTTTGTGGGGGGCCTGGGCCTCCAACTTTATGCCACTGATTGATACAGACAGAATTTGAGCAATAGTCTCAGAAAACTGGATAATGCTTTATCTGAATAACACTAGGATGAAATTGGTGGATTTTATATAGACAGAGTCAGAAAAATAGAAACAAAATAAAAAAAGGCCTCCTGCATAAGAATATTAATACACAAAAATCGGATCGAGAAAAACTCGACTTTTTCAGATTGTCGCGCGAAAACCAAAACTTTTTCTGATTGTCTCAAAAAAAAAGATCTGAATTTTTTTGGATTTGACACCCACAAAGTCTGAATATTTTGTGAAATCCAGGGTAAAGCCCTGAACATGTTTGGATTATCGTATGAAATATCTTCAAATTGCAAAGAGGATCTCTGCCATCGACTTCTACAGGACCTCGACAGGTTGAAGATGGAGTATTTTCAGATTTTGGACTTTTTGTAGCCTCCCGGTATAATAAATCTCGAGAAAAAAAAATTCCACTAAAAATTTGGATTTTATAAAAAAACTAAAATTTTTGGAGTTTATAGCATTTGAACTTTAATAAATAACCACCTGTATGTTAGACTTAAGACCAACTACCCCTTTAAGACTGCCACAGAGATCTGTTATGGTGGACTAGAGACAGTAACGGCCTGAATATGGACTTAAATAGTTTAATCACAGGGTCCTTGTCTAAAAAATGCCATCTATGGTTCGAGACCTTTGCTGGTAAGAGAAGGTTATGAGAAATTCTTGACAGCATTAGGATTAGCATCTTCAGAACATATTGGTTACAGAAACATGAACTGTTTACGAACAAGACTAATGGACCTTTCAGCCGAGTACTACATTAGATGTTTTGCTCACATTCTCTAGGGGAGGGAAGGTAAACATATGTACAAGGGATCATTGTTACAGCCAGAACAAGAAGTCTTTGACTTAAATATGTGATAAGAAATGCATTATCCCCAGGGAAGGTTATCAGCACTGAGTTCTTACATTCGATTCTAAAAATAAAGAATACATACATCACAAATCTTTTACTTAGTAAACATGCAGATACTCTGAGGGATGTGATATTGTGGGATAACTGTGCTGTTTACCATACTAATGTTTATTCATTTTTGTATGTTTTATATATATATATATATATATATATATATATATATATATATATATATATATATATATATATCAATAATCTTCAGACCAGCACTCCCTTTAAAAACTTGGTAATTTTATTATTATTCTGTAGTATAAATTCCAGACGTTTCGGTCTACATTTGGACCTTTTTCAAGGATGGGCGCTTTTTCCTGCGCTGCGCTTTCTTTAGTTCAGCAGCAGGGGAGCACAGGAGACACACTCAATTATTGTGAAGGGGGCTGTACTCACACAGACGTATGTAAGCGCCAAACGCAGGTGGGACGCAGCATGTTGCATTTCCCCTGCGTTCAAGGCATACATTGCATGTAAGCGCCAAACGCAGGTGGGACGCAGCATGTTGCATTTCACCTACGTTCAGCACATACATGCGTCTATGTGAGTACAGCCCTCTACTCCTGCGCTAAGAAAGTACAACGCAGGGGAGCGCAGGAAAAACCACCCATGTGTAAGAGCCCTTAGACAGTTTTGTACTGCTAGGAAGGCTTCAACTAAATTATTATTAGTAGAGGTATGGGACCTGTTATCCAGCATGCTCGGGACCTGGGGTTCTCCAGATAAAATAAACGAAAACATTAATTAAACCCAATAGGCTTGTTCTGTTTCCAATAAGGATTCATTATATTTTAGTTTAGATCAAGTACAAGGTAATGTTTTATTATTACAGAGACAAATGAAAACATTTAAAAAATGTTGATGATTTGGATGAATGGAGTCTATGGGAGACGACTTGCCCATAATTCTGAGCATTGTGGATAACGGGTTTCCGGATAATAGATCACATACCTATTTTAACAACATGTTTATAAAGTGCCAACATATTCCTGCACACTATACAATAAATGGGTTTATACACTGAACATGCAGAATTACAGCCAAAGCCACCAATAACCAACACAAGAGGTGAAGAGAGCCCTGCCCAAAAGAGCTTACAATCTAAAAACTTTTTCATTAAACACCAAGGGAGTCAGTAACACAAACTGTCTATGCATAGCCTGGATTCAGTGAACCCTAAGATTGCTGATACTCAGCTGAGCCAAAACTCTGGCATTAGCAAGCTAAATGGCAAATATCTCACAAACCTCTCAAAGTAGAAATTAATATAAACTGCAAAAGTGCTCAGAGAAACACTCTGAATAAGTTAATATCAATTTATTTTCTTTTAATTCTCCGTCTCAGCCAAGTTATTAAATGGAGAAGGAGAGAGAAGGAAAGAAAATTTGAAGGAAAGAAAATTTGAAGGAAATGTAGGTCCTCTTTAATGGCAGATTTGTCCCTGTCTATTCTCTGCTCAAATATTTTCATATCATTATAACAGCCAATTTTCCTACAGTTATAAATGAGATGTTTCATTATACATCTCCTTTCAAAACAGATTCCATTTAACTATCCAGTGAAGATCGCAAGAGCGATTTATCCTGGCGTTCATCACTTTCATCAGCACTTTTTATAAATGTGCTCAAGGCACCAATGTCACAGATATATGAATACACTGTTGTGCCATGTATTCTGCTATAGATCTTTTAAAACTGGGTACAGCAATTTCATGTTCACACCCATATTTCACCTTAACTAACATGCAGCCCAGGTTTCAAGGAAAATATGCATTAAAACAAATGTCACCATTGCTGGCATTCAGGCTAGGCTCCTTATCAACTGCCTCGCACAACCCCAGGAGTCTGCACCACAGTTTGGCATCTACTAAAATCAATTGTTCTGCTAAAAGTATGCTGAGCTGAGTCATATAGCCTGTCTAGCTTTACTCAGGTTACACCAGGTATAGGCTAATTCGCATGCATAAAATATACCCAGATATTAAATTAAGAATATATTATTAATAATATAAATCAGATGTAAACATTTCAACTGGAATCAAGATAAACAATCAGCACAGGACAGATCCCATTAAAGGGTAAATAGTACTTTTAGAACACTGTACATTCTAGAATTTATTACGCAGCAAAGTCAAATAGAAGGGAATTAAAGAGGTTTCTGTCATAAAGTTTAAAATAAGAGTGCACAATGAATGTGGCCATTGTAAGCTTTTTATTGCTTAAAATGTCTTAAGTTGTAAACTGGAATGAGTTATAGAGATTATGTGTCTCCTATTCTACTACAATTAGTTGGAAGAGCATAGCTGCACCCTCGTCTACAGTAGTGAAAACTTGCCCTGCTTGGTACATGCTTACTACAGCTCAATAGAATTGAATTTAAAAAGACAGAGAGCAGTATATGGTTTTCAAATGAAAAAACGTTAAAAGCAAATCACAATGTGTTTCTATAATATTAACACTCTTGACACACATCCGTCTTTTACAGATGCTTATGAATTTTTTAAAGTGATTTTTCCCAAAAATATGCAGTAATTCAGCCTTGCTGCTCATGGGTATTCATATACAAAGGGTGGTCCTGTTATGTCTGTATATATATATATATGCATAACAGGAGTACGATATATTGTTTTACTACTACAGAGAAAAATATTGAGATGGCCTTCCTGTAATTTGAAGCCTTTTGGATAATGGGTTTCTAGATAATGGTTCCTGTAACTCTGTGCATAGATCCCTGACCTTAACCCAAATTAACATTTGTAAGATGAATTACATATATATATATATATATATATATATATATAGCCAACTGTATATGGACACTTGCCTGTCCAACATATATATATATATATATATATATATATATATATATATATATATATATATATATATATATATATATATATATATATATGGCCAACTGTATATGGACACTTGCCTGTCCAACATCTAATTCCACCTATTGTCTTCATACAAAGTTTGTCCTATCATTGCTGCTAAAACAGCCTTTGCTGTCTGTTGGTTAAATATACTTCCTTCCATTCATAAGAGGCTGTGCAATCAGTGCTGGCTCATCAGTGTTCTTATTCATCTTACAAATGTTCATTTGGGTTAAGGTCAGGGATCTATGCACAGAGTTACAGGAACCATTATCTAGAAACCCATTATCCAAAAGGCTTCAAATTACAGGGAGGCCATCTCATTTTTTTTCTCTGTAGTAGTAAAACAATATAGTGTACTTGATCCAAACTAAAGGTGGCCATACACGGGCCGACAAAAGCTGCCAACAGACCGAGTCGGCAGCTTATTGGCCCGTGTATGGGGCCCCCTGATGGGCTTCCCCGATCGAGATCTGGCCGAAAGTCGGCCAGATCTCAATCTGATGGGACTAAAAATCCATCTGTTCATTGATGCGGTCCCGCAATCCGACCGCCCGTTACCATTCGTTAGGATCCGATCTTTGGGCCCTAGGGCCCACGTCCGGATCAGCCCGATATTGCCCACCTCAAGGTGGGCATATCGGGGAGAGATGCGCTCGTTTGGCGACATTGCCAAACGAGCGCATCTCTCCGTGTATGGCCACCTTAAGATATACTCCGTGTATGGCCACCTTAAGATATACTTATCCTTAATTGAGGCAAAGCAAACCTAATGTTTAAATGATTTTTAAGAAGACTTAAGGTGGCTATAGACGTAGAGAGCCGCTCATTTGGCGATGTCGCCAAACAAGCGGATCTCTGCCTGATCTGATCGTGGGCCCTAGGTCCCAATGATCGGATCATAATGTAGGAGAAGGGGAGGTCGGATCGTGGGATTGCATACACGCAGAGTTGCAGCCGCGATCCAATGGGATTTTTTAACCCGCCTGATCGAGATCTGCCCGACTTTCGGCCAGATGTCAATCGGGAAAGCCCGTCGGATGGTCCCACACACAGGCTAATAAGCTGCCGACTCGGTCTGTTGGCAGCTTTTATTGGCCTGTGTATGGGGGCCTTTAGGGGCAGATTTATCAAAGGTGAAGTTATAGAGTTTTTTTTACCTCGAATGACCTGGAATAACCTCAAAACTCGAATTGTATCTTATTTAAGAAAAAACTCGAACGAATATTACTGACTCGAAAACTCAAATCAAACTCTAATCGAGTTTATACTCAGAAAAAAGTAGAATACCAGAAAGGCTATTAACATCTTCTAATGGGTCAATGGACCTCTGCCTGACTTCTAAATGAACTTGGCAGTTTTTAGGTGGCGTTCGATCGAATCGAGTTGTCCCCAGGGTCAAGGTATGATAAATTTTGAATTCAAATTCGAGTTTGGATTATTCCCAACTCAAATTTGTAAGTTTTGACCAAAAATCACAATTTGAACCTTAATGTATGGAGACACAAATTGCAGATATATACCTTATCTGGGAAATACCAGGTTCCGAGCATTCCGGTATACACCTGTATTCCTGTATTCTGCTACTGAAATAGGAAAGGGCATTTATCAATCATTGCCACAAAGTGGAAAGCACAGAATTATCAAAAATTTAATTGTATAATGCAATGATAGCTTTTGGCTTAAATAACCATTTCCATTAAATAAGAGGAGTGTCCACATACTTTTGGCCAAATAACGTATCATGGGTGGCCATTCGTGCAGAATTCACGTACACACACATACATATATAGACAGTCACAAAGAAGAACAAATTGAGATCAAACATGATGTCATCCACTTTACAGAACGTGGAACAGAACATATGACCTTCCGTTGTTCTTGCCTGTGGTTGAACTGCAATTGTATATGTGCATTTAAGTAGATTACAAAGTGTGTGAGCTCCATTGGCTTTACTTTGTCTGCTCTTTGCAGGTGTAGATGTTGCCACAAGCAACTAAATCTGATTATTCCGTTGCTAGAGGAGAAGTTGGTTAAATTGGATATGAAGAAAACTGGACATAATGCTCTGTCTTTGAAACCTGCATTGTGCGTTAACATTTTATCAGCCCACCCTTCGCAAACAGGAAGAATGCAGCAAAGTCACAGCTATATGAACTATCACTCAATTCCCACAGGATCCCACATAAACCTTACCTTTGGCCTTCTCTACTCCTCATTCACTGCCTTGGCGTCTTAACAGCCTGTTTTTTAAAAACAAGAAAGACATTTGTGTACCCTTTGTTGCTTGCTGGAATGAAGTTAATTTTGCAGATAGTTGCTTTCATTCATTAACACGGGTGCAAAAAAAGTCTACCTATACCAACAGATAAGGCCCTGTTTCACATACTAACGATTGTTTACACATAAGTTGAATTTAAAGGAGAACTAAACCCTAACAATTAATATGGCTAAAATGCCATGTTTTATTTACTGAATCTAATGCACCAGCCTAAAGTTTCAGCTTCTCAATAGCAGCAATGATCCAGAACTTCAAACTTTTCACAGGGGGTCACTATCTTCGAAAGTATCTGCAAAACTCAGTGCTCAGTGGGCTCTGAGAAGCTGTTGAGCAGCTAAGCTTAGGGGTCATCGCAAATTTTCAAACAGAAAATGAGGTTGGCCTGTAATATAAGCTGATGCTACAGAGCTGATTATTAAATTCTGATGCTAATTGCACTGGTTTTTGTGCTTCCATGTATTCATTATCTGTATTAATTACTAATCAGCCTTATATTGTGACATTTCTATTCTATGTGTACTGTATATTGTGAGTGGGTCCCTAAGCTCAGTAAGTGACAGCAGAACAGAGCATGTGCAGTGAATCAGTAGAAAAGAAGATGGGGAGCTACTGGGGCATCTTTGGAGACACAAATCTTTACTGCTAAAGGGCTGTGGTTGCCTTGGCTTGTACATAAACCCAAAGCATAATGTACATTTCTAGCCTACGTCTTTAGTTTAACTTTCCTTGTCCTTTAAGTCTAATTAATTAGACAAGTTTATGCATGTGAATTGTTGCAGCATCACCATCAGTATAGTTACTCTATAATGTGATGCTGTATTTTCACAGATTATAAATCTACATAAAATCTAGGATGAAAACATGTACAGTATCTCTCATCCCCCTTTCAGTTGGTATACATACAACAGGGACCTTAGACTGTTAGCTCCCAGTCCCCTAGGACAGAGAATGATTTATAATCTCTTTAAAGGAGAGCTGCAGAAAATGTCAGTGTTTTATGAACAATTATAATGTTCTTTTACAACATATTTAGGGGGACCAGTATTTAAGGGTCATTTGCCATGACCACAAAGTGCTAGAGCACTAAGGGGCACGAAGGGGACATGCCAACCCACCCCTCGACAATACAGCACTGCAGAACACAGACAGCAGTGTACTAACGGGTCTCTGCATTTAATTTTTGAGCGCAAAGACCTGCAGCCATTTAGGAAAGAGCACGGTAGAGAGCTCGTTTGCTCTTTTGGACTTTTCACCCAGTTGAACTCTTTTGTCTTTCATGAACTCTGTCGCATTGTTCCAAATTAGCACCAGAACTTCCGACCACAAAAATATATAAAGCTGTGGAAAGGTTTCATAAACAAAGATCTAGCAAATCCATTTCAGTGAACATGCAAACTGAAGCAAGCACAGTGAATGGATCCAGTATGCACAGCACCCGGTAATTCTGAAATTGTCATTGTTAAGTAAAACAAAGAGTAGGCAGGAGCAGCACGTGGATTCTAGGGAGTTTTCATTGAAGCTTCACTGATGCATCAAATTATGCTGACATAACCATAACACACTATCGGGCGTGTGGAGCACTGCCCAAAGCTATAAGCGACCACCTGCAAACACCCAGGAAGTGATGATTTCATCTTGCACCAACACCCTTTTTTTTTTTTGTAAATGATATTTACTAAGACTTTGCAAAGGAAAAGAAAGAGAAAGTTTATACA
Organism: Xenopus laevis; assembly: GCF_017654675.1. NCBI lineage: Eukaryota > Metazoa > Chordata > Amphibia > Anura > Pipidae > Xenopus > Xenopus laevis. Next base: position 100,469,865 of record NC_054383.1, read on the forward strand.
ATACCTGCCTTTTCAACTCAGTTTGCTGTTATTTTAAAGCAAATATGACCTAGATTTTTTTTAACTCACTTTTGTCATATTTATTTATTTTTTTATTACTGCACCTGAACACCTTTCCATAAATTGATGTATTATCACAACTCATATTTTGAATTTAAATGAATTACCCCTAAGTATTGGTGTTGGGGTTGCAGTTCCATAGCAACTAAAAGTATGCTGGCTGAGTTATTCTCATGCAGATGTAAAATAATTCAATTATTGTTTAATAACATATAATTTGCTGAGGTTGGAGCTGGAACCAAATCACTCATGGTCTCTGAATAAGTGATAATACCTACGGTATGTATAATGGTGGCCATACACGGGCAGATAAAGCTGCCGATATCGGTCGTTTGGACCGATTTGACAGCTTATGTGCCCGTGTATGGGGGCTTCCGACGGGTCTTCCCGATCGATATCTGGCCACGATATCGATCGGGAAGGTTTGATTTTTAACCGACCGACCCGTCGGAGCCCCTTGGCGCATTGTAATTCGATTGTTCGGCCATATGGCCCAACGTTCGAATTACCCCCAATATAGCCATGCCGTTAGTGGCATATCGGGGAAAGATCCGCTCGTTTGGCGATGTCGCCAAATGAGCGGATTTTTGTGTCTATGGCCACCTTAAGTAATGAAAAGTAGTAAATATATTTTCATATTTGTTCATTAAACATGCACATATTTGTGGGATGCAAAGTATTTCAGCCCGTTCACCATGGTAAGCATATAGATACACCTGCGTAGTCTGCAGTCATTTCAGTGGCAGGATCATAAATCAACTACTGTAGCACCATCACACTACATGATGAATATATTTAGAAAGATTCAGAAATGCACTTATGCAAACCTGTATCTGGCACTGTTCTATTGTATTTCTCTGTGTCGGCTATGCTCAAATTTAGGGGGTTGTTCCTAATGTAGTTTGGAGCGGTATATTACCGTTTTCTTGAACCCTATGCCTCCCAGGATGCTAGAGGCCACATGTGATCCCCACTAGCAATACAAGGAATTCCTAAAACGACAGCAGCGCTACACAGTGTCATCCTAAGCAAATAGAGGTTTAGGCTACTACACATTCTGAAAGTGGAATTAGCAACACTAAACATTTGGCTTTTAATACAGGTATGGTATCCGGAAACCTGTTATCCAGGGAATACAAGAAGGCCATTTCCCATAGACTCCATTTTAATCAAATAACTCAAATTTTTGAAAATGATTTCCTTTTTCTCTGTAATAATAAAACAGTACCCACTAAGATATAATTAATCCTTATTTGATGAAAAACAATCCATGTTTAAATTTTTAGTAGACTTAAGCTGAGGATCCAAATTATAGAAAAAAACCATTGGACTGTTTTTTTCAGTATGTATACATCAAACACATCTAAAGACACAAGTGATTGATTTCTCTAAAATGTTAATTTTTCTTTTTATTTTATTCATGCTATTTGTTTTCCACCATGACTATGGCACCTACTGGACCCGTCAAATTAGCCTAATACCATCCATAGTACCATAAATGAGCAGTGAAGAAGACACAGGAACCCAGATTTGGTTTGGCAGTTTGGTCAATTTGAACCAAAGGGCCGGAGCATTTGGGCATGTATGACATTCTGGAGTGGGAATTATGTTCAAAAGATTATCCAGTCAATCTGTCCAAACTGACAAAATTTGTCTGCTGGTGCCCTTTGAGGGATTTGACATTGGCAGGTGATGAGGTGGAAGAAGCCACAGTACCTCCTTGTATTATTACAGATATGTTTTGTTTGGGGCATTGGCTCTATCATATAGAACAGTGCTACATAGCAACCCAAGTGAATTGCCATATTGCACAATATTCACACAATAAAATGGTTGGCCCACACTGGTCATTCAACTCTAAGGTCAGTCAGTGTATAGCAACCTGTAGTATCAGGTTTACCTCATTTCCAGACAGAAAAGTAGTAAAACCAAATAGTTTCATACTATGCTTGGTTTTCTAACAGGCTGATTGAGTTTAAAGCCAACAGGAGCCACTCTTGGAACATAAATCTAAATTATTAAAGTCAGTATCCAAAACTTCAATCTAACTGCTGTCTTGTGCAAAGCAAAAGAGGCCAGATTTCTGACTTGTCTACAATGAAATCAGATAACCTTGCAGGTCCTGTTTTGTGACCATGAGGAATGAAGTTGGAGGCTGCAAGCAGATGAACATGTCTTCTTTTCTTCGTAGTAGATTTAATTATAGGCCCGTATTTAATCTACTTGCAGGACAAAGTGATACATAGAGATAAAGCAAGGACAACCTTGCAGATGTTTTTTAAAACATTTACAAACATTAATTTTACTTATTACATCGACCTTCCGCAGAAAAGTGAAACTCTGGCACTGAGCAATAGCGAATTTCACCCGTTTCGCTTCAACAAAAATCCGCCACCGGCGAAATGACGCAGATTAAAGTCTATGGGCGTCAAAAAAATCTTGACGTGCGGCGAATTTTTTGACGCGTCTTTTTTTTTTCACACGCTGCCATACAAGTCTATGGGCATCATTTCCGCGGCGAAACAAGGTGAAAAAATTCACCTATCCCTACTGAGCAATAATCCTAAATCGTTGGGTACATGTAACATAGAGCTGACAGCTAAAGTGCTGGCACTGAGATCTGGCAGTTAATAGATTGAAGAGTTTCCTACTTATGACTTGCTTAATATCAGAGGGAGGATGCCCACGGTGAGTCACAGGCATTTAAATTAGCATTACTTGCATTAGCCCTCAGTCAATTATAACCCACTACACAATATTCTAATAAGTATTGCAAAAAATGTTTATTTATATTATTAAGATAATAAGATCTTAGTGGCAATATTCCATAACAGTACTTGGAAATGAGTTACTGAAAGCAGACATGACAACACAAGCCATGTAAATGCAGTTTACTATAGCGAATTATAGACAAAACAAATCGAAATAGAACAAACAGTAATTATCAATAGAAGACAAACACCCAGTGAGTAAGCGGTGATTTGACCTGATTTGAATTAAATACCAATTATATACACATCCTGCTAGGCTTATCTATCATAATAGTATGAATGATGAAGCAGATCATTAACTTTAAACTTATTTTAGCATGTAGTGGCACAGCATTTCACAAAAGAAAACTTTAGTTTTTACAGGAGGACTGACTTTGCATAATACTGCCAACTGGCTTTCACCAACATAAGAGAAATATGGTACTTCAGTGACAATTTCTATACAATGGTAGTTATAACCCCATAATTGATGGCTTATTCAAGTCTCAGTAGCTGTGAATAGCAATTATAACTTTATAAGAGGTGCTGGTGGTGAGTAGGTGATCATTAACATGGTCACCGACTCATTATTACTTATACAAGTTGAACGTAGATCACTTATGGGTATGCAAGTGCTATTTTTGTTGTATTTCACAATTATGAAAGCACAATTCTGTGCTGTGAAATGTGCATCTACAAGAAACAAATTTCATACATACAGCTTGTTTCATAGGGGAACAAAACTAGTTTTCTTTTCATTATAAAGGCCATTTAATAGGACAGGGTAGGGTGTTCAGTGCAAAAAAACAGAGCGGCTTTAAGTTTGTAGCAGAACATATTGAGATAAATTCAGACTTCGATAAATAACGCCCTACGTCTACTAATAAAATAATTTACTAACAATTGAATTTAGATTTTTTCCAAAAATCTCTAAAAAATTGTTGTTTTCTAATTTTTTAAAAAAAGCGAGATTTACCTATATGCAAGGCTTAATTACATAAGCAACCAGGCAGGGTAGGAAATGACTAGGAAAGGGTCTGAAAACAAAGGATAATAAAAACCAACTGATAGGGTGCTTAGAATTAGATTCATCTATTCTACACATCCTAAAGTAAATATAAAGATGAACTTCCACTTAACACTTTACAGTGAACGTCCTGTTTTCATCACAGCTAAATACACATTAGGTTGAACATTGTAATTTACTATTGCAACCATGTACAGTTATGGGATTCATTATCAGGAAATCCATTATTCAGAAAGCTCTGAATTACGGGAAGGCCAATTTCAGAGAATTCCTAGCGAGAAAAAAAAATCAGAAAACCTCTAAAAGTCCAAATTGATTTAAAGCTGTCCAATACAATCAGCACCAATTGACTTCTATAAGATGTGACAACTTTTACCTTGTATTTGTTGTATATTGTGATGTTTACACTTAAATCTCGCTTTTTTTAAAAAATTAGAAAACAACAATTTTTTAGAGATTTGTAGAAAGAAATTCAATTGTTAGTAAATTATTTTATTAGTAGACGTAGGGCGTTATTTATCGAAGTCTGAATTTATCTCAATATTTTCTGCTACAAACTTAAAGCCGCTCTGGTTTTTTATGCTTATTTATTATTACATTTCCCGAAAACTTGCTTTGCGGAAAAGAAAATCAGATTTTAGCGATTTTTTTTGATTTTTCATTAGGTTTTCACGATTTTTTGGATTTTTCACCCAAAATCTCTTATTTCTTATACTTTTTGCCCGAAAACTCAAAAACGTTGGGGTATTGCACAAAACCCAGCGCAAATCAAAAAATCATTGGGACTTATTCCATTGACTTATATGCAACCTCAACAGGTCTGAGATGCTGGATTTTCAGATTCTGACGTTTCCATCCTCAGGGTTTAATAAATTCTGAAAAATGTGTGATTTTTTTAAAAGTCAGATTTTATATAAAAAATCACAAATTTTTCCATTCCATTATATCAAAACTTCCATGATTGTTATGAAAGCCTTGAAAGAATTAACACATCTATCTAACCTGATATAGGTGTCAGTTCATCAGAATGTGGTCAACTGCTTTGAGCAGTCATACACCATTCTGTTCTACGAGGAGCGCTGGGCTCATGCACTAGTAATGGCTCATTAATAATGGCTCATAGACTGGAGCTTCTGTAGACAAATTTGTATCTAGCCAGTCCCACCATCCATATGGCATTGGACTAGAGGTAAATGTCCTCCTCCATACTTTGCCTTTTAACTGAGCTAGTACAAGTAATTTGGAGTAATAAGCTCTAAGGGGGTTATTTATCAAAGGGTGAGTTTTGTGAGTTTTTTCCTACAACCTCAAAAATAGTTTTTTCCTCCAAAAAAGAAATCAAAAAAGTATTATAATTACAAATACATTTATTGTAACTGTTTGCATATCCTCTATTCTACTTTTGCTTTTTCATTGGACTCATTATATTTTGGTAGTGTTAGGAATTGGCTTTCAGCACTATTTTTTTTGCTTATTTTCCGGTTTTTCTTACCTCAAATAAACTCACAACTCGAATGTTTGCTCATTTATTTGAAAAAACCCGAATGTAAAAAACTCAATTGAATGCAATCAGGCATTAAAATTTGAATAACCAAGTTAGCAGTGAAAAACACCTCAAATACCTCACACTGATAAAAACATAAAAAAATCTTCAAATGGTTCAAGGACAGCTGCCATTGACTTCTACATGAACTCAACAGGTTTTAGATAGAGTATTTTTGGATTCAGACTTTTTGCAGCATCAGTGCAATTGCAATTGATTTTTTTTTAATCCAAAACATCATTCATTTTTACTGAAAGTACCCTCGAAAAACTCAATTTTTTTGGGAAAACCACAACTGCAACTTTAATAAATAACCCCATAAGTGAAGGTCATGTATTGATGATATACCTTGTTGTTACTGCATCTTTCGGTTGAGATTTTGGCTGCATACCATCTGAGGAACAAGCTATTCAGCACTGCATTTTCTATGTATTATCTTTAGAACACAGGCAGATCAGAGGGTACATCTTGTTAACAGATTTTTTTTAATACTTTTGTAATTTTAAAACCTCAGGTTATTCTGCAGTGAAACCAACATTTCTCAAGTAGGACAACTGTGTCCTCTAGGTGAAAAATTAATGTCTCGTCAACCAAGAGTATACAGCTTGTTTTTCTCCAGCAGCTAAGGGCAGCAAGCCTACCAAGGCCTAAGGATAGCTCTGACTTCCTGTGCATGATATGCCATGGAGTCCAGCAATTAGCAATTAGAATGAGTCGGTAATAAAAATCTGTGATCTGTGAAAGACTCGGCATTAGTATTTCCAGGAGACTTGTCACAGCCCATGAAGCATAACCCTAAAGCATGTTTTTATAAATATGTCTCTTACAGATTCTATGTAATAGCCTTTTGTTAAAAAGATAAAAGTAAGGGACATTTCATCTTAAAAGTAACTTTTAATAGGATGTAGGCAGTGCTATTTTAAGTCTATTTGTGCTCTGACAATTGTATTTTATTTAATGTTGTTTTGAACTTTTATTTGAACTTATTTAACTTTTTGTACTCAGGGTGTATTTAGGTTTTGTGCCACCCTAGGCATCGGACCTATGAGCACCCCCCCATCTGCACGGGCATGTGACATCACTCCTGCGTGTGATGTCATTTCTGCAGTGGCATGCCTCCCGAAAACCCAGGTAACCCTAACCCCCCTAGCTCCGCCTCTGGATTTAGATAGCAAGCTCTCCAGTGGAGGCTGGGAAATTAAAGCCTTTGCACAGGACCTCAGGTGCATTTAAATAAATATAAATATATATATATATATATATATATATATATATATATATATATATATATATATATATATATATATATATATATAACATCGTATGAAACTGCGGTCTTTTCCTTTTTTTTAACTCTTTATTTCTTTATTTTGTTGATTTGACTACATTTTCTGGAAATTTTCTTTAACATTTAAAAATAAAAACCAACTGTTCTGTTGTCACATTTGCAGCGCTGCAGAACAGAGAGAGCTTCTTAGATATTAGCAGACGAACAGGCTACAGAAGGATATCTGAAGCAGATATATAGTAATATATCAAAGATATATTAATATATTAAACATAGTTCTATTATTGGCTTCTGCTTATTTATTAGATATAGTTCCAGTATTCAGAGGGTGTGGATTTTGAAACCTTTATGTCTTGCTTCCTGGATTTTTATAATCTTTTTCTGCCAATATCAGTCTGACCTATTCATGTGAAAACCACAAGAGTCAGCAAAGTGCCTTAGTAACACTGAAATGTAAAAATGGATCTAGAGATTGTGCCCTGGTTCCTCCGTGAGGTCACATGCCAAGCAAACAAGAAAGGAAGTCATGAAGCTGCATCGCAGTCTGGGAATGTTTGGATTCACTTTCAGCATGAGGTTCATGTTTCTGAAATTAACATCTCCCTACAAGTGCTTTATATAGCGCTATGCTGTACATGTTGGAAGGAACCCAAAAACAGCTAATTGTTTTCACAGGGCACGTTTCTTATAATGAAATGCCTCAGCACATTTACAGTGACATGCTAGTGATTTCAAAACCATAATTTTGGGTGAGAAGCATTTGCAACAGAACCCTTAAATGGATGCATGTATTTCCTTCTGCACAAACTGGTTATTGTGGGTAACTATAATATGCTAACCAGCTCCATTTAAAATCAGATGGGACTGTAATAAGATATTTACTTAGTCACAGACACCACTAAATAGACAGTGTATGTTTCTCTCATTTGTAAAAGGTCCAGATCAACTTTTCTAGACAGCAATCCTTTATCACATGGGCACATACTTTGACACTCCCAGATCAGAAAGGTTAAAAATGCATACTGTGGATAGTTATGGCCATTTGTATGCCAACACATTGGCACACTGCTTTGAATCTTGTGGTACACTGTATACAAGGGGGATTATGAGGGGTTTATCATTTCAATGCAGCTGGAAGGTTAAAATAGTATAAATTCAAAGCATAAATCTGGGTCAGATGGAGGCAGACACATCACATTCTTTTGAGCATGCATCTGATACAGAGTATAGCATTGCGCCACATCATTATTTGATACCTTTTTGGTTCTAACGATAATGAGAACCAAAAACCCCTATGCCCTAAAGATGATGCAGAAATTCAAATGTCTATGTGTCCAAGTACTTACAGGGGCATAGCTAACTAAATCTTTATTTTTAAAGAGAGATAACAGAAGAGAAGACGTGGCACGTGTGCCATTATCCTTTGAGGGCAGTAAAAGAAACCCATATACAGAACCCTTTTTACAATAGGAGTTAGATCAAGAATAAAATAAACAGCGATTTTGGGAAAACTGGAGCGACACATGGGTTTTACCACCAGTGATTCACATTATTGCCTATGGAAAAGCTTTTTACTGGAGAGTGCAGGAGATTAGTTGCCCAGAGAAGCAGCGATTTATCCCTAGCGATTAATCTCCTGGTGTGTCACTGCCCTAAGAAGCCAGTAAATACTAAATGGGTAGAACTTTATTGGAAACAGATCAGACACCTTTCTATATGGGCTGGCTTCCCCAATGGAATGCACTGACCCTGACATCAGGACACAGACCTAAAGCTAGGCAAACTGATATAGAAATATGCAGCACTAAAAATAGAATTCTCTTGTATTTATTGAAAGGTTTGGAAGTTCTATATTTAGTTTTACAAATCTGTTTTAAAATAATTTGAATACTTGGTCATGCATAACTGACAGCTTAATGTCCAGATATAGTTTGGTCTCCAGTTCTCTAAATATAATTTAAATTCATTAAATAAACTGAAGCCATTGCTTCAAGGCCTGGAAAGTCACATAGAGCTATTTTAATGTAGAAAACATGCTTATTACAGAGTTCTGTGACCACCTTCTTGACACAGCTTCTGATTCCCAAGTCCCAAGTGGTGGGGATCAAAATTAGCACAAGCAAACTAGGCCTCTCGGGTAGAGACACGTGGGTGTATTTATCAAAGAGTGAAGTTAGAGATCGCCACAGACCTCTAGAGTGAAATTCCGCGTCTCTCTATTCATTTCTATGAGATTTTTAAAAGAGTATTTATCAATATGTGAAAGTGAAAGTTCATCCTTTGATAAATACACCTTTCAAAATCCTATAGAAATGAATAGAGAGACGTGGAATTTCACTCTAGAGGACTGTGGCGATCTCTAACTTCACTCTTTGATAAATTTCTATAGGGTTTTGAATTTATCAAAGGATGAACTTTCACTTTCACATATTATTATTATTAACATGTATTTATATAGCGCCAACATATTGCGTAGCACTGTAAAGTAATTTATAAATACTCTTTTAAAAATCTCATAGAAGTGAATGGAGAGTGGCGGAATTTCACTCTAGAGGACTGTGGTGATCTCTAAATTCACTCTTTGATAAATATACCCCCCTGTGTTCCATGAACACGATTTTTGTGCAACAACTGCAGTTTTGTGGGTCTACAACTGCACTTGCAGTTGATAAATGACTCCTCATATTTCCTTTAAACCTTCTCAGTTAAAGTATCTGTATCAACGATATCATAAGCAAAATACATATGAATTTAACACTTAAATACACTGACCCTGGCACAAGAACATTTCATGAATGCATGAAAATGCTTTCCCCAAATTCAGTCACAGCAAACAATTGCTACAATAACAAAAATTCATAAATGCAGTATTACCTATAGAAAATGGTGTTAATGCAATTACAGTTTATGTAGTTCTATTTTTGTTTTACAAGTCGTTTTTAATATAGGTTGAATATTTGGTCATGGCCTGACCAGCAGCTTGCAATCCAAAACATGGAAGCCAATTCATCATAGGTCAGATTTTTGTGGTTTTTGAAACCATGACTAAACTCACAAACTGTAACAAACTGTAACTGGCATGGAATGTATTGAAAGATCTGAATTAAAAAAGTATGCACAGAAAATAATGCTTTAAAAAATACAAACACCTCTAACACCTCTAAAAATTCAAGTTTTTCAGACAATTACTAGTGAAAAAAAATCAGAAAACCAAGTCCCACCAAATTGATTTACAATGGTCCAATAGAAGCAGCGCAGCTCTATAGGACCTCGACAACTTAACAGGTAAGAGGTGATGGCAATCACAGGGTTTGCAGAAAAAACAACTTGGAGATAAAATAAAAAAAGTTTATTAATCTTTTTGTTTTTTTTCTCCAAGTTGTTTTTTCAGCAAACCCTGTGATTGCCATCACCTCTTACCTGTTATGAATTTTGTATGCATGAGCACCCAGGTATTGTCCATTATCAGGGTGTGCGGCCCATATATGCTGCCACATATATATATATATATATATATATATATATATATATATATCTGTAGACAGGGAATTAGAAATCTGCTCATGTTCGCATACAGTCGTACAACAGCACTGCTGTAGCGTACCTCAACAAACAAGGAGGTGCAAGGAGCACAGCAGCAATGTCGGAAATTGCCAAGATCATCAACTGGTCAGAGAAACATTCAACGACCATCACAGCTATTTACATTCCAGGTCTTCAGAATTAGCAAGCGGATTACCTCAGCCGCAACACGGATCCAGGGGAATGGAAACTACAGACTTCAGTTTTCCAACTAATCACAAACAAGTGGGGAACTCCTTGTGTAGACGTAATGGTCTCCAGACACAACTGTCGGCTACCCAGATTCTTCTCCAGGATCATGGACCCACTGGCTGAAGCTACACCTTGGGATTTTCAGTTGGCTTACGCCTTTCCACCCATACCGATTTTACAACGAGCTGTCATGAAGATTCGTCAAGAAGGGATTCCAACTATTTTAGTGGTACCAGCATGGCCGGCTTGCAGCTGGTTTGCGGACGTGATAATTATATTGGTGGATCAGCCCTTTCGGTTACCTTCCATACCGGACCTTCTAACACAAGGTCCAGCCTGGCATCCAGATGTGTACAAACTGAGTTAAATGGCTATTCTCTTGAATCCAATATCTGGAAACAGAAAGGATTTCCACAGCCTGTAATAGATACCCTTCTATCAGCAAGATGCCCTACAACAGCCAAAGTATACCATCAAATTTGGTGCATTAGTATGGCTTAGTATTGCTTAGTATGGAATGACTGCAGGTCAATCCTACAATTCCTGCAATCTGGATTCGACATGCAGTTAGGCATCACAACGCTCAAAGTGCAGACACTGGCGCTAGCAGCCTTATTTCAAATTTAATGGGGATTACTTCCAGAGGTCAGATTATTTTTCAAGGGCTATACCGTCTCAGACCACCTACTAAAAGTCCTATCCCTCCTTAGGATTTGAATTTAGTTTTACAGGCGCTACAGTCAGCTCCTTTTGAACCCATGGATTCAGTAGAAATCAAGTTTTTAACGCTCAAGACGATTTTCTTACTGGCTATCGCTTCTGCTAGGAGAGTATCGGAATTAGCTTCCTTATCATGTAAATCTCCATGGCTCAAGTTTCATCCAAACAAGGCAGTACTTCGTACTAATCCTTCCTTTCTTCCAAAGATGGTTTCAGCTTTTCATTTAAAGCAAGACATTGTGATTCTGGCCCTACAGTCTCAGGACTCAGACCAATTATCTGGGAGTACAATCACATTAGACCCAGTCAGAGCCTTAAAGACTTATGTTAAGAGAACTCAAGATCTTAGACAGACAGATGTATTGTTCATACTGTTTGGGGAAAATAAAGCTGGTTCCCCAGCCTCTAAGAGAACCATAGCCAGATGGCTAGTAGAAGTAATTTCTGAAGCTTATACAAAAGCAGGAATGCACCCTCCACTACCAGTTAGGGCAGATTCCACCAGGAAGGTCAGTACTTCTTGGGCCTTCCATCATGAAGCTTAGAAGCAATTTACCAAGCAGCCACCTGGGCTACACCACACACATTTTCTAAGTTTTACAAGTTTGATTTGTACAATTCAATCTGACTTTGGCAGGAAGGTGCTACAAACAGCAGTAGCACGTAGATAGCTTCCTTATAAATCAAATTTGCAGTGTTTTTACATGTTACAAGCTTTTATTCCCTACCCATTTTTTGGTCCTGCACTGACAGGTAGGGCCATATGCATAAAAGGTGATTTACTTACCTGGTAAATATCTTTTGCATAGGCCCATACTGTCAGTTCAGCATCCCGCCCCTTTTTGGTGTGGTTGCCGGTTGCTGACGTACCTTAGTTAGATAGGAAGTTAGTTCTATGTTTTCTGTGTGTCTCCACTCACAGACTTTACAACCAAATGAGGGTAGAAGGAGAAGAGGAGGAGCTTAAGAATTAATTGTTTGTCCTGCCTCCAGAGAGGAGAACTTAACTCCAGATGTCCTGCATTGACAGCATGGGCCTATGCAAAAGATATTTACCAGGTAAGTAGATCTCATATATATATATATATATATATATATATATATATATATATATATATATATATATATATATATTCATGTAGAAAGCTGATGCACACTGCATGTATATATATATATATATATATATATATATATATATATATACATACATATATACATATATATACATACATACTGCACGTGCCCAAAATGGCATAAATTCACAAAAATGCTATAAAATCACCCACAGCAATAAAATAACAATTACTGTAATTACATCTGTGATCAGAGACCTAGATTTACTGTAAAAGGAACTTTTTGGGGACACTAAAAAAGCAAAAAGTGCAAAGAAACAATGCGGATTAAAATCACCAAAATGCAATAAAATTTGCCAAAAAAGTTATTGGAATGAAATTGGAGGTCAGAAAACTAGATCCACCAGAGTCACTGCAAACACAACCTTATTTGGGAGGAGGGAAGGGGGCAGGAGGTGGGTTTATATGCCAGCACATCGCTTGTGAACCCAGAAGTGCTAGAGAACATAGAATCTACAATCTGCAGCACTTCGGTACCACATATCCACAGAATATAGATTCTACGTTGCCTGGCACTTAAAGGGGTTGTTCACCTTCAAACAACTAGTTGTTATCAGATAGATCACCAGAAATAACGACTTTTTCCAATGACTTTCTATTTTCTATGTGTCACGGTTTTTCTAATATTGAAGTATAAAGTGTAATTTCTCTCCTTCTGAAGCAGCTCTGGGAGGGGGGGTCGCCGATCCTGTAAACTGTTCTAAATTGATACATTTAGTTGATACATTTCTTATCTTTGTCCCTGCTGAGCAGAATATCTGGGTTTCATTACAGGCAGCTGTTAGAATTGATACAATTGTTGCTAATACTCCAAAGATGCTGCTGAGAAATGTATTAACTAAATGTTGCAAAATTGTAACAGTTCAGAATCTGCACCTGGATTACTGAGCTGTCAGACTCAAACACCAGAGACAGGAACACTCAACTTTAAACTTAGATTTTGGAAAAAACTTAAAAAATAAATAATGGAAAGTAATTGGAAAAAGTCATTATTTCTAGGGAACAATCTAAAAACAACTAAATTGAAAAAAGTGTTTGGAAGGTGAACAACCCCTTTAAAGGTTTAATGGAGGCAAAACAATCCTAATTGCTTTAATTAATCATTAAATGATTTTTAAGAGACTTAAGGTCTAGTATTCCAAATTACGAAAAGACTAGTGGGCCTCTTGTATTCCAGTCTGACATTGCCTCCATCTGACCATGTTTAAAGGGCAGTATACCCGCTGTTTAACATGAGTTAAATTAATATGGCTTGTGCTGATCATTCTTTTTGGGTAGATAATTAGATTACCAATTCACAGATAAGCAGAAGTCTATTATGCAGGGAAATTATCTGCACACTGACAATTTAATGCTCTATCTCGCAAGAACCAGACATGGAATAGTTTCAGTTCCCCTGTTTAGCTCAAGAAATAAAAAAAAAAAACAAATCTAACAAAATAGATTTTTCATCATTAAAAAAAACTGGCAAAAGTATGTTCAGCAGTATTATATTACTGGTGCAATGTTCAACCTTTTTTATACTGCTCGATGGATCGCTAAATACTTTTACAGGTTTATGAAGCCTATATTGAATTTGATCAGCAGTTCACACAAACTAAAATTATTCCCATTGAGAATATTATTCCTTTTAACTAATGTTTTTACATTCCCCTATACATTTTTATTACATACAGGTGTCTCTATGATCCCATGATGTGCCTAACTGGTTAGCAGGCTGTATGAAGCCTCCCTGGCGGATAGCAATCTTTTTATATTAGAGAAACAGAATTAAACCATTAAGTCTTAACTTCCAACATTAAGGGAGTTATATATTAAAATCTGAATTTATCTCATTATTTCTGAAATATACTCCGACCAAATCCGTACAGGTTATTTCCCCTTATTTATCAATACAGTTTCCCAAAAAATTCCAGTTCTGGAAAAAAACTCGAAAAATTGAATCATACAAATTTTTTGGATTTTTGGCCAATTATTGTAGTAGTGCAGATCAGGATATCTTCGGGACTTCTCCCATTGACTTATATACAACCTCGGCAGATCTGAGATGTCAGATTTTGTATTCACGAAAAATTTGGATTTTATATAAATCAGTGAAAAATCAACATGAGCTATAGATAACTTTTTATGTATATTAATATTTTGATTAATAATTTTATTAAATATAAAGGCTCTGGCAGCTCGTCATGCAGGACTTCATCATCCAAGATGGAACACGACAAAACGTGTTGGGAACAGATTTAACAGACTTTATTGATGAACAATAACAATCATTTTCTGCTAAATTCTAAGTGCAATATATCTTGCTTTGATTAAAGGTGCTGCTATAATTTTACATGATGAGAGTACTCCCCTTCTTTTATGTTTATTTGTAGCCCTTTGTGAATTTACAGTGACTTTAGGAGTGAAGTATTTTTTTTTTAAAGGTAAATTTTATTTCTTTTTAAACACACATCAATTACATACATGACAGACAGTTGAGCAGACTACTTCACATAAAGTCCAAAAAGTAGGTATAACGTCACAAGTTGACACAAGGCATATTACAGCAAAGGTTGTTAGTGGGTATAGATGGACACCCCAAAACATCATTGTATAGGTCACCTTAAGGGCTAAGTTTAGTCCTCTAAATTGAATAGAGTGATCCCCCACTGTCTAAGCGTAGGAGGGTTTTTCTCTCTATGGGGGGTATACCCCAAGGTCTTAAGAGCTGCTAGCCAGGACTTGTGATGGGTAGTTAATGTAGTTGGTAAAGGGCTGGAGTCTTTGAGGGTACGATAGGAGAAATTGCGAAGGCTTTCCCATGAGGATAGTAGAAGAGCTTGTAATTGCGAGTTTAGGTTATATGGGTTGGGGTTAAAGCACCAATGAAGGTAGTATAGTTGTGAAGCCAGGTAGTAGAGATGGAAGTTGGGGAGAGCCAACCCAACCTCTTTGCATGGGGCACACAGCTTGGTCCACGCAATTCTGGGTGCTTTGTTATTCCAAAGGAAAGGAATCAGAATTTGGTTTAGGCGTTTGAAGTATTTTTTGGGGATATATATTGGCGCATTGTGGACCAGATAAAGAAATTTGGGGAGATAAATCATTTTGATGATATTGACCCTACCCCAAAGGGATAAAGGAAGTTTGGACCAGCGGTTCAAGGTGTTGGTCAGATTGCTGAGGATTGGGTCGAGGTTAAGGGCGGTATATTTGTTAGCGTCTGGGTGAACTATCAACCCCAGGTATTTAAATTGACTGGCCCATACGAGGGGGGTCTCAGCTGGCAAAGAGTGGGGCTGATTGGGGTCGATGGGGAACAAAACAGACTTTTCCCAATTGATACGTAGGTCAGAGAATGAGCCAAATTGGTTGACCAGGTCAAGGAGGGCGGAAAGAGAGTCTTTAGGGTCGGCCAAATAAATAAGAAGGTCATCTGCAAAGAGAGATATTTTTTCCTGTATAGTGCCGTAGGTTAAGCCTATAATTTGGGGAGACAGCCTGGTCAATATATCTAGTGGTTCGATTGCTAGGGCGAATAGGATTGGGGAAAGTAGGCAGCCCTGCCTCGTTCCTCTTGTTAGTGAGAATGGGGGGGATATGAGGTCATTGACTCTGATTCGTGCTGTGGGACTTTTGTAAAGAAGTTTAATCCAGGTTATACACTGAGGACCAAACCCAAATCTGGCCAAGACCTCCCACAGATAATCCCACTCCACCGAATCAAAAGCCTTCGCGGAGTCTAAGGAGGCTACTACTCTGGTGCCTGTTTCTACATGAGTGATTTGTAGATTGGTAAAGAGTCTGCGGAGGTTAATGTTGGTGGAGCACCCGGGCATGAAGCCAGATTGATCAGGGTGTATGAGGTCTGGGACCACTTGTTGGAGGCGGGAAGTAAGGACCTTAGCCAGGATTTTAGCATCTGTGTTGAGTAAAGATATGGAGCGATAGGATGAACAGTGAGTTAAGTCTTTTCCAGGCTTCGAATGACCACTATGAGGGCCTTACTAAATGAGGGGGTAGTGAATTATTGTCAAAAGCATTTTGTAGTGTGTCAAGGTATTTCGGGACAATTTTCTCTGAAGGAGCTTTATACCAGTCCGGAGGGAGGCCATCTGGTCCTGGAGTCTTATTTACGGTTAGGGAGGCAATTTCATCCGCAACTTCCTGGGGTGTAATAGGGGCATCGAGGAATGCTTGGTCATTAGGGGAAAGAGTCGGTATAGGGATGGAGTCTAGAAAGCGCAGGAGATGGTCTTTGGAATGTGTTACTGTGGTAGAGTATAGATTTTGGTAAAAGGTGGCAAATTCTTGGGTTATAAGTCTGGGTTCTGTGACTATAGAGCCATCAACTAATAGAAGACGTTGAACAGCAGAGGAAGCCGCCGGTTGTTTGGCCAGGAACGCCAAAAGCTTACTGTTCTTGTCACTCTGGTCAAAGATACACTGGTTCTGATATAGTAAGGCTTTCCTGGTTAGGGATATGGAGGCTTTGGAAAGGGAATTTTGAGCCCTAAGAAGGTCAGTATAGTTGGCAGAAGTAGGATCTTGTGTATGTGTTAGTAAGGCGTTTTGGAGCTCATTCTCTGCTGTTTTAACCTGGTTTAACTTTCATTCCTAGCTTGTGCTATTGCCCCCATAAGAGTTCCTCTCATAACCACCTTAGAGGCATCCCATAAAGTTAGTGGAGAGGTAGAGCCCGCATTATGAACCCAGTATTCCCCATAGGCTCTAGCATTTGCATCAGCCACTGTAGAGTTTTTGAGCCAGAGAGGGCTCAGGCGCCATCATTTGTCCTGGGTTTCGGGATTCCAACGTATAATAAGTTAGAGCGCGGAGTGGTCAGAGAGGAATTGAGGTAAATACCGGATTTGGTCAATTACAGGTAGGAATTCATGCGATGTAAGGGCTAGGTCTATCCTCGAAAAAGTTTTATGTGTTGGAGAATGGCAGGAAAAGGTTCTTTGAGCTAGGTATTTCCATCTCCAGGGGTCAGTCAGTTGTAGGGCCTCTGCCCATGTGGAAAGTTTAGTGAAGGTGTGAGGATCAGGGCTGAGTCTATCCAAGGAGGGATTTAAGCAACAATTAAAATCTACCAAAATACAGAGGGGGCTCGGGGGGAATTTAGAAAGCTTGGTAACCATTAGATCCAGCATTGAGACTGCAAATGGCGGTGGCATATATAGATTGACTAGCAAAATGTGTTTCTTGGCGATAAGGCCATGGAGAATCATGAATCTGTCATAATGGTCTAAGTGGAGCTTTAATTGTTCAAATGGCAGGCCTTTTCGAATTAATATGGAGACTCCCCTCGAATGAGATGAGAAAGTGGAGTGGAAGTGCCATCCTACCCAAGGTTTCTTGAGTGCTAGAATTTTTTGCCTGGTAAGGCGAGTCTCCTGGAGAAGGATAGAGGGGGGTATCTTTTGAGGTAGTTCAACATTATGCTCCATTTAAATTTGGAGTTAAGGCCCCTCACATTCCACGAGAGGATTGATAGATTAGCCATTGTTAATAAGTGAGGGTATATGTCAAGCCATAGGAAGTGTCCATCCCTTTGCATTCATCAAAGAAAACATCATACATTTCAAGTTGTGCTTATTTCACATATTAGTCAACATAAAATGAGTAGCCTGCCTAACACACTGAAACATAGACCCAACATTTATACATTCCCAGCCCACCCTACTCAACCCCCTACTCAATAACAATTTAGAACTTGAATGGGGGTTTAGCCCCTAGATATCTGTTGAAAAACAGTCCCTCCTGCGGGATCTAGGGTGGCTGTAGTCCTTAGGAGATGCCTGCCACCGGGGTCCGCATTGATAAGCTGGCGAGTTGCCCCATGGGGAGAGGCAAGTTATACCCCTGCCAGGATGATAATGTTTTCAGTCCAGATGAGGAGAGAGAAAAAACAGAACCAGGAAAAGAGGGAGGCCAAGTGGGAGATAAAAAAAAAAAGGGGGGGCAGGACTAAAGTGTATGTATATAGCCAGATACGGAACTCCCAATGCAGGACGAAAGGACAGGCTGCATTGAGCTAATAGGTAGTGTCCCAAAACTTGAAATCTTGTGCAAGTCACCCGGGCCCAGCAAGTAAAGTGCACTTCCACTTTTACTGTAAATATTGTAATCAGACCTCCCGCCGCAGGTTGCCAACTTGAGGAAAGGGGAGGTATTTGTCAGTGTATCTTGTTCTGCTTTCGGAGGGCCTTTCTCACAAGCTGAGTTACGGGGCCTTTGTTTTACAGGTGAACATAGGGTGTTGGAGCTTCCATAGTCTGGCAGCAGGAAGGCAGGATAGACATGTCTAAGAGACTTCTGGGAGAGTTGTAGTGGCCCTTTTCTCCTCTAAGGAAAGATTCCGCAGATTTTCTGATCTGCAGTGTGGAGACATAGGCCAGTATAAAGTCTTTTGTGGCCTTGCAGAAGGTTTGCCTCCTTCTGTCCATATTGCGTTTCCCTTTAATTATCCAGATGAAAAGGTGTCAATGTAGCTGAGGGAGATCATCCTTGGAGAGCTGTCTATGGACTGGATCTGGATTAGGGATTGAGGAGATTTGTTAGTTATTCAGGTCTGGCATTGCGGTTAGGGGACCGGTGAGGTCCTCGTTGATTAAGCCAGTCGTCAACCTCCCTGGGCGAGGAGAAAAAGTGTGCACGGTCGCCATCTTGAAGGCGCATACGCACAGGGTACTGCATGATATATTTAATTTGCACTTCTCTGAGGCGTCTCTTTACTCCTTTAAATTCAGCCCTTTGCTTCTGGATATTGGGAGAGAAGTCTGGGTAAAGTGACACAG
Source organism: Xenopus laevis (assembly GCF_017654675.1). Taxonomy (NCBI): domain Eukaryota; kingdom Metazoa; phylum Chordata; class Amphibia; order Anura; family Pipidae; genus Xenopus; species Xenopus laevis. The sequence continues at coordinate 100,488,945 of NC_054383.1, forward strand.
TTGCTCCCTGGTATCGGAGTGAGCCCTTTGTTCTGGCAGCTGTGAGGGCCGCATCTCTATCCCTGTAATGGGAAGTTTTAGGAGGAAAGAGCATGGGGGGGGGGCCCTGGTGGAGGAGGCCTAGCCGGGACTCTATGGGCTCTTTCCAAAATAAAGACATGAGAAAAGATATTGGGGCCTAGGGTCTCTTGGAGCCAGGTTTCAATGAAAGCTGTAGGGTTGGTTCCCTCAGCTCTCTCAGGTAGGCCCACTATCCTAATATTGCTGCGTCTTGACCTGTTTTCAAGATTGTCTGCTTTTTCATTGGCTGCTTTTAATTGCAATTGCATTGCATGTATATTGACTTGGAGCGGGTGTACGGCGTCAACAATTGCAGAGACTCTGGTTTCAAAGGCCTTAGTGCGCTCTCTCACCTGTTTAAATATAATAAGGATAAATCGACGCGGAGTTCTTCAAACTGTGCCATGCTAGATGCGCAAATCGCACAAGGCGGGAAACCATCTCAGGTTATGCCTTAATAGTGTTCCTCCTCATTGTCCCATGGTCAGTTCCAGCGAGTAATTGCTCTTTTAATTAGTAGGTTAGGGGGGTATATAGCAGGGTATTAGAATGCGGTACCCGCAGCTTCAGGCAGACACGTCTATTCACCACGCCATCTTGGTCACGCCCAGGAGTGAAGCATTTTTACACTGCAATTGCCAACCAACGACACAAGCACTTATCAAGCAATTAACATTCATGGCTATTGGGGTCTGCTTCATGGACTTTGGTGTCGCATTTTTTGGGCTCCTACAGACTGCAGTTCCCAGAGTGGCTCATTGTGCCAATACCTTAACGGAGTTGCTCTGACTCTTAAAGCCTGCCTAGCTTTGGAACTGTTAGTTTGCCTCCAGGCACTTAAATATTGCAAGTGCAGGAAATGCCATGGAGGAGCCAACATATAAAACGCAATGATAAAAATATACACACTAAACTGGAAATGTATTTTTAAATAAGGTGGTAAAAACTTCAAAAATTATAGATACCCTTTAAATGAAAACTCAGCCAGTTTAGATGGGGATGGAGCAGGTTGTCAGGTATTGTCCTGCCAAGTACAGTTGGTGGGAATGGGACTTTATTATTCCTGTTTAACCTAAAATTACACAAAGTAGAGCTGTGTTAGTATAGAATAGAAAAACAAGAATAACAACTTTATATTTTCATTTTCAATGAAAATCAAATATTCAGCATTTAGTGTTGATTTATTTACTGGAATTAGAAGTCAGTCATACCTTGTAAAAAGCACTTAACGATTTGCATGGGCTATTTCATAATATAATCTTTTTTTATATAATCCTACTGTAAAACTCATACAGTATATGATTCAGATACCTAATAAAATCCTGCCAATGATGCAAGACTACATCATAGTTGGTGCTATGTTTTTACTTTTGTTTTTGTCTTCTGCTGAACCCTGTCTCTTGAGCTTTCACATTATTTGTAAGTGGTTTATACTTATTTTGATTGCTTGACATTTCTCTAGGGAGTAGCTGGTAATAATACTGTAAAAACCAGCCATGTAAGATTCCATGGAAACTGTGATGAGCACAAGGTTGGGTGATTGTTCTCTGTATATTATATGAACTATAGACACTGTGGCACGAAAATACTCAAATATGCAGACAAAGGAATACATTTTTTTTTAGGTAAATGCAGTCATTGGTGGCACTAGACTTCATGTATAATTGGCTCTGCAGAATAATGTGTTCTTATTACAGTATCTACTGAGCATGTATAGGAACAATCAAAGAATATTTTTGCACTGCATCACAAGCCTCTAAGATCAAGGATTTTATGTACAACAAATGTAATATGAGTGCAATTTATTTTCATATTGCATATCAATATTTTGGAAGCTTGATTAGGTGTGTGATATTCTGGTAAATCCATTGTTTATATATTATTATAGTGTGATGTCGTATTGTAAATGATTAAATACAGCAAGTGAAGTAAAAATCAATCCATTCATCAATTAATTGTAAGCTTTTACCAAAGAAAGTACAGCAACTGTGTAAATGGCAGAGTCAAAATTACAACTTTGGACAAAGGTGTCCGGGCCCCATCCCCAGCAAAGGGTGAGATTCCTCACTGATATATCTTGCTTACATCTGTACCTCCTGCTAAGTCTGATCGAGTTCAAGGTCAACGACCATCCTCAAAACTCCTGGAAGTTAAAGGAAATCTCAGCAAAAGTTGCAATCAATGTGCTTAGCACTTTTTAATAATGAAAGGCAATCTGCTTGCTAAGCACATTAATAGTGTTCAATTTGCCCACACCGATTGAAGCCTAGATTGCGCTCATGCTCATTTGGTCTAGAAAAATTATGAAATTAAAAGGATCACAAAGCAATCAGACAACTGTATATGCTTTTCTGGATGTAAAAATTTAATAATAGTGTTGTGCATTTCATTTGAAAGACCTGTCCTCTTCTGTTCTCTCTTTCATATAGCCCCTATAAAGGGAGTGTAATCACAGGCTAAAGTCTTTGGTGGCTTATACAAAGGATCACTAGCAGTATGCTGGTATTCATCTAATTTCCCAATATTGATACAAAATAAGTACTGACACTAAAATGGTCACTTTCAATCTATTTAATTTTAAGAAGGCTTTAAATCACAATCACTTTTATATTTTTATATTCTGCTTTTAACAAAATTTGTGTTTTCTTATGAGATGCTGCTTAATTCCCGTGTGAACAACCTTTGTTTTGTGTGTAATTACTGCAAATCTAGAAACTGCATGTAGTTGCTGTGGATACTGTTCTTTGTTATGGTAATTGATTTTTATTGTTTTATTGTTATTCTTTTATTAGCATGTGTTAAGCTTTGTACAAGATACCTAAAGACTTATCATGGCTGAGTTAGCATGCATTCATAACTGACACAACTGGCATATTTTTAAAAACCAATAGGACATAAGCTTAAATATTTAAACAAAAGCTGGTGAATACAGGAGGCTCTGTTTGGCAGTACACTTGGTTTTTATGGAATCAAAACATGCCTCCAAGCCAGGAATTAAAAAACAAGCACCTGCTTTGAGGCTACATCCAATGGGTTGGTGAGCAACATGTTGTTTGTGAGCCTCTGGTTGGTGACCACTAAGCTAGAAGATGGCTAGACCAAAGACCTAGGTGATCTAAGAGCACATGCCAGTGAGACTATTTAGCTTTGTCACCAAATGAGTCTGTATGCAATGTGAGTAATCTACTAGTGCAGTAACTAAGGGTTGAGATTGCTCTCAGGTCCTCTTCGACCATGTTAAATAATTTTAGGCTGTTTGAGAACCATTGACAACCATTTGATTTTGTACCACACTGGACATTGCATACCCATCTTACAGGATTTGTTAAAAGCTTGCTTATAAGGGGCCAAATGTGTTACCAGTGATCTACACGGAATAAGCTATAAAATACTTTACAGGCAAAAATGTTGCATTACAACTAGCATTCTGTACCATTAATCTTATTAGTAATTGAAAAAATCAAAAAAGTCCCTTGTGTTTTGTCCCCCCTGTGTAAAAATGAATTCTTAAAAACAACCTTATTAAATCAATTTTATGTACCGGTACTTTGAATTAACTTAGATCAATTAGGTAGTTATAGATAGTCGCTCAGGATATCTCAATTTAGTCCATTGTTTGAATTCATCAATTTTAAAGAGAATTATGCAATTAATCTATACCCACTTAACTTATTCCTCCTTAGGATCTAAAGTGTATTATTTTAAATTAAGATATCCTGAGCAACTATCTATAAGTACCGGTACATAAAATTGATTTAATATGGTGGTTTTTAAGAATTAAATGTGGTATTATAAATTAATGGTGTCAAGAGTTGATGAAGGTGGCAGATTGAATTGATTTTAGAATAATTAATTTATAATGAACTAACTGAGAAATCGGCGATTAATTAATTTGAACACTAACACGGTCATTGTAGCACATGGCACTTTATATTTACACATAATACGCTGGTTCATTAATTCGATATTTTATTAAACGTATAAGTAATTTTGTATCTTTTACACATTGATGTAACCAACTAATCCCTGGTATCCTTGAGATTATTAACAGTGGTTCAATTTAGTTGACACCGTGGATAAAGTTACATTTCAAGTGGATACATAAGTGGTAACTATAACTGTGAGAAGCATATTACTGGGAAATCCTATATAAGGCATAGAAAGGAAGACGTTTTATACAGTCACAAACATAATATTGTGTGACTGAACTGAAACATAAGATTATTTAAGGTATGAAGCAAAAAGTCCCATCACCAAACCAATAAATCAGTCTATGCACATTATGGATATGGAGTAATGTCCACAAAATGTGCGTCACTGTACTTCCTTCTGTATAGATTATTAATTTAAAAGATTACTTTATTACAGTCATATACTTACATGTCAAATTATCACAGGATTCATTAAGAGGGGTATCTGCATGGAGTTTGTTATGGTCTGGAAGACATATGAGGAAGAGCTTGATATTCCAATGCTTGGTATAAAAAGATAGTGAATCAAGCAAATATTTTATAAATGAGCTTGCATAGATATTTTAAAAGCAGAAGACCTGGCCCTTTTCATACAACAGAATGTAGATTAAGTCATATTTGAACACTGAGATTGGTACAATGGCACTATATCATAATCAGATCAAACTCCTGGGATTAGAATCTAAATTGATTCATCTTGATAAGAATTGGTGATCTGCCTTTAGCATTAATCCTGTCTTATCCAGAAAAGCATTGCTAATCTACCGTAATAATTACTTCTGATTCATATTGGGTAGTGTTGCCAATCTATCCCCAGTAGTGTTGCTAGTCTGCCCTGAATAGTTTTAGTGAACTCTCGAACAGTATTGCTGATCTACTCAACACCACAGGTTCATTCTTTTAGTATGCTGATAATATCTTATGCTACAGAAATATCACAGGTTTATTGATAAAGGGGGTACAGCATTGTTTGTTGCAACCTTCTGCAGGACAAGTACAAGGCCATAGACATGAGTTAAGTAAACAGTATCTAGCCAATGTCTTTACCATATCTACATAAGGCAGTGAAGTAGGATGTAATTGAAAATGTTTTCTGAGTTGGTAGCGGGGTGTGTAGATCTAGGATTGGTAAACCACCTGGGAAGCTAAGGGAAAAAAAAAGAAAGACAGTGAGAAAAAGACATACAGATAGGTGAAATTCATAAATAAGTTCCTGTGTTTGTAGCTGTTTAAAAATTCCACAGGCAAACTACACCATTACCTGCAAATCAGTTAGACAGATAGTGTATGAGAAAAATAGTGATTAAAGAGCAAACATCCAAGGTTACGTATGAGGTCCACATGAGAAAACCTATTCAGTGACACAATGAAAACTTTATAGTAATGGGAAGGACTGCAAACTCCAAAATACATAAAAAATGTGTTTTCCTATACATATGTATGTTTAAGTGTCACTAGTGTAATAGAGACTATGGGTAGAGTACATACGGTATGTATATATATATATATATATATATATATATATATATATATATATTCGGTCATATAACATTTGGGAACCACTCTTAATTCTTAGGAGTTTTGTTTATCATTGGCTGAACTTTCAAGGTAGAAACTTCCTTTTAATATATAAAATGCCTTATGGAAACAGTAGTATTTCCAGGGGTGCTTCGCCAATGAGGCAAGTTGAGGCTGTCGCCTCAGGCGGCAGCGCCCCACTAGGTACCAGGGGCAGCAAAAATGCTGCTCCTGGTACTTTAAGAGCGAATTTCTGGGGTAGGGGGGGCAGCAGCAAGTGCTGCTGCCTCAGGCAGCAGAGGGGCCAGAATCACCCCTGAGTATTTCAGCAGTGACATAAAGTTTATTAGATTAACAGAAAATCTGCAATATACATCATAACAAAATTAGACAGGTGCATAAAAGTGGGCACCCCAACAGAGATATTACATCAATGCGTAGTTGAGCCTCCTTTTGCAAATGTAACAGCCTCTAGACGCCTCCTTTAGCCTTTGATGAGTATCTGAATTCTGGATGGCAGTATTCTTGACCATTTGTCCATACAAAATCGCTCCAGTTCAGTTAAATTTGATGGCTGCCGAGCTGGGAGGGGTTCCTAAACTTTTTCATTTGACTGTTTATATAATATATATATATATATAGATATATATATATATATAGATATATATAGATATATATAGATAGATATATATATATATATATATATATATATATATATATATATACCAAATATTTATATTCCTTGTCAGAGGCAGTATCAGTCAAGGAATAGTCCCATTTCTTGACTGATACTGCCTCAGACAGTGAGAGGAACAAATATGCATTCCATTCATATTCATGCAAAATTGGCAGATTCGGAATGCAAATATGCACAAGGAAGCACATGGGACATGCCACATAGAACCACAACCATGGCATTGCCACATGATGAAATACTGAAGGTATATATTCCATGATTGTGCAAAGATTCTTTCCCTCTTTTCCAAATTGATTTCTTGTCCCTCATGAAGATCCTTCAGTGGTCGAAATGCACATGGATTTACTAGCAATGATGTTAATACACTATTTTTACATATTTTTGAGTGTGCAATCCTTTCCATTACTATAGCAAAGCTTATGAGAGGCCATACATGGTACAACCACCGTTCTATTGTTACAAATAGTTATAGTTTAGCCAAGTTTTTTTTGCAGTTCTTCAAAGGCAGTATACCTGTGCAGAATGGTTTACCCATTTGTCTGTGCCTGCAACAAAATGCCTTTTCGCATAACTTACATTTATTCTAATGTCATTGGCATTAAATTCATCATCTACCTACATAATACTGCCTGGTTAGCACTGCCATTTCCAACCTAATTTGAATTCCCAAATGATTCTGATGACCTGTACCTCTTCTGTGCTTTCATGTACCAATTAATAGGCAATTCTTTATTTTAACCACAACAAATTTCTTTGAGTTGCCAGGATATTAATGTCAGCAAGCGATTAGGAAAGACTTATCAAAGTAGCTTAAAGGACTTGCAGCACGGCATTGCATCATCCCAGGTTGTAGCCAAGATGCACACGTAGTTCTGCTGCCAATTCAAACAATAGGTCAGACAGCTCTTACACTGCCTGTTTGAAGAGACTGCAAATGACTAATGGTTAAAGCCTTGGCATTATATTTTTCTTAATCGCACACTGGGGAAAAAGCACTAAATCTCTTAATATGTAAACCAAGTAGTACAGTACCTAGCATATAACAGCAGGGCATGAAATGAAAATTAGCTCATAAAATTAGCTCTTTGTATTAACTTAAAATGATCAACTTGTATACGATTTCAATCTAAAATTAAATGGATAATATAATTACACAATTGGTCTGATTTTAATAATCTAATGTTATATTTTAGATAATCCTGAACTACAACTAATATCCGCAACCATTTGTGCCATCAAATATGGCTTTTAGAAAGTTGCAATATAAAGTTGTACTGTTCCCTGTCACCGGCGGATTAGAATGTCTGAAGGGTATTGAAAGCAGGACTACTGATAGTTCTGAAGTTTCCGGATCCCTGCTACTGCAACGTTTTTTCACAGTTTTATCATAATCAATTATGATGATATTCTGGCCTTCCAGTTTGATAGCAGATACAACTGTCATGCTGAATGGACATGACAGATAGGTTTCTATGAGAGGAATGCAATTAAAAGCGTTATTTAATATGGCGCCTTTGTGAATGTTTAGCACTGCTCTCAATATAAAATCAGTCACTGGCGAATATTACATTGCGCATTTTCGTTAAGCAAAGGTTTAGCGTTAACACCTGCTCTGGAGTTTCGTTAAATATTTTGCAATTGTGAAATTTAATTGCATTCACTGAGAACGTTCGAAAAAACTATTTGTTTGCAAATTTTGTGATGAAGTTGTTGAGATCTTTAATCAGTAAAAAAGGAGGCAAACATGGTCGCTAACGTTCACAAGCGTCTTTGCACAGTTTTTTTGCGCCAGCAAAGTGTATTACATTGCCCCTTATATGTTTCAATCATAAGATCCCTGGGAACAGTGGGGCAAATTCACTAAGCACCGAAAATACGCTAGCGACGCCTTCGCCAGGCGAAGTTTCGCCAGGACGCCGCTAATTCACTAAAATCCGAAGTTGCGCTCAGGAGGCGAAAGGAAGCTAAGTTGCGCTAGTGTTAATTTGTCAAGCAAAGCGAAGTTACGCCAGTAAAAAGTAAGACGCCAGCGTTTTTTGGGACTTAGAAAAAAATTTCAACTTATTTTGAAGCAAGCCCTATCTACTCTTTTGCACTTCGCCTGGTCTGAGGTGGCGAAGGCAAATCTGGCGGAAGAGGTAACGTTCAGTAAAATGTGTGATTAGCGTAGTTACGTCCCTTCGCCATAGCGCAACTTTGCCTGGCGTAAGGGTGCGAAGTAGCGCTAGAGTAGGTCCACTTCGCTAGCGAATTTACGCCAGCACCCGTTAGTAAAGCGCTATCGTTAACCACTTCACGCTTTAGTGAAGTGAGTGATGTGATTGATAAATTATCTCTGCTTTATAAAGCACTGTGTCAGTGCTCTCTCTCCCTCTCTCTCTCTGTACATATATATGAAACAAATAATAATATTAACAATATACAATGTTTTGTTGTTTTCAGTTTTTATTTGCACCGCCACATACCAATATATTTATAATGCCCTAATGCAGCAAGCCACATATATTTTACATATACAAGTAAATGCACCATAATAATTATTATTATAATGCCCTACACATGGGCCCAGTGTATAGTTTATGTGCCATATGTTAGGAAATGTAGGGAGGAACCCGGATACCCAAAAAAATGTTTACGGTCTTTTGCAGACTATCACCCTGAAAAAAGGAAAAGACACCAGTGTTTTTTGGGACTTCAACAAAAAAAAAATTGAGGACGTCCTATCCACTCCATTGCACTTCGCCTGGTCTGAGGTGGCCAAGGCAAGTCTGGCACAAGAGGTAATGTTCAGTAAAATCTGCATCTTACTGTATTTGCGGAGTTACGTCCATTGCCAGAGCGAAAATTCGCCTAGCCTTTATCTCCTTTGCTAGCGAAGTAACGCTTTTGCCCATTAGGGAATCGGCGTAGTTATGAAATGACGTCACGCGGGCGAATTTTCGCTAGTGTTAGTCACTTGGCCCTGGAATCTGCGACCTGGGTTTTATAGCAACTGTGCCTGTGGCATTCCATTTCCTGATTACATTCCTTACAGCTGAAACTGACAGTTTAAACCTCTGAGATAGCTTTTTGTAGCCTTCTCCTAAACCATGATACTGAACAATCTTTGTTTTCAGATCTTTTGAGGATCCCATGCTGTCACTCTTCATAGGAGAGTCAAACAGATGTTACAATGTTTTGTTGTTTTCAGTTTTTATTTGCACTGCCACATACCAATATATTTATAATGCCCTAATGCAGCAAGCCACATATATTTTACATATACAAGTAAATGCACCATAATAATTATTCTTATTTGAAAAGTAAATCAGATTATGTTTTTTTTTCTATGCACAAAGGCATAGTTAAGGACAGCTTTATTAGGCATCATACCTGGAGTTTGTGGTAATCAGGGAAGAAATGTATGTAAAAAAATACACATTTTTTTCCATGACACACATTTTTTTCAAAAACTACAAATCTTGAAGCAAAAAACCCGTATAAGGAAGAAAACAGCTACTAATGCAAACATTGATTACCGTAAACTCCAGATACGCTTTTTAATAACAGCTCTCCCTAAGGTATGTACGGTTCCATGGTGTCTACGTAAAACGTAAAACAGAATTGACAATAAGATTGTATATAGTATATATTCAAAATAAATAATACTTATTATGAATGCATTTGTATTTTCAAACAGGAAGAAACATACAATTGTCAGTTTTATTGACTGGTAATTTGCCAGATCTACCACCTAGCATCGGGTTAATAATCAAACTGTGCCCATGTTGTTACAGACCTTGGAGACTGCTGTGAAAGATAAGTGTGCACAAATTCCACTTCAGCTTCCCCTTATGCTTTGGGAAGAGCTTCACAGCTGATTCATGTAAAATACTGACATTTGAAATAATAATGGAATATTATTTGTCTGCTGGCAAAAAAAATAATTGTTATCACAATTATAGGGATTGTTTGCAGTGAATGCTTCTGTGTTTATGGTTGAGACACAAATACTGTTAAAATGATAAGGAGCCTGTAAGCGATATCACCAATGAGAACTAAAAATCACAAATGTAAACTAAAAAAATCTGCTCCTATGTATTAAAAAAAGAGATTCCGTCATTAAAATATTTAGAGAATGCATAAAATTGTAAATGTGAAATGAAATTTGGTGTGATGAGTGCAAAAAATAACTGTGTAGTGCAAGTGTTGTATAAAATGTCAAGTACAAAGCCTTACTGAGAATATTTCAATAAACATGTGGTTATAAAGTGAAAGAGCACCCTGCCTGGGCCTGTGTCTAGTTGTTGCTATCTAATCAAAACCTGGAGAGGAGCCAGTCACTCCCACTCCACTGCATATAATCTGACACCTTCAAATCAAGTCAGTAAATCACACATGAAGGGGTAAATGCTTTGCTTGGTAGGGTTGAATGGTAGTACTAACAGAGATGCCTGCCTTTGTGTTGATTTTGAAAAAAGATCTGTATGTTGCATTCCTCTTTAACCCTTGAACTTCTGAAAATACGAAAGTATGCTGTAATCAGCTTTAAGTGTTAAACTATGTTGTAATAACATTTGCCGGTAATCCCTATTCCAAAGCTTTAATAGTTCATGATTAAGATTTAAGATTGGTTAGGGTTGCTAATTATGGGGGTTACATTTTACCGAAATACTATGGCACTTTTTAGAGCTATGCTATACAGATAATATTTATCTATGCTTGCAAAAGTGTATTGGAGATCAATACCTCTTCTGTGTCATGAAGAGATGAAGATCTAGTCCTGGCATTTTGAGACCGTATCCCATAATAATATTTCATATAAAGTGGAACAGGGCGATAAAAAGGCCAGAATTTAATGTCTCCCTGATAACATGTATTTGATTTTCTGGCATGTGCATTGTGTGGGTACAGAAGCACTTATATCAATATGCTTCTACTATAATGCAGAAAAGAACCTAAACTATGGGGTGATATAGTTGAATGTATACATACAATCTAAGGTTTACAGAAGAGTATATACAGGCCCAGACTAGCAATCTATGGGTTCTGGTAAATGCCACAGGGGCTGCTGTAAGATGCCATAGACAGTCATTATTTATTGGGCTGGTGGGGGCTGTTTGGGCTTTTGTGTTCCTGAATTGCCAGGGGATTTTTAATTCTCAGTCCAGACCCAAGTATATGTTACCCCAATTTCAATAAATAATGTATAATTTTTATATGGGGAATAACGTAAATAAAAAGATAAAATATAATACTATAAGAAGATATCAAGGAGCTTTATGAGGATGTTAATGTCCTTACATTTTCATATCCGTTCATATCAGAAGTTTCAAGGATCCTCAAAGAAACAATAAATTCTAAGAGTTTGTTACAACATTGTTTTATATGGCTAATTATACTGAAACTCAACATTTAAAAGCTTGTGTTCCATTCATATGTGTTAGTCTGCATGCTTTGTACAAGCCTCTCTTAATGAACTAATGCAATTAGTTTTTGAGACATACAACAAATCTGACTCATACAGTCACTTTTACCTACCGCATGTTCGGGGTCACATCATAATGTTCTGATTACGATACTGAAATCACAATGTCATTCTGAGACCACTTTTCTGTTTTGACATTTACATACCATTATGACATAACATGTCAATATATCTGTTGTGCCTGAAAAATTCCATTTTAGTCAAAGTTTGTATTACCTCTGTTCTTGAACCGTTCCAACCTCTGCATATTTTTCTTCCTATTCTAAGGAAAAATAACACAGGGTTACCTTTAGCTTCATTTACTATGCTCATCTCATCGAGAAAATCCTGTATTTCATTGTCACAATGACTATACACCATCTCAGTCTCGTTGCACCATTACATTACAATATCATTGGTCATAATTCCATTATGGCATCATAAAACAAACTTGACTTTCCTTAAAATGAACTCCCTGGCTACATTCACAAAAACAGTTCCAGATTTGTTGGAAACATTTTGTTGGATGACTTGTTGGCCTGTGATGTTCTATCTGCCGGTTTACATTGCTATAGTAAACTTGCACACAGCATTGTTCAAACACAAAACTTTACATTTTGACATCTAACAAAACCTGACCAAAAGAAATCTTCAGTATAAGCCAACCCTAAGGCATTGTTTACTTCAAGTGCTTAATTAGTCAGGTTTTGATGAATGAAAAATGTAACTAAACAGTGTCAAACTGGATGTAAAAGGGCCAGTTTAGTCTGAATGTTTCAAGTTTCAGTAGACTTTGCATTTAAACCCCTGCTAGATCTAGTCTGGTCTATGAGTTTAGGGGTCATTTATGTGCAGGGCAGGGTACAAAGTGCAAAAAGCACAGCAGATTGCTCACCCTTTTTGCACTTTGACCTACACCCTGCTTCTGCACATAGAGTTATTGTCATGGGCTTTTCTGCTCCAAAACAGAGTGTAGAGAGCTGTGAACCCTACCCCATGAATACAACACTGTATTAAGGGGTGGGCTATAGAGTCACATAAGCACTTTTGTGCCCCTTAGTGCTCTTGCAGTTCTGTTTGGGGTCTAGTTGAATCTCTGCTTTTATGTTCTCCATGTCTGTACTATTCATTCTTGTAAAAATATACAAAGCTGCATATATATGTAGTGCTATTTAAAGATATATTGTAAGCTCCACTGGAGCAAGAAATGATAAAAAACATGTTAAACATTCTTTCTAAACTGCTGTGTAATATATATATATATATATATATATATATATATATATATATATATATATATATATATAGATGCAATCAGAAGCACTCACGGTTGTAGTGATCAAAGTATCTCTTTTATTGGAGTGTTACAAACTACCCCACATCAACGCGTTTCGGTTCTCTCAGAACCGTCTGAGAGAACCGAAACGCGTTGATGTGGGGTAGTTTGTAACACTCCAATAAAAGAGATACTTTGATCACTACAACCGTGAGTGCTTCTGATTGCATCTATTTGTTCTCCTCTGAGGAGCACCCGGGACTTGATTTATTGAGGGTGAGTGCCGGTGAAATTTTTGACTATATATATATATACATATATATTTTGTGATACAGAGAATCCATGGTTTACTGTTTTTACGGCAGTATTTCCCTGGAAACACTGTTACTATCCCATACATATTAAGAATATCTTGGAAAAGAGAGAGAGGGCACACCCTACTGGTTAGCTAATATGTGGAATATGTTTACTCTGAATTTCTCAATCCAGAAATAATCCCAGAACTAATGACGCTGAAACATTGCCTCATGCAAGCAGATCGTTAATAGTAAAATTCTGTTACAAAGCGCAAAGTAATGGTCCCCATAGATGCAAAGATTTCTCTTGCCGAACGACCGATTTTCATAAAGTCCGACCAATCCTTCGAAATTATTATGCGCTTAGTGGGATTCGAACGATCGAACATCTTACGATTTTTCGGCCGACATCTGTCAGGAAATTGATCAGCCAGGTTAAAAAATCGTTGTCGGTCCCAGTGCAATCTATCTATGTTTGCAGGGCCAAGCAGGCAGCTCCCCTTTGTTTTCCTGGCAAATTGGTCTTTTTAGTTGATGGACAATTCGTACGATCGTACGATCGTTCCGAGATAATTGTGGTCTCACGATGACAATCGGATCTTTTAAAAATCTCAACATCTTTGGCCAGCTTAAGGATGATGCAAGTCATATAGAAACCAAGCAACCAAACCTGTGGATATGCATGTTCCTCAAATATACAGTAACATTTGTGTTTACCAACTCCTATGTTTTGTGCTGTATCTCGCCATCCCGTACAGTCATTACACTGTCCTTTTTAACTGCCCATTCCTCTTTATCCTCCTTTTTTTTCCCCTAAAAGTTCTTACATGTGCTAGTTTTTTTTGACCAGTTTGTTTTAAATTCTATACTGGGAACAAGAATAAGTTTAAGGCTGCTTTTGAAATTGGGGGAATGTAATAAAAGTCGGTAACGGAAAAAATATTAGCAATGCGAAAAGTTATGCCTTTGTGCGAACAAACTTGCTTTTGCGCAAATTTTACATAGCTTTTGCGAACCCGCAAACTGTTTAGCGACCATTTTTGGCAGGGGAAAAAGGTATCTGAGTTTTATAGTTTGCGCCAATGCGCAGTGGATGTAATAAAACTTCTGAAAAAAGTTATGTTTTCTCCAAAAGATTACAACACCTTCAACCACTAAAAGTGGCCAATGTGCAAATAAAATTCTCAATGCAAAATAACAGTTTAAGGAAGAGTCTTACATTGCGAAATGCAAATTTTTATTCTTATTTATACAAATTGTTTTGCTTTTTGTGACTTTTATTACATTCCCCCAATAGTCAAGAAATCATTTTTAAAAATAGTGGGCAGATACACCAATGGAATATATATATCCTGGTATGTAACACCATGGTAACATAATAGTACATTCTGTGCTGTTATACCTAAATGAACATTTCCATTTATAAATGTACTTTCCACATAGCTTATGCCAATCTTATTAATCCCTAAAAAGAAGCTATTAGGAGAACATAATAACAGCAGGACTAGTAATCCATAGCAACCAATTAACTTCTGTATTAAAGCAGACAGCTGATTGGTTACTAGACCCAGAGCAAATGTTAGAAGTACTTTGCATCCTGTGCAAATTGTAGCAAACACTAATAAGCCCCTTTAAGATGAATGATGCCCAAGTGCATGCACTGACGCAAGGGACACCTGGCATTACCATGACCCTTATCCCGGTTGAAATTTCAGGGTCCCTTAGCAGGTTGCCTTAATAGCTGCAACTGACAATGTACAAACTGAATGAGATGCTAATGTTACTAATGATATTACTCGCCAGAAATGGCACCATTAGTACATAAGCACAAAGTAAAAAATGTTGCAGCTGCTCATAAAATGGACTAATTTGCGGCCATATTGGTGGATTGCATGCAACGGGGGAAGCTATTAGGTGGGACTTCTGGAAAAAAATAAATACATTTGCGACAGTATTGATGCACTGCACTCAAGTTGGCTGCTATTTTAATGGCATATTGGAGTAAAAAAACACATCATAAAAAAAAACATTTTTCAAATTCTGCACATTAAAGCCAGAGCTGCCCAATTCTGTTCAGCTACAGTGTGAACTAATATCACAAATGGCCTGTAATAGATATACGATTGGGAAAGCAAACTTCATGACAAGAATAAACCATGTGATTTCACCACCATGCCTAACATAAAAAAATATATATTTTATAAACAGCTGGCAATAAGAGATTGACCAAAGTATGCAAACACGGACATTTATCTTCCAAGGAGTGTCTCTGGTGCTACGCTTGGCTATAAGGCTCCCTGCCTAAAGAGTGGGCAAACATAAATATTGGTAACCTAGACTAAGTGGGTGACTTTGAGAAAGTGCAAATATAAGCTTTGGGTTTGGAATTTCCTGTGAACTTGTTCTACTCCTCCTGCTCACATTCCTAATTTTTTATAAACACCCAAATGCAATCAAGTGCTCTATTTTATAACTCAAGAAAAAAGGGAGTTCACTTCATGTTTCTAAAAGTCGGAAAAACAAAAAAAAAAGACACAACTATGTTTTAATTTACTTGAAAACCCTCAAAGTCGAGCAACACATGTGGATTTAGGGATTATAATGCGAGCACACACTGTAGGGTTTGTTCTCCAGAGCGCAACATGGTTGAATTATTTTTAAGCAGATGTTCAATACTAAGGGGATACAAATAGTTTTAGGAAATAAAAGGCACAGTTAATGAATAACATGTTCTGTCGCCATTCCCCAAACCACTGAAAACATTAGTGCAGAGATCACATGATAAAGCCCAAAAGCTTGCACAATTCTATGTTCTCTGCATGGGGGCAGGCTGCTATCTATCATATATTTTTAAGAGAACAAATTGATCACTGTGCAGCCCAATATACAAGCATGCATGGGCGTCCACAGAGGGGGGCAAGAGGGGGCAGTGCCCCCCCTGGGACTGTGCTCGGTTTTTCCACGTCCAAACCCGTCAATGGCTAGTTTTGGGCTAGTTTTAATAGGTGCCGCAGGTTTGGACTTGGAAAAACGACCAATGCCCAAATAGTAGCACGCACTGCTGGCTGCACCTGCCTGCACGCCGCCAGCCAGCCGGCAGCCGCAGGATAATTACGAACGATACGTTCTTAAAAGGGGCGGAGCCGGAGACTTGGGATTATCAGACTCAGACTAGAGAGGGCTCAGGGGCAGGCTGGAAGAACACGCAGCGAGCGTCCCTCAGGAGGAGGGCGGCCGCGTGACGTCATGATGCAGGGCGCGCAAAGCGCGGTGCCACCACGCCCGGCACGCCGACGCCTGGGCCTGTCTCTCTGGGTCCTCCTGGCGGGAATTGGTTGGAGACTGGAGTTGGACACGACGACGACGACACAGACAGTTCCGCTTTGCGGGACTTGTTAGTAGCTGTCTGCGACTGTGCGTTGTGTTTGTGTCTCTCTTATTTGTATGTAGGGCTGTTGGGCAGTATTGGGATCCTGTCATTGCCCGGTCCCCAATAAAACAATATTCGGTTGGGTGTGTCACAAGAGGACTCAAATGCTCCTTTATGTTGTACAGGGAACAGTAGATTTCTGATTGTAAGCCCACATTCAGTAAGATGTTCTGAAGCTCTTCTGTTGCTCTTCTGGATATATTATGTCTTGACTGGCACAGTTTTTATGAACACACATTTATAAGCGCTCAATGTATTCGCAGTACTGTCAGTACAGTTATGGGACCTGTTATCCAGACTGCTTGGGAGTTTTCCAGATATGGGATCTTTCTCTAATTTGGATCTCCATTCCTTAAGTCTACTAAAAAAATCATTTATTATTTAAACCCATTAGGATTGTTTTGCCTCCAATAAGGATTAATGATATTTAAGTGGAGATTGAGTACGGTTTTATTATTTCACGGAAAAAGAAAATGAAATTTAAAAATATGGATTATTTGGAAAAAAAAATGGAATCTATAGGAGACAGTCTTTCTGTAATTCAGAGGTTTCTGGATAACGGATCCCATAGCTGTATCCTTTGATGACATAAACTTTTTGACGTGTACAGGTTACCTGCCCATTGTTCTGTTGCACATGCGAATGGCGCTGTGGTTGTGCGCACGTAATTCATTTGGCTATGACCTCCTACTAAGGGGGTTACAGTATTAAAGGGGAATCCAACCCCCTGGCGCTAACACCTCACCTCCCTCCTCCCCCCCACCTACCTCTCACCCCAGGCTATTGCCCCTAAGTTGCTACTTACCCCTCTGTCCCCTCCAGCGACGTTCACAGGGGCCATCTTCTCTTCCAACCGCTTCTTCCTGTATGCTGCTCTGTCGGCGGCGAATGCGCAGTAGGATGCCGGTACTACTGCGCATGCGCACAAAGTTTCCGAAGTTCAATCGCCGAACTTCGTGAACTTTGTACGCATGTGCAGTAGTACCGGCATCCTACTGCGCATGCGCCACCTAGCGCCGCCGGATCCCGAAAGAAGAGGTTTGAAGAGAAGATGGCCCTGTGAACGTTGCTGGAGGGGACTTACACAGAGGGGTAAAACAGGTGAACAGTAAATGTTATCTAATTGGTTGTGTTATTGTTTCTTAGCAAACTTAATGCCTTGTGTTACCCCTTTTATTTACAGTGCCAACCAGGCAGTACCCAAAAGAACCCAATATTATTTGCAGTACCAGTCAGCCATCAGTCTGGGAAAAGTACAGACACTTAATTGATCTGATAACCATATTATTTTACTTTATTTTATTACGATTTTTCAATTTATGAATCGGGCTACTTTTGGGCTACTTTTAAAATGGCTACTTTTTGGCTAGTTTTTTTATGGTCTTTGGCTGGTTTTGAAATGAAAACCTGGCAACCCTGATTGCAGTCTGCAGCCTTGTACTTGTGAGTTCTGGAGGTATTTATACAATTACTTGCCCCTGTGCCATCTGTTTGTGTGTTCTGCTGGTATTTATGTATGTACTTGCCCCTGTACCATCTGTTTGTGAGTTCTGGGGGTATTTATGCATGTACTTGCCCCTGTACCATCTGTTTGTGAGTTCTGGGGGTATTTATACATGTACTTGCCCCTGTGCCATCTGTTTGTGAGTTCTGGGGGTATTTATACATGTACTTGCCCCTGTGCCATCTGTTTGTGAGTTCTGGGGGGATTTATACATGTACGTGCCCCTGTGCCATCTGTTTGTGAGTTCTGGGGGTATTTATGCATGTACTTGCCCCTGTGCCATCTGTTTGTGAGTTCTGGGGGTATTTATGCATGTACTTGCCCCTGTGCCATCTGTTTGTGAGTTCTGGGGGTATTTATACATGTACTTGCCCCTGTGCCATCTGTTTGTGAGTTCTGGGGGTATTTATACATGTACGTGCCCCTGTGCCATCTGTTTGTGAGTTCTGGGGGTATTTATGCATGTACTTGCCCCTGTGCCATCTGTTTGTGAGTTCTGGGGGTATTTATGCATGTACTTGCCCCTGTGCCATCTGTTTGTGAGTTCTGGGGGTATTTATACATGAACTTGCCACTTTGCCATCTTTGTGTGAACTAGGGTTGCCACTTGTCAGACAACCGGTATTTTGAAGGGTTGCCCGGGTCAAAACTTCCTGGATGGTTTTTCAAATTAGGGAAACTGTGCAGGATTCCCTTGATTGACCAGGCGATCGGCTGATCACCGTGGCATAGCTCCACCCCCTGATGGCAGTGACACACCCACCTATCTCACAGGCCCGCCCACAGATGCCTCCTTGCCCCACCCTGGAAAATTTTCTGCGGACACCCATGCAATCATGTCTACAGTATTTACTGGAATGTACTCACAAGATATTTCAAGGAAAATTTATGCACCTTGTATATTGCAGAACTAGGTCAGCCAACCTGCCAAAAAAGAACTGTGTGGGCCTAACTAGGTCAGCACCTGCCCCAAACAAACAATACTGTAAGTCAGGGGTCAGCAACCTTTACTATCAAAAGAGCCATTTTGCCCCTCTCTCACTAAAGAAAAATAGTCTGGAGCCGCAAAACATAACACAGCTTATAAACATTTTTAACCTTTTTTTAATTTTAACTGTTACAACAACAGAATACAACAAACAGAAGTGCATTGTGTATATGCAGGGCTACTTTGAAATAAATTAAACACTGAATAGCCCTATTAAATGCTAGTGTTCTCATCTGCTTAATGTGACTTCTGTTTCTGAAGCTCCATGCTGATCGTCTCTCTCTTGAGTGTGTGACCGCGGTAAGGACCATGATGAATCATCTTGCTGTGGCTCAGTCTTGCCTGTCAAAGCCGCAAGACTGAGCCGCAGCAAGCAGAATGAAGAGCCGCATGCGGCTCTAGAGCCGCAGGTTCCCTACCCCTGCTGTAAGTCATCAATACAGCAGCCCACCTCTGACCCAGAACCCTTCTAACACCTCAACCTGCAAACAGCTTTCCCTTAGAAATGTGGAAATGATGTTATCATAGAGCCTTAGGGAAGAAAGGGGGCAGCACTATACTGAGAGTGAATGAGCTGCTTATCACTTTGGGTTTAGGGGTTTATCAGTGCAATACCCCCTGCAACATCTACCATAACCAGGATAGCCTGTCCATTGCTAAACAACTTACACTGTATAGCTGGTAATATGTTAGAATTTTGTCTGTTTTAGGGAAATAATGTCAGAAAAATTTCCACATATAATTGAATATGAATGCAGTGATACATTGTCTTACATTAAACTGGCATACTGTAATTTAGTAACTTCTTATCATTATGTGGGTTCGTATAAGAGGTATATATTTTATTTTTCTAGTATTTTCTCCTGCACACATTCTATCTACGAAGTCAGAGACTTGTCTTTTCAAAGGCCTGTCAGGAACGCACTGAATATGCAGAATTTTTGGATTGGATAAGAAATTTCAGTGAACAATTTAGCCAAATTACAATTGAAATCGGAATTCTTTCCATATTTAAATAGGATTTTGTTTTTCCCATGACATTATTGGTTCAGATTTGATTTGACTGAATTAGGGCCCAGGACAATCCTGGGTTCAGTTTATCCCACATACGTGTCTTGGTAGCTAGATAGATCAGTATATCTTGGAATCTATTGCCATACTATTTAATACTGCACATTGTTATTTAACTGGGAAGGCTCCATTCCAGCATTTAAAACCCAATTCTCGATATACTTCCTCTTATTGAGTCCCACTAATCGTGCCTTTAACCATTCTGTATGCTCATAACTGAGCTGACTAGTAATATGGGGCATAGGGGCATTTTCCCCGACTGTTATTAAAAAAAGAGGCATTTTGCAGAATGTTCAGTTCCCTGCTTCCCTGAATGTGTGAAGCTGACAGCAAGCAAAACTGTTCAGTGCCTTTTACCTAACATAACCTCAAGTACTTTCCCCTGTGAGACATTGAACTGCATGAATGAGGACAGCTAGTTACATAAACAAGCAGTATTTATATTATAAGCCAAAACTATGCAGGACAAAAGTTGTTCGGATGTGCAAAACAGCAAGGGGCTAAAAAAATATACCAGTACGAATAAATACTAAATTTCTATTCCGGTTTCTATGGTGTCGCAGCGTTGGCAGGGTCACTTTTTTGCTCAATAAGTGGTAGGGTTGCCACCTGTCTGGTTTTGATCTGAACTGTTCGGTTTTTCTAACTGTTCGGGACTCAACTTGCTGTTCAGTTTTCAGCCATGTGAAACCCAAACAATAATCTGGCCAATAAATGTAAACCAATTAAATACAAAGATACTCACCTTGACATGCCTTAGTTGTTATCAAGTGCAGTTCATTTCTTGTTATTACAGAAACAGAAATAAGCAAATCAATCAAAAAGAAGAAATAGTTTTTCTAAATGATAAATGAAAATTCAGCAGGACATCGCTAATTCACTAATATGCGAAGTTTCGTCCGGGGCGCCGAACGATGGTGAAGTTTCGCTAGCGTTAATTCCGCAAGCAAAGCAAAGTTGCCCTAGCGTTGTCTAATTTGCATACGGCGGGAAGTTACATTTCAATGGACGTATATGTTGCAGCAAATGCATTACACTTTACACAAGCCCCGGGACCTTAATATAATAAAATAGAGTTGTTATATTGCCCTACACATGAGCCCAGTGTATAGTTTATGTGCCATATGTAAGGGGGAAGCCGGGTACCGTAAAAAAATGTACGATCTTTTGCAGCCTATCACCCTGAAAAACTGAAAAGTCGCCAGTGTATTTTTGGGACTTAGAAAAATTTTCACATTTTTTTTTAAGAACTCCTATCTAATCTATTGCACTTTGCCTGGTCTCAGGTGGCGCAAGAGGTAAAGTTCAGTAAAATTCGCATCTTGCATAGTTACGTCCATTTGCCAGAGCGAATATTCCTCTGAAGTTAAGAGAGCGAAATAGTGCAACAGTCTATCTCCTCACTAGCGAATTTACACCAGCGTCCGTTAGTAAATCGTCGAAGTCCTGAAATCAGTAACGTAACTAGAGGGGGACAGGCCTTGGTGCAGGACGTGCAGGCGGGCCCGGAACTCCGTCGAAGTCAGTGGTGCACAAGCTGCCGGGGGACCCTGAGGGGGTGCTGGCCCTGGCCCAATAGCACCCCCTGCTCCCCCAGTAGTTACGCCACTGTCTGAAATGACGTCATGCTGGTGAATTTTCGCCAGCGTTGGTTACTTAGCCCTTTAGTAAATTTGCCCCTTTGTGCTTACTGCTACTAAAAAATGTCTCAATGTTTTAAATATATTGATAATGGTTGAGTGCAGAGGACCTCTTGTATTTAACCCTAATAAGGGGCCATGATGTAGCCATAATTCTATGTACAACTCTCTCTTTTAAAGGGGTGGGTCACCTTTAAGGTAACTTTTATTATGTTGTAGAACGACAAATTCGAAGCAACTTTTCACTTTGTTTTCATTATTTATTTATTTTTATAGTGTTAGTTATTTGTCTTTTCCTTCTAATTCTTTGCAGCTTTCAAATGTTCTGTAAGGCTACAAATGTATTGTTATTGCTACTTTTTTTATTACTGATCCTTCTATTCAGACGCCCTCTTATTCATATTCCAGTCTCTTATTCAAATGAATGCATGGTTGCTAGGGGCATTGGGGCCATGGTTACCAATGCAAATTGAAGAGCTGCTGAATAAAAAGCTAAATAACTAAAAAAAAAACACAAATAATAAAAAATGAAAACCAATTGCAAATGATCTCAGAATATCATTCTATTAAACGTTATCTCAAAGGTGAACATGGTAAAATGGTGTCTCCTATAATTGCTTCTATATCTGCTCTGGCAATGATTTTGGGGCACCATTGTTAGAAAACAGGCACAATGTCGCTTCCAGAGCCAATAAGACTTGTAAATGACATTGGGCAGAGCATGTTGGTACAGCCCTGTGTTGGATATGAATATTGGTAGCTTGGCATTATAGCAATTTGTATAATACATTTGTTTTATCTGATGCATTCCATTATTATTATAGAATTAATGAGCGTAGGATTTACGTGGGAGGATGTAACGTACCCTACTACCACAGAATCGGTCGCCACGCATTTGTAGAAAATTTAAAAAAAAAAAAACACCGCCGCCGCCACCACCACCACCACCACCACCACCACAACAACAACACAACCCGCACGATTACTCATCCGCAGCTTCTTCCTGCTCTCCCCACGCTGCGCCACGGCTCTTTAAGGAGGCCGATATAAAGTGGGCGGGCCATCGCTGACGTCACTCTCCAGCCCGTTTATATAAGCGTGTCTGCCTGACATGCGAGCAGTAATTACAAATTGAAAGCAGAGAGGACTGTGTGAAGGGAGGAAAAAAATGCTACGAGGATATTAGTAACGCGGGACGGAGAAGGGATTGCCGAGCCTGAGAGAAAATGAGCTGACCTATTGGATTACTGAGCTGCCATAGGTATGACTTTGTTGTACTCTCTGCATGGTGTCATTGTGAGGGGAAACTGTATCCTATTCATAGCCAGCACAACACGGCCATTAGCAATGCTGCACAGAGAACCCTGTTTATGTGCAAGGAAAAGCTGCCTGTTACTAGGTATCTGCATGCAGTCTCATTCATCTCTTCATTTGCTTAATGTTTGCCAAGCAGTCACTTTGTCAAGTGTCCTGGGAATGACAGACCCCCACTTGTTGCTTTATAACTTGACTGCTCAGTAATAATAATTATTTAGTTTCTAAAGTCTGTTGATCCCTGATCTAGAATCAGTAGCTACTGTGCAGCCTGAGTGTCACTTGATCCATTTAGTGGCCCAGCATTGCAAATCACTTCTCTTGCCTGGCGCCTTTAATCCTCTTAATTACACACTGTCATTGGACTGTAGGTTGTGTCACTGGGCACTAGTGTCTGAGGATCATATAGAACCACTTACAGAGATATCCATACAGTCAAATCTGCAGTGCTGTCAGGGACAGCTCTATGGGATCATTAGAACCACTTACAGAGATAGATATACAGTAAAATCTACTGTACTGTCAGGGACAGCTCTATGGGATCATTAGAACCACTTACAGAGATAGATATACAGTAAAATCTACTGTACTGTCAGGGACAGCTCTATGGGATCATATAGAACCACTTACAGAGATATATATGCAGTAAAATCTACAGTACTGTCAGGGACAGCTCTGCGGGATCATATAGAACCACTTACAGAGATAGATATGCTGTATAATCTACAGTACTGTCAGGGACAGCTCTACGGGATCGTATAGAACCACTGACAGATAGATATACAGTAAAATCTACAGTACTGTCAGGGACAGCTCTATCGGATTGTACAGAACCACTGACCGAGATAGATATACAGTATAATCTGCAGTACTGACAGGGACAGCTCTATGGGATCATATAGAACCACTGACAGTATTGTAGATTTTACTGCATATCTATCTCTTCCAGTGGTCCTATATGATCCCATAGAGCTGTCCCTGACAGTATAGTAGATTTTACTGTATATCTATCTCTACCAGTGGTTCTATACAATCCCATAGAGCTGTCCCTGACAGAAATGTAGATTTTACTGTATATCTATCTCTGTCAGTGGTTCTATACGATCCCATAGAGCTGTCCCTGACAGTACTGTATATTTTACTGCATATCTCTCTCTGCCAGTGGTCCTATATGATCCCATAGAGCTGTCCCTGTCAGTACTGCAGATTATACTGTATATCTATCTCGGTCAGTGGTTCTATACAATCCCATAGAGCTGTTCCTGACAGTACTGTAGATTTTACTGTATATCTATCTGTCAGTGGTTCTATACGATCCCATGGAGCTGTCCCTGGCAGTACTGTAGATTTTACTGCATATATATCTCTGTAAGTGGTTCTATATGATCCCATAGAGTTGTCCCTGACAGTACAGTAGATTTTACTGCATATCTATCTCTGTAAGTGGTTCTATATGATCCCACAGAGCTGTCCCTGACAGTATTGTAGATTTTACTGTATATCTATCTGTCAGGGACAGCTCTGTGGGATCATATAGAACCACTTACAGAGATATATATGCAGTAAAATCTACAGTACTGCCAGGGACAGCTCCATGGGATCGTATAGAACCACTGACAGATAGATATACAGTAAAATCTACAGTACTGTCAGGAACAGCTCTATGGGATTGTATAGAACCACTGACCGAGATAGATATACAGTATAATCTGCAGTACTGACAGGGACAGCTCTATGGGATCATATAGGACCACTGGCAGAGAGAGATATGCAGTAAAATATACAGTACTGTCAGGGACAGCTCTATGGGATCGTATAGAACCACTGACAGAGATAGATATACAGTAAAATCTACATTTCTGTCAGGGACAGCTCTATGGGATTGTATAGAACCACTGGTAGAGATAGATATACAGTAAAATCTACTATACTGTCAGGGACAGCTCTATGGGATCATATAGGACCACTGGAAGAGATAGATATGCAGTAAAATCTACAGTACTGTCAGGGACAGCTCTATGGGATCGTATAGAACCACCGGCAGAGCTAAATATATGTACAGTACAAACAGTAGTGTAAAGGGTAACTCTAAGGGCTACAATAGGAACTTCCACTGGAACACACATTCTCTACTTTGCTGCTGTGCCCAATGAGGTTAGCTGATGCTCCACTGAGTCAGAATATTCTAGCGATGCCCTTGCTACAAATTCCTTGTCATTTTGCTCACAAAGGTGCAAAGGTAGAATCAAAGGAGTACAGTCATGCATGAATATATATAATATATATAATATACGTGTGCTAATATAAAAAAAAAAAAAAAACTTTGCAGAATTACCCACCTTGATAACTTTTATTATAGGGGCTCTCAGGACTGCAGCTTTGCGACCACTGTGCATATTTTCCTTCCTTGATTTGTGGTTACCCCCCCCCCTCCACATACACACATACACACATACATTGTTTATTGTACAGCTTAGTAGAACATGCCCGCACATTATAAACTGTAATTATAATGTCTATGTGGTGCATAAACATAAAAATCCAGTCTGCTCGCCGCAGTGAATAAGGGCCAAATTAAAGGCAGTAATATAGGCAGAGACAACCCACATACGTGCTGCAGAAAATCAGTGGTGTTGAATTCTTACAGTATTGTACCAACTTCCCATTCTCTAAAACCAGGAGGTGAGATGGTCATGTGTATATTACACTGATATTAGGATCAAGTATTTTATATATGAGACTGTTTCCTGGAAAGCACTGTCACAAAGAGAGTGAGTTTACGGACATTCATATCCTATCGTTCTAAACACCTTTCCAATATGCATCAGTAAACATTTTAGGTGGTTTTAAAGTTACATATAAGTGTCATTGCCATTGATGGCACTATCTGGCTGGCTTTAAATTCGGTGGAATACTGGTTCTGACCGAAGAGTCGGACCTAAACAACAAAAATGGACAGACCAATACTCGTTTCAGTAGCAATTACATTTACAAATAACTTTAAAATGCTGAAAATGTTTCCTGTATAGTAGAAAGTTGCTTGCAATTATTATTATTTTTAGTAGGGAACCATCCCCATTAATAATTGAAAGAAAAAATTCTCTTATTAGAAAAATACATGTACTTTTTTTCTTTTAAAGACTTCTTTGAGAAGCCACTGTGTCTTTAAGGGGGTGTGTCAGTGGCTAAAGGTGCACCTGCCACACAGGTAGGACAAGAATGGTTGCTAAGCAACTGTCAGGGGTGAAGAAAGGTGAGGTTAGATTTTTTTAATAGGCTGGTGCCTCTACTGGCTTGGAACAAATTGTAATCAGAATTGTAAATATATATGGACTATGACCTTTTCTAATGCCGTCTAAATATCTCTTGCTGTGGGGTTTCCTTATGGTAGTTTCTGGCCTTACATTTTAAAGGTTTTATAGAGTCTAGTATACAGTCTTAACAAATAGTTTGTCTTGCATGCACAGATTGTTGTTGGTGGGGTTTTTCTTAGTTTCTCAAACCCAAGTAAATGTGAGAGCTACTTTCATTCAGTGATATATGCTGACCAGGGTGCAGACCAGTGCAAGAAGAGACCATGTGGGTCAGGGAGCAGGTATCTATTTCTAATTTAATTTAAATCAGTCCTGTGCAGGGTTCTCTAACAAGTTAAGTATACCTTAAAGCCCTCTTTGTAAGGACAATATGTTTTAACTTCTGTCGAACTTAACCCGTTTTCTCATGTATCATAATTTTTTTTGGTGGGAGTCCTATTCAAAACAGCAATGAGAGAGGGTCTGATTTTGAAGAGCCCAGATTTAGAAGCAAGTGCTTGCATGATTTGACAAGAACCCAGTTGGGTCGTGATTGTTAGTCACTGATGATTATCTGGCTAGGGTGCACTGCGAGTGATGGTGTTGATTGTAAATAGGGTGTTGTAATCTAGTTAGTTAGCATGCTCGTTTTATGCTGTCAAAGGTATTTCACAGAGCTGTAAGTAATGAGGAAACCTGTACGGGGTTTCTTTTTTCATCAAGTCCCCTTCATTAATTATGTGCATTATGGTTTTCAGTGCTTTTGTCCTCTCTTTATTTGCAGGGCCATAAACTTTCACTGGTCTCTTAATAGTAAGAATAATCTAACTTTTAAATAAAGCCAAAAATCTGCGGTGGGATGTGTGCATATACCGAAACCTGTTATCCAGAAATCTTCGAATTACGGAATGGCTGTCTCCCATAGACTCCATTTTATCAGAATAATTCAAATTCTTTTTAAATGATTTCCTTTTTCTCTGTAATAA
Source organism: Xenopus laevis (assembly GCF_017654675.1). Taxonomy (NCBI): domain Eukaryota; kingdom Metazoa; phylum Chordata; class Amphibia; order Anura; family Pipidae; genus Xenopus; species Xenopus laevis. The sequence goes on from NC_054383.1 coordinate 100,516,435, forward strand.
AAAAACAGCACCTTGTATTTGATCCAAACTAAGATATAATTCATGGTTATTAGAAGCAAAACCAGCCTATTGGGTTCATTAAATGTTTATATGATATTTCTTTAGTAGACTTAAGGTATCAAGATCCAAATTACGGAAAGATCTGAAACCCCAGGTCCCGAGCATTCTGGATAACAGGTCCCATGCCTGTACTACGTTTAACCACAATTAGACACGAAGGAATAGAGAAATAACATACATTAAATGAGAAATGTGTGTCCTCTAAGACTCCTCTTTATTCTACTGAATATCAATGACATTCGCACAAAATTTGCATTTATACATATGAGTGGGAGCTCACTTGTTGCTGGGCATTTTCTATTTTCTGCTACCTTTTGCTCATGGCCATATTCCACTCTGAAGAACATGGCTGAGCAATGTGTGTAAATGCAAATATCACAAGCAATGCACGTTAATATTTCTATAAGGGAAATTAGATTGGAGGCAATACAGCCTGTTATTGTTGTTGTTTACCTTTATAGCAGCAACATATTGTTCAGTGCTTTACAGAGATTATACATCATGCAGAACAGTCCCTGCCCCAGTGGATCTTTCAATCTAACCTTCAATAAAAGGCACACCATTTGCCCAGGTGCAGTAACCCCCTAGCAACCAATAAGATATTTGTTCTGTGAATGCTACCTGCCGATTAGATGTAGACCTGTAGCACACTCTGCACCTTATGAAAAAAAACGCCAGCGCTAATCACACGCGGCGGTTCGTTTTCTGAAGTTGCCTCACAAGGAAAGGGCAACTTCAGAAAACGAATCGGCGCGTGTGATTAGCGCCGGCGTTTTTCCATTTTAAGCCAGCGCAGAGTGAGGGAAAGCGTTTGGGGAGATTGATCGCTGCAAAGACGAGGCGATTAGTCGCCAGGCGAACAAATCTCCCCAAAAGGCCCAGTGTGGAACGTATATACAAACTCCTTTGCAGACCTGGCTGGAATCAAACCATGGGATGACAGGGCTAGAAATAGGGAGGGAATGTTGTGCACAACTAATAAGCTTTGCTTTCATACAGTATGTATATATCTATTCAAGAGAAGCTCTAAGCCCTACTTATTTACAGAGTATATTTTCCATTTATATACACACTTTACTGCAAATCCTCTGCTCATTCCATTGCATGATGGAGAGGAGATGATCCTTACAGTTTGCTTTTCCTTGGAGACTTAGTTGTTGATAAAAGGGGGAACATGAACATTAAGTTCAGTTAAGCAAAAGATGTTTGTTTTTTTTCGTAATTCCTGCTTTGTGTATAGCAAAAAATACAGAAAGAAAGGTCAGTGATATTTTTATAGACTGCCTTGAAATAGTATTCTAGCAGTTCTGCTATAGTTGACAAAAGAATTAGAAATGTGTCTTCTCATTTCCCCCCATCCTGCTTTCATTATCACCTTGCAGTGGTATGTCTATTTCCTAACCTGGGTACAAATAGGTCACGTATCTTAATGACAGCAAAAACAAGTTTTCAGGAGAATGCATGCATCATCCGCAGTGATTTGCCCCATTGTTTATCTTCTTCACAAACATTACATTTAAATAGTCCAAATAACCCCTTGCTCATTCATTTGTAATTCCTTCCCATTAGTCATAAAACATCTTATAGCAAGGCATGGGTGTGGGGCTTAAGGGAGAAATAGGTGAGCTAAAAATACTATACACCTACTATAGGTGATTTTTACGCTGCTTTTTTTTCATTATTTTTTTTTTCATTAGAGGAATGGGATCTGTTATCTGGAATGATTGGGCCATGGGGATTCCTGGTCAAGTGGTCTTTCTGCAATTTGGATCACCAAAAATTAAAACTAGTTCTGAATCATTACAGGTGCTACAAACTTAGTTAATTATTCCCTCATAGTCATTAGTATATAACATTCAGGTAGCTATAATTCAAACGCTCACCCAGTAAGTTAGATGGTTCGGGTGCATTTGCCCCGAACCCGCCTCATACTTTATCTTATATGCAGTTTCGAATGTAGGGTCACTAACCTCTCTCCGATAAAGGTCCGGATGCTGCGGCACAAACCCGTAGCAAGAGGAGATGATGTTACACCAATATTCCAGTATGGACACGCACTCAACAGACTTCTCAGAGGCGGTTAAGATCAATGATGCTTTATTTCACAAAGAGTAACAGACGCCTAACGCGTTTCGTGTTCAACCACACTTAATCATGTGGTTGCACACAAAATGGTTTAGGTCTGTTACTCTGTGAAAAATAGCATCATTGATCTTAACCGCCTCCAAGAAGCCTGTGGAGTGCGCGTCCATACTGAAAAAATTAACAACTGTCTGTTTAAATAGGATTCCCGTATTTCGGGGCTTTCAAATCCCATACGTGTGTAGGTAGTTGGTTGCAATTCCACTTATGCCATCATACATAATTTTCCCAGTTTGTTTTATGCCTTTGCCAATTGCTTATGTCAACCATTTTCGTTATGGTGTCCATAAATCCTCTGGTGTGGTCTTTTAGCCATAAGCAGTAATGAAGGAAGACTAAAATGGGGACATGTTTGTACAATGTGCGCTTAAATGAGAAGAAAGGAATCCTCATGGGGGCGGGGTTCTAAATGTTAGGCACCCCTGGTGATTATAATTAATTACCTGTAACCCTATAGCCAGTGCTTCTGCATCCACCATGGTTCTGTTGGAGCGCCATGTTGCTGTTGTCTTCCACTACATTCTCTGTTGGGCCAGGTCCAGGTGAGTCTGTACAGTAGAATGGAAAACCAGCTGCTGGCTTCTAGGTTTAGCTTTCCACAGACTATTATCATAAAAGTGGCTACAGACAAATGAATATATGTGATATATAGGGCAGGCTAAACTATAACATATAAGAATGTTTGCTCCACTGTGGACCCTTTGGCAAGTTGTTGCAAGCTATGCTTATCTTCCGCCATTGTTAAATAACCCCTGCCACCCCAGGGGTCTTTTTAACCAATTACTTTCCATTTACAAAAGGGCTAAGTGAGAGCCCTTGGCTGTTTTCATTTGCTGTATTGGGGGTGTGGAGCTTGCACTTTGTTCAGAGAATCCTGTCCTTGCAGTATGCATTCCCCTGATGTTTTTTTTTGGGTTGCTGCGCATGGTGCAGTAACTTTATCTTCTTCCCATCAAACCATTCCGGGCCTCGGTTTAAACACTGGGGTGACTTTGTATAAAAAGTGCCAAACAGGATGAGGCGTACCATAGAAATGTGCCTCTCCTCGCTAAATTTCCTAATAATACACTAGGCAAGTAGTTATAGGTGATCCCATTTAATTATAGGAGCGTACAAATTATACGTCTCACACCCTTCCACTAATATATGAATTTTAATGCCTATTCGGTATAGAAAAAGCAGCATCTGGCTATGGGTGAGCTGCCCTAAATGTACCAAGGATCTATTATACAAACTGGCAGGGGGCATCTAAGTCGCCCTTCCTTCCTCTGGCACGAAGCAGAAAAAAGCTTGAATTCAGTGCCAGTGGGCTCCTAGCTGTGCAAGGCACAAGTATTTCATGCAAATTCAGCAAGACCATGCCATTGGCTAAAACTGCAGGCAGCTATTTAGAAGGCAAAAAAACATGCAAAACAGAAACGTTTGGGTTTAATGGGATTTACTGTGCAACAAAGCTTCCATCCATCACAATTTATCACATATTTTTTCCCCTGCAGTGCCCCCTCCACACATATTCACTATTTGGAAACGTGCATTCATCGAATTTCAAGCATTAATCATCACAACGTACAGCAACAGAATGTCAAATGCGTTTCCAGCCTTCGGAAAAGTATTAATGCTTGTGATAGGCTTTTGTTTCCCTTTTTTTTTTGATCTGTATCTTCTAAGCTGACTTGTCAACAATATGTAATTTTGTATTTTTAAACACACCACCCCCCCTTCTGCGGCAGTAGGATGTGCAACTGCATTTTCATAATACCGTCCATTCACAGCTCCCTGCTGCTGGAATCCTTAGACCGGTCACCTCCTGTGACACAAAGGCCTTATTTATCTGCCATCAGCAAGGCTGAAGGATTTTTCTTTTCCTACGCATGGAAGGAAGAGGCGACTCTCGACGAGTAACTAAAATAATCTTTTTTTAGCGAGAGCCTAAATATTTTAAGTGTTCGTTTAAAGTTAAGAATTCCGCAGGGATTTGGAGAAAGCTACAATCCCTTCTTTGAAAGATGAGCTTTTTTAGAATGCGTTAGTTGTCTGTAATTATTTGTAGGGCTTTTGGCAGGGGATGGGGTGGCCAGAATACCCCAAAGCTTTAGGCTGGAACAATGTTTAGCTTTTATTTTTGGATCTGACCAGACCATTCTTTATTTTTTGTCGCATAGGTATAAATGTCCTTAATAGTACAGGTATGGGACCTGTTATCCAGAATGCTCAGGACCTGGGTTTTCTTCAGATAAGGTGTCTGTCTGTAATTTAGATCTTCATACCTTGCGTCTATTAGAAATTCATGTAAACATTAAATAGGCTGGTTTTGCTTCCAATAAGGGTTAATTATATCTTAGTTTGGATCAAGGACTAGTTACTGTTTCATTATTACATAGAAAAAGGAAATTATTTTTAAAAAATTGGATTATTTGGTTAAAATATGAGTATGGGAGATGGCCTTTCCGTAATTCAGAGCTTTCTGGATAATGGGTTTCTGCATGACGGATCCCACACCTGTACTGTGCACTATAATAACATGTGGCATTTGTTGTGATACGATTTGGACTCTGAAGCCACTTGTCTAGGTGAGGAAATGCTTAAAGCACTTAGCTGTATCTGTAACATCTCAGGCAAGATCATCAAATGGAAAGTAATAAGAAAACACAAACCATTATTGTATCATTTCCTATGCATTAAAAGCATCCCTGGAAATCTGATGGAGAATGCAGTGATTGCAAATGAGGGGGGAAGACATTTTTCCTGCACTTTTCACATCCTGCTGTCAGTTCCTGAATGATTACAGCACCCCGAGCAGGATGTGAGTAATCGGCAGTTCTCTGCCAGTCACCGCAATGACACTGTTACAATGTACTCATTCATATACCTTTTTATTGTCTGCAGCGTGGTGTGAAGAGTTTCCTTTTCAGAATTCTGAGCTGGCAAAATTTCGCTTCACTGATTGTCAGTGAGTTTTCCCTGACTTCCATCATTTTTTTTCTATTTTTTAGTGATGCTGCAACTTTTGGGTTCATTTTGAGGGACATAACATACTTAACCTGATCGTTTTCATGTTCTACACGTCATATTCACTGTTATTTGCTGTTTTTGATGGTTAGTTTTTTTTTTTTTAAAGATCTGGGTGCTCCTTGGGAGCGACCAGGAAAGTCTGTGCCAAAGGGCATGTTATGTTTGTACATGGGTTACTGTTAAGCATTTTGAAATATAAGTTAGCAGACTAAGGCTTGCAGATCTAGGTTTCGAATGACAAACACAAACCCATAGGGGCAAATATCCTAAACTGCGAAAATTTTCCAGCAAAGGCTTCGCACACATAACTACACTTCGCTCAGACAACGCTAATTTACTAAAATACAAAGCTGCGTCCAGGGAGCCGAATGCTGGCAAATTTTCGCTAGTGTTACGTCGACAATCAAAGCGAAGATGCGCTAGCGTTCAATTTTGCCTAGCGCAACTTTGTTAGAGGTCTTCGCTCAGACTAATTTGCATACGGCGGGAAATTATAAAGTTGAATGGACGTATATGTTGCGGAAAATACATTACACAAGTACAGGGAACCTTAATAAAGATTATTATAGTTGTTATAATGCCCTACACATGAGCCCACTGTATCGTTTATGTTCCATATGTTAGAAAATGTATGGGGGAACCCGATTGGCCAAAAAAAAATTTTAAGGACTTTTGCAGGCGATCACTCTGAAAAAAGGAAAAGACGCCAGCATTTTTTGGGGCTTAGAAACTTTTTTCACTAAAAATTGAGGAAGTCTTATGCGCTCCATTGCACTTCCCCTGGTCTGAGCTGGCGAAGGCAAGTCTGGCGAAAGAGGTAACGTTCAGTAAAATCCGCATCTTAGTGAATTTGCGGCGTCCATTCACAAGAGTGAAAATTCGCCTGGCGATAGAGTGTGAATGATAGCGTCTGTCTCTTTTGCTACCGAAGTTACGCCTGCGCCCGTTAGTAAATCTGCGACGTGCCTGAATGACATCACGCTGGCAATTTTCACCAGTGTTTGTCACATCGCCCTTTAGCAAATCTGCCCCAATATCTTTAGGGGAGTTCTGATATAAACTAGGGATGCACCAAATCCAGGATTCGGTTCGGGATTTGGCCTTTTCCAGCTGGATTCGGATTCGACTGAATCCTTGTGCCTGGCTGAACCGAATCTGAATTTGCATATGAAATTAGGTGTGGGAAGGGAAATAACATAACGTTTTGCCACAAAACAAGGAAGTAAAAAAAATTTTTTCCACTTTTTCCTTTCCCATTCCTAATGAGCATATGCAAATTCAGATACCCATGAAGGATTCAGGGATTCTGCCAAATCCTAAATAGTGGATTCCGTGCATCCCTAATATAAACGGAGCTGAATTCACAGCCATTGGTATTTCATTTCTCCACCCTGTTGCCCACTTAAGGGCCCATACTACAAACTTCCCACACTTGGGCAGTTACGTATCCACATGCTGGTGCTGGTATACAGCACGTCTCTTCCGAGTATTTCAGCTTTTTATGAGGAAATGGTAACATTAGTAAACACAGAGAGCATGAGCTGTCTGTCGGATGTTTATTGCAGTGATTCACATAATAGGAGCATGGACTCTGTTTCCCCGTTCTCTAGTTCTATGCACAATGTGTTACGTGGCATAACAGGGAAGGGCAAAGATATTTGTGCACTGCTCTGTATATAGAACGTTGTTTTCCTCAACAACATTGTGAGCTTGATTTTTCCAAAGCACGTGCTGGCTGGATGTCCCAGTATTTTATTATATTTACAGGTGTTTGCCTTATTGTCCATAACTTACAAGCAATGGATGTTACAGGGATCCTTATTTGTGTATTGTACATGGGAGTGCTGCCACACTGGTTCCCCTACAAGTTTATTTCACTCTAATGAAGAAAAATCATCCTGTGAACACATTCTCTTAAATATTGGGATAATATTATTTTTTTCTTTTTTCCTTAAACCTTTGCTTTCTCCCTCCTCTTTTTAAGGAAGTTATTTTTTTTTTTTGCTTTGCAATGCAGATCATCTAGTTAAATAAGACACATCTTCTGATCCGTTATGCAGATAACTACGTGCCTCAACAGACCCGTCATGAGGACTAGGTCTCTTCTGGTTATGTTTGTTTAAACCACTATCTCTTGCCTGTAATCTGCATTTTTTACTTGCACACCCTTTGTACTGATTTATCTCACAAAAAAAACTGTCAACACTGTGGCATGCAATTAAGCAGCAGCCATGTTGGATATCTTAAGCATTTTTATATCCCTACCTGAAAGGCCTCATGGCCTTTTTAGCATTCAGACCAAACTACAAAGCTTGACAACTCATACAACTTTTGTTTCTTCCAGTATCCCTGTTTGGAATCATTCCTTTAGATCCAAGTCTTGCTCCCTAAAATATCACAGATGTACATGTGTTATACTGAATGTCTGTGCCTAATTGGGAACATACAGTAGATATGATTTTATATAATATATTTTATTTTGTTATAGCATTTAGGATTATAACCAGCACTATAAACTGGTTATTCAAGTGTAGCAGGTGTAACACAACAGTCCCAGTAGTAGTAGTAGGCTGATGGCCACATAGATATCCATGTCAAGGTGTATGGCCTCTTCAAATTGTCCATCCATATTTATTCTCTTATACAGGTTTCTTACAAAGAATTGTTCCGTTTATTTTTTACGCAATGCTTTATAGCTTGGCTTCAGTGTATGAAACATCTCTAGGCATCATGAATTCCCGCTGCATTCCCAAGAACAACGTTGCAGAGTAGGATTATTGTTTATTACAAGGTTAGACTGAGGACTGTGTGTTTTGGCATCTGAATGGGCTCTCTGTAATGCAATTGGCACAGTGCACAGTATGAGTTGTTTGGACACAAGTGTGGTTTCCAGCTATTGGAACAGATTTGTTTTTGACTTAAAAATATTTATATCTATTTTTTCATTATGCTTCTGTAACAATTAAATATTCCAGATAATGTATATATCCGTTTACGTAGTCTGATTCATGAGCTGATGATTAACAGTCTGACTGATTAATAAATGGGACAATTTGCAAAAGAGGGTAGCGATGCCAGAGGTATTGTCCATACATTATTGAATGAAATACATGAATTTGATAAAGAGATATTAACTTTTAAGAATTCATACCTATTATTATTTTAACTCGTGTGGCATTCTGAGCTTTTCAATAACCCTTTTCTTTTGTTTTTGTATTTTAGTTGAAGGAATGACAGCTGCTCGTACATCAGGAGTACTTTATGAATAGGAGTCAGCAAAGAATACAAAATGACAACTGCTGGGATTTCAACACAAGAAACCCAGGTCCCATTGAAACATGGGTTTGTGCACAGTGGACAGGGAATAATCAGTTCCAATTCATGCTGGACGAATCCTGGTAATTTTGAAAAGTACGTTGAATTTAATCCTTAGAGACGTGTTGCACGTTTGACAAATGTACCTTCTTTAGTAAAAGCAAAACATATATTTTATAGGGTATGATTTACTGATAGTTGCAGATCATAAACAAAATACATTATAGATTTGTTGGCGGGTTCTAAAAAACTTCAATTCTTTTAGTAACATTTTGATTTGGCCTCCAACTAATTTGGTGCAAATTTACTGCACTGCAGAAACCGGTATCTACCAATCAGGTGATGCTTTAATTGTTCCAACTGTACTTGACCAATGAAAATGTTCTATGTAAGCAAATGAGCCACTGTAATCTGAATATATTCATTCAATGCGCAAAATCTGCAGTTAAATGTGTTTTGTTTTTTAAATTGTAATCCAAATAACTTGTATATTCTAAAGAACCTTTTTTTTCCTTTTTTTTGCAGTGCATACTCTCTAACCTGTAGTTTAAGGGCACCTACTCAGCATATATCAGCCATTGGTAAGTGTTTATATGGTGTCATCTTTCTAATTGAGTCTGCTATACATACAGAAGATTTCAAGTTATTGGAATTTAGACAACTCGCACAATTTTATTCAGTTAGTAGTATGTAGGTCATAATAGTTTATATTAAGACACTGATGCAGTTTACTGTTGGATTCAAAGACAGCTTACAGGATTATGAATATGCTCTGCTTTAAAATGTATTTCTTTGCAACAACTAATTGAATTCGTATTTTACGTTTTAGGCCACATTTCAAAGCCAATAATGAACGGACATTGCTATTCTGAAAATTGCATGAATGTACATTTGAAAAAACCAGGGTTTCTTCACCTTGTAGAGGATTTATCTACAAACTATGCAGAAGATCATATTGTTTCTTCCTTAAAAAAACTATCCATGAACAGTGGATCTGGTAATGAAAAAACACCTCCACTTACACCTGTCAAAAGTGGACCACCACAGTTTTCTGCCATCTCTTCACACGATCGAAGTTCAAGGCCGCTTCCTCCTCTTCCAATATCAGAGGATTGTTATTTCGATGATGCAGACAGTGAGGTAGAATTCTTCACAAGTTCTGATACAGACTTGCTTTTACAAGATAATAGACCATTAGCCTTTAAGTATGGAGTTCCCAGTAGGCGAAGCTTCAGGGGATGTGGACAAATGAACTATGCCTATTGTGATCCGCCATCTGTAAATAAACCAGCAGACGAGAGTCCGACATCTAACCAAAATGGACGTATACACAGCTCAAAACCTCAGAAATCTGAGCAAAGCCATAGGAAGCTACGGCGATCTCATTCAGGACCAGCTGGATCTTACAATAAACCTGCAATTCGTATAGGAAGCCATATAAATAGGACTTCCCCTAATTCTGATGAAGAAAAACCTGAAGTTCCACCAAGGATTCCCATACCTCCCAGGTCACTAAAACCTGATTACAGGCGGTGGTCGGCAGAAGTTTCTTCAAACACATACAGTGATGAAGATAAACCACCTAAACTGCCACCAAGGGAACCTCTGTCAAGAAGTAACTCTCGTACCCCAAGCCCAAAAAGTCTACCATCGTACCTCTATGGGATAATGCCCCCAACACAGAGCTTTGCTCCTGATCCAAAATATGTCAGTAGCAAAACTTATCAAAGGCAATATAGTGAGGGATCAGCCAATAAAATCCCTTGTATTTTGCCCATTATTGAAAATGGTGAGAAGGCCAGTTCTACACATTATTATCTTCTTCCAGAGACATCCTGCTTAGTGGAGCAGATATGATTTGTACTTTATGGAAGCAAAAGACTCGGAGGCTAGAAAAGCAGTTTTGTTCGAGTGACGGTAGCATATCTTTGAGTTCACCAAAGTCAGATGTAAAGATTAATCTGATGTCATTTCTCTAGGTTGTGGCAGGAATGCCCTAGAAAGGTCATACAATATATTTAGGATGTTACTTAAAATTTAGTACACTGACTTGTAAAGAAAGCTAAATATATACTGCTCCTATAGAGGAAGTATGTACAATAAGCTTCAGGTTCTGCTCATGTATTCTTCAAACAAATAAAGATTTGATTGAAGCAAAGCCGAAGCCACACTGAGCCTGCAAATGTCTGCCCCATTGATATACAAGGCCTTCTGTCATGAAAACCAAATGATGGATAGGCATGGAACTGCTAAGTCAATGCTGAACAATTATTTACTGTAACTTGCTTAGAGGCGGGTTTGTGTTGATCGGGTTTTTATTTTGCAGTTACAAAAAAAAGGACTGTTGTGTACTGCTGTGTTTAAAATGGAACGATTTAGTGAAGGAATAGAGCAGTATTTGTATATCCTGCCTTTGTATTTAACACTTTCTGATCCTGTTCGACACTTTTATTCCATAATTGTGAATTTCTCTAAAACCATTCTTTAATTAGCTGTTGCCACAAATTCCCAACAGGCTCCATAATGTTCATATATTCCCAGAGCTGAGTGAAGCGACAGATATGTGGGATTTCTAAGATCTGTCTGTCTCTTTCCACCCTTTTTATGGACAATTGGCACATGCTTGCATCTGTGTTGAATAGTTGCCAACATCTGCTCAATACATATGTCAGAAGGTCCAACAGAAGAATGATATGAAGAAAATTCTGTGTTTTTTTTTTTCCCCCTTAACGTTCCAATAGTGTTCATTTTAGTTGCCAGTAAATTCACTCATTTTAGCTGTTAATTCTGATTTTGTTTTTCTAGTGTGTAATGAATGTGATGCACAAGCTGGACTTGTGTTACTGTCATCTATTCAGTATTTATCTTTTCATATTCTCTAAGCAACTCTTTGAGGGCACATAACACAAACTCTCCTTCCTAAATGCTGATATATTCCATGTTGGATTTAGCATCCAAATATTTGCTTAGACCAATAATTGGAGTGCTTACAGCAGTAATTGAGGTGTGTGTGTGTGTGTGTACATTTGAGTGGGTGACTTGTTTAAAAAAACATACATAACTTGTCCTGGTCAGGGACATTTACGTTTGAGATCCTTAAATGGGTGGTTCACCTTTAAGTTAACTTCTAGTATGTTATAGAATGGCCAATTATAAGCAACTTTTCAATTGTTCTTCATTATTTATTTTTTATAGTTTTTTTAATTATTTGCCTTCTTCTTTTTACTCTGACCATCTTTCAAATTGGGGTCACTGACCCCATCTAAAAAACAAATCCTCTGCAAGCCCACAAATGTATTGTTATTGATATTTTTATTACTCGTGTTTCTATTCAGGCCCTCTGCTATTCATACTCTAGTTCTCTTGTTCTAATCAATGCATGGTTGCTAGGGTGATTTGGACCCTAGCAACCAGATTGGTGAAATTGCAAACCGGAGAGCGGCTGAACAAAAAGCTAAATAACTCAAAAACCACTAATATTAAAAAAATAAAACCAGTTGCAAATTGTCTCAAAATATCACTCTACTAAAAGTTAACTCAAAGGTGAAAGGCTTGTTTGTGTCCAAAATGAATCCTTGTTAAGACAAATTATCACTTATGGATGTCAAACCTGTTACTCTTGTGCTGTTTAGCTACAACTATTGGGGGGTTATTTTTTAAAAGCTGAGTTTATCTTAATATTTTCTGAAATATACTCCGATCAAATCCGCACATTTTTTTTTCCACTTATTTATCAATACATTTTCCTGAAAATGTCATGTGCTGGAAAAAGCTTGAAAAAATCGTGAAAATTTTGAATTGTACGATTTTTTTCGGATTTTTGCCCAAAAACCACAAAATTTTTGAATTATTGCACAAAACCCAGCGCAGATCAGGATATCTTTGGGACCTCTCCCATTGACTTATATACAACCTCGGCAGGTCTGAGAGGCCAAATATTCTGATTCAGACTTTTTCCATCCTCGGGGTATAATAAATCCCGAAAAATTCTAGTTTTTTTTCACTAAAAATTCAGACTTTATAATGAAAAAAACTAGAATTGTTTGAGTTTTTGGCATTCAGACTTTAATAAAAAATCCCTTTGGTGTCCACCAACAGTTCAACAGCCAAAGGACTGGGGGCTGGACATCCCCAAATGACAGGTTCAGCATTACTGAACTAGGCCATCAATTGCTGACACTAGAGCATGTACCCAATGAAGTCTTAGTAATTAAGAAACTTTATCTACTTTGCCCAAGATTAAGTTGCAAGCCAAATAAAATTGTGTTAGAGATGCATATCTATAGTGATCAGATAATCACCCCTCTACTCTAAAGATGGCCATAAATGGGCTGACCATGTACGATTGGCCTATGGGATGCCATACAGAAGGCCATACATGCCAATGGGCACTATTCTATTATTCTGTGTGTCTGGATTGTCTGCCTGAGTGATCGGAATGGTAGGAAGTGAAATGGAGCTCTTTTTCACTTCTTTTCTGCTGACCAACGGAAATATTCTGCCACAGGATAGACATTTCTCGATCCTGCAGAATCATAGGATGTCTAAATTGCTTCCAACTTGCCATTTCCCAGTTCGGTTGAGATCAGCCAATGTGCCCAACCAAATCTGAGCATGTCAGGCCACTTTAAACGCCCAGGGTATTTAAACCAAGAAGACAAGTTGAAGGCTTGTTATTATATATATCACCAATAATGTGTGATGTGCCTTTCTATAACAAAGCTGCTTTCTTTCTCTATGTATTTTCGCAGGCTGCTTTTTCCATTTTAATTCAGTGGGAGGACATTTGGGGCTGATTTAGCCGTTTTACATCTCGGTGTGTAGAATGTTGTGACTATAACAGAAGAGGTGCTGCTGTCTGAAACAGGTTCAACACTTTATTTGTCTCTGTCTTCATTATCCGGTGATACACATGCTGTTTACAGTTCGAAATAGATGGATGTTGTATAACAGCTATTTAAGTTGCCATGTTGTACTACAAACTAAATGAAGGTATAAATGTTATTCTAGAGTAAATGCACTGATATAACTGCATATGTACAGTATTTGACAAAATGATTTTTGCTTTTTTTTTAATACTGTGTGTTATGTCTTTTGAAATTAATAAAACTATAATATTTATGACACATTTAATGGTGTTGGTACATTCTTCAGAAGGGATAATGGATTGCTACATCAAAAGGGATAGGGTATCTGTCATTTAGTAAAACTGCCGTAGCGCAGTAACCCACAGCAACCAATCCGATTTATGCTTTCATCATTCTACATGTAATACATTATTCCACATATAGTAGACTGATCAAAGCAAATAATTCATTGGTTACAACACAGCAACTGATTTGTGCTTTTTTGCCTTTATTCTCCTGGTTGGACACTGGAAAAGTTTATGGAAAATCTCTCTGATACGCTTATTAAAGGAGAAGGAAAGGTCTTTTTACTTGGGAGTGCCAAAAGTTAGGCACCCCCAAGTGATTGCATGCACTTACGTGAAACCCCCGGGCTGGTGCACCTATTAGGAGATAACCATACCGGCCCGGGGGTTCGCTTGAAGAACGAAGAAGCAGTAAGTGGATCACTCCGTGATGAGGAACTCCGGGCCGGTGCAGTTTTCTACTGATAGGAGCACCAGCTCGGAGTGTCAGGTAAGTAAATACAATCACTTGAGGGTTCCTAACTTTTGGCACCCCAAATATAAAATTACTTTCCTTCTCCTTTAAGGAATTTAAAAGAGGTTGCTCTACTATCAAACATATTTATCCAAGAATAAAGAGACTATTCACCGCAAAAATTCACAATAGGCTCTTTTATATCAATATGTCCTAGAAAATCTGTTTAGTCAAGAGAAAATACCAATTCACATTATTATAGATATATTTGATACTGGTTTTGCCTGTTTTTCTTAATTTGGTCCTGAAATGTCACTTTTTTTTTTTCTTTTTTAAACTGCAAAGACAAACCGTATCAGTACTCGTTGGGAGCCTGTGAAATCAATACGTACCTAAAGGCTTAAAAGGACAGTGTGTATATGTATTATATAATAGTATTGCGTCCATTAATGATGATTTAAAAAAATAATGAAAGATAAAGCCTTGTTTGCTGTATGAATATGTATAGTCCCCAATCAAAAAAGCGAAAAATATTAGGTGGGTCTGGGGGTCAGTTGGTCCGAACTGTAACCCTAGAGGCAATTGCATTTTACTGTACTGGACAATGGTTGCATAGTGCTACATTTCAATGTTAAATACATGTATAATGGGAAAATATTGTCCAGCTAGATAATGTGTAATTGGAGGGGAAGGAAAATGCAGCCATGGAAGGATAATATACGTTTTCATTGCATGTAACTGTATTCAAGTTCTGACCTTGGCATTGCTAATTTGAGATGATTACTTTAAAACACTTTCATTTTTTGGTGTTATTGATTCTTTAAGTAGATATAAGAACCCTGGAGGGCCACATCTTCCTCCCAGGGCATCCATCTGAACAGGTCTGGCCTAGATCAAGGCTTATATTTGAACCAAAAAATGTTGAGCCTGAATAGATTACAAGTAAAGCCCAAAGGTTTCTGCAACTTCTACAGGAAATATAAAGCACATATATTGTGCCAAGGAAATAATGTCCTTATTTACCCCTGTATGGGAATAGCTTTATGTCCCATTACGTACCACTCTGACATCACTGTATCTGTTCTGGATTGTTCTAGCAAAGTATTGATATGCATAAACCCTAATAACCCAGTTACATAAGGCAAGGCATGTGGTGTTTTTATGGTTACGGCTGTAATGTGACTGCTCCCTGCCAAGTAATATGGGATTGTGTAATACAAGGAGCACTGGTGCCAGCACTAGATTCTTCTTTCTTTTTTTTTTTTTGCTCTGGATCTTCATGAACCCTGTTCAGTTCAATTAGAAATTGTAATGTATATTAGGGGAGCTGCTGCAGAAGGTTTGGGATAATACATTTAAGCAGCCTTCGTCACCAGCATATACCTACATGGCCACTGCAGTGTTTCTGTCTGTAACTTTATGGGACTGAATTCAAACAAACAAAAGATACAAGTACCAGTAAAGAACCTGCTGATGAACTTACAACAAATGTCCAGCACTCCAGACAGGTGTGCCTCTCCCATTAATGATTGACATGTTCCTGTGTATCAACCTATCCTATACATCCCCACCCCGTGTAAAATCAGCATATTGATCTCGGCACAACAAGGAGAGGCACACATAATGCTGTCTCTGCCCTCAAGGGAAGCTTGTCATGGATTTCTTGCCCTCTCCTTGTTTGTCTGTGGAACAGGAGCAAAACTAACTGAGCTGCAAAAGCCATTACCAGACCTGGGATCTGAGGGCGCCACAGCATAAATAGTTTTCTTTTTTTTTTATCAAAGTGTAAAAATAAATTGCAGCAGTGTTAAACTTCCACATGTGCACTGGCAGAGGGATGCTGGTGAAAAGAGGAGTTGGGAATAGGGACAGGAGTTATTGGGGATGACAAGAAGCCAATTAATACATGTTTCATTGGGGACCCAGGTCCTTTAAAATTGGTGCACTGCACCAGCATCTACCAGTTGCACCGGCAACTATCTTGCCCTGCTACCCCACTATTCCCACCTAAACTGGTGCTCTGTGCCAATTGGTAGCCAGATAAAGTAGGAAGATCCCTGTTACCCTAATTTTGGAAAACAACATTTAAAAAGACCTGGCTTATACAACGTTGCAGCAGCACCTGCTCACACACCTATACAGTATACAGAATTGACTATTTAACTATGATTGAATAATTGTCCTTAATTGGATCACCACGCTTTAACTCTGCTAAAAATGTATTTAAAGGAGAACTTGGGGGTGCCAAAAGTTAGGCAGCCCCAAGTGATTTCATGTACTTACCTGAAACCCCAGGCCGGTGCACCTATTAGGATAAAACTGCACCGTTCTTGGATTCCCCCAGTGAGCACCACTTGCTAGAAGTATCCTGGGCTTTCAGGTAAGTACATGTGATCCTTTGGGGGTGCCTAACTTTTGGCAGTAGGCACCCTTAAGTTAAAGACCTTTTCTTCTCCTTTAAACATTTATTAAAGACTAGGATTATTTTGGTCTCATGCTGATTCCACTAGTTCTGTGCTGCTGGAACTCCTTATGACTGAACCTAATACAGATACAGTGAATAGGGGTGATACCTGGTTGGTACTTTACTGGCCAGCCAGAGCCGTATTCTGGTCCTTTTTGCACAGTGATGTCACAACGTGCTCTGACATCACTTCCACTCCTTTGTCGCTGGGTACTCCCCACCTCTGTTGCCAGATTTCAAGGGAAAGTATCCAGCTGCAGAGGAAAAGGTTTTTTTTTTGTTTATTTTATTTACAGTATACGCATACCTATATGATAAATACCCCTCTGAGCCTAGCTAAGGCTGGCTGGGAATTAAAAACTTACCATTAATGAATTTGCCAGTAAATTTGTATTATCTAGTCCTCCACCCCCAGCACACTTCCAATCTGTCAGAGTGCACCCTAATTCCCTCTCTGAGCTCCCCACAGACCGCAGCTCAACAAAATTCACTTCCAATTAGGCCGATGATGTCATGGCTCTGTCCCATTTACGTCTTTAACAAACCCCTTACATAATGAACCCACCCCAGCCGGTATTGTAAGTTCCAAAAGGTGGCAACCCTAACATTAAACCATATAATTAGCTTTACAAACTTACTTAGGGGAACAAACATGCAATTTGTGTCAATTCTATTCCAATTCTATTATGGTGACATAAAGTATCTCTAAGGGCTCAATCACTAAGCACTGTGTTGGGGGGCCATCCTGCCCAAGGTGTAGTGCTGGCTAAAGTAAGTCAACCAAAGGGCAAACGGTAAAGACAAGGCTACTTAGCACCCTGACCCCTTTGGTACTTCCTAACTTGTGTGTGTAGGAGGCGGATATGGGATGGATGGTGGACACCTATGTGCCTCCCCCTTTCCACCTCTCATGAATATAGCATTGCTGAACACAACCATGATTTATAGGACAGCTGGCATAGTTATGATGGGAGGCTATTGACATCAACTGTAATAGTTGCAAGTTTGGCATGCCTGTTCTGTTGGCACAAAAATAAATCTAAATGAGGCAGTTCAGTTCAGGTGTGAATTTTCTCTGCACACACCTACAACACACACATGTTCCTACTTACTCTAAAATACAGGATCATTCTCTCATTGTAATTATACACTCAGGGGTGTAGGTAGTTAAGTTACATCATAATGGGTGTTGCATGTATTAGAAACTTCTAGTGCCTCCCTAAAATGGTGTAATCTTATACACACCCATCTCCGGCATATTACTTAACAGCACAGCCACATTACATATTCTGGAAGCAAAAAGGAACTCGGAGGTGAGACATGAACAGATTTCCGGCAGCGTTGTTGGGGACTCAGATGCAACTTGTTAACTTACAAATCAACACAATTATCATTGACTGTACTTTAGCACTAAATATGCTGTTACTGTTACTAAATATGTTGTACAAAGGAATATTGTGTGTAACAGTCAAAGTATGTGGTGTCCCTACAGTGTTGCATGTGTGGATGTGTAATACTTCTTTGTGTTCTACTCTCTTCTTTATTCTTCAGCTTTAATATGGACATGCATTTTGCAAAGAATAAGTACTTTTTCAACATGTTTATTAATGCAATCATATATTATTTGGGTTATTTAGGCAACACACATATACAGGATACGTTTTCAACTGTTGCGTGAGACCATCTCCCTCACTTATAATAAGGGAAGCAACGTAAGAGGGACAAGAGTTAGTATCCCCCCCATACATAGCTTAGCACAATGTAAGATGAGCATTGTCGCCCGCTCCATTTCTAGTTTTGAGTTTGCAGAAAAATGTTTGAAGAAACCCCTGCATTGCCTTATATGCAAGTGGACCCATGGGTCAAGCAATTATGGCTTGGGCTCGGCACCAACATTGCTCTAGACCCAAGGTCCCCCACCTATTTTACCCATGAGCCACACTCAAAAAACAAAGTTGGGAAGCAACATAAATATAAAGTACCAAGTAAGGGCTGTGATTGGCTATTTGGTAGCCCCTATGTGGACTGGCAGCCTACAGGAGTCTCTGTTTGGCAGTGCACATGTTTTCTGCAACCAAAACTTGTCTCCAAGCCTGAAATTCAAAAAGAAGCGCCTACTTTGAGACCACTAGGACCAATATCCATGTGATTAGTGAGCACCATGTTGCTCTCAAGCCACTGGCTGGGAACACTGCTCTAGACAGTGCAGTGTAAATGAGCACTATGGAGAGAAAAATTTCTCCCCCCCCCTTATTTCTCTTGCACTTGTATTTGGCCCACCTACTAATGTTCTGATCTTACAGTTTCTTTGTCCGAATGATCCTGAATCTGTGGTAAGTCCTGCTCCTTTACATCATCATCTTCCCAACTGTGTCACTGGCTCAACTATTTACATCATAATCCAACCCCCTATGTCACTGGTCTGCCCACCTAGAGCTCCTTGGCAGGTAAGTTTATTCTTGAAAGGTGGCAACCCTACTTATCTATGCCATGCCAGAGCAGTTTTGCATTGGCATTGTAAAGGGTTAACACTGGAAACATTTGGGTTTGGGTCCACAAAAAACGAAAATTCCATGTACCCGTGAGCAGTGGGCAAGTTTCCTGACCCTGGGGCTTAAAGGCAAAGCTCTGGAGGTTTTTGCAAACCTTCCACCAGAGTGTGATGGGGACTATGATGAAATTAAAAGGCTTTAATCCAGTACTTTAACATCTCCCCAGAGATGCACCGCAAGAAACTCAGGAGTCTACAATGTGGGGCCAATGACAGCTACACTAATGTGGTGGGGGGATTCCATCAGTGGGTGCAGGGGTGCAGTGTTTCCACTTTCAAAGTATTAGAGGAACTGATGATACTAGACAAGATCCTGTTTATCTGTCCAGAAGAAGTACAGCAGTTTGTCCTGGACCGTGAGCCCAAAATGTCAGGCAGCACAGATTTCAGATGCATATACAGCCAACAGGATGCCAGTGTACAGGAAGGGACAATCCCAACAGAGATCACCAAGCAGGAAGGAGCATCATACAGGAGCTTCAGCCAAGCACACCAAGTCCAGTGAAAGTCTTTCTTTTGGCGGACTAGCGTCAACCTGGATTGTGGAGCCTGCCCGGAACTGACGGAACCATCCCCACATGTACAGCCTGTGGTAATGTTTGTGTCTGGTAAGGCAGAGGATTTATCTCACCATATGAAGTCTGTGCTTGTAGGAGGCAAAATGGCTCAGGGACTAAGGGACTCAGGGTCTAATTTTTCTCTGGTGCGGTTTACTTGGATAGGGGTGTGGGAAGAGGTATAAGGGAAGTGGCAGTCTCCAAGGAAATTCCTGTTGGTGTATTGCTGGGGAATGATTTGATATATAATATACACTTTTGTGCCCAATAACCAGGTCTCACTAGGTCCAGCCGTGCTGGACTGTGGCCACTCACCTCAGTTAGTACCTGCCACTGGTAAAGTAAAGTGAAGTAGCTGGGAGGAGGGGGAGGAGAGCTTTCCCCTAGGAGTCTCCCTGGTGCAGTCTAGTAGTGTACCTGTAGTGAGGGATATCCAAGATGGGATTCCTGATCCTGTACCCAAACTGCCTGAGATTTTGGGTGGGGATCAGCAGATAGGCCAGACTCAAGAGTGCAGGAGTGTGGGGTACAAGTGGTTAGCTGGGAGGGAGGATTGGAAGACAGAAGAGAGTTTCAAAAAGTGCCTGAACCAGTAGTGTCCCAAGATAGGGGTATGAAGGGATAGGGGAAGGAGCGGTTTCCCCTAGGTGATTCCATAGTGCAGACAGGTAGTATACTGCCAGTGAGGGATTTCCAATGTGGGGTCCCTGATCCTGTACCCAAACTGCCTGAGGTCTTGAGTGGGGGTCAGCAGATAGGCCAGACTCAAGAGTCAGTGCAGGGCCGTGGGGGGACAGGTGGTTAGGACATAGAGTAAGGTCCTTGTAGATAGTGCCACTCAGACTGGGGTTAGTGATGGTAGCCGGGGGGCCAGACGAGGTTCCAGTACCAGGGCCAGTACTGAGAAGGGGGCAGGTAGTCAGAGTTAATATCAGTACCAGTGGTTGTCCCCAGTGCAGGACATGTTGGTAGAGCCCATTACTTTATGCCAGTTGGGTTAAGTTGCCCTTTAAACCCTTAATAGATGCCAGGGAGGGGTTGTAATGTGAGGATTTCAATCATGCAGTATTGTATTTGCCCAAAACAGACAGCACCAGTTCCATCAGCCAAATTTCCTACTCACAAGATTATCCTTTTTCAGATGCGTATCAATAAATTAACTTGCTTCCCACATGGATCCTTGGCAGCAATACTGTTCTTTAAAACAATCGCTGCTCAGTCCCAACGTTTAAGCGGTTTTGATGTTCAGAGATCAGGTAGCCGACATTCCTTCTCCTCATGTCTCCGCTCAGGCTGAATCCGGAAGTGATATAATCGTCTGACTAGTTTCGCTGTCCAATAGCTGCATCAGACGCATTAGGTCACTTTAGGGTTCAGTCACCTGTTAATGATAGATGGTGGCAGCAAATTAATCTTCTGGGTGTTGGTATGTTTGGGGCGTCTGATGTTAGTCTAACCTGTGTGTAAGGTAACTGAGCGTAACCCCTTGTAGCCAAAGCCATGAGTCACATGTGACTCTTGGAGAGTGTCATTTTCAGTATATAACCTTCTTCCTATGATGAGATGCTACTTTTACAAAATCTACAAAATTAGTTTTGTTTAGTTAGGTGCCACCCTCCTGAAACACCATATTACAATTTAAAAATTCAATATACTTTACTTGTTTGAGCACCTACAATCTATTCAATGATGCAGAGTTGGCAGCTGCCATCTTTATTTACTCAGCATCACTTCCCCAATTCCCACAAACTTCACTATGGTGTGAGCAGAGGGAGCAGGAGAAGATCAAACTTTTCTATGGGTAAAGGGATATTGGCTTTATTCTATGGATTTGGCAATACAGGTATGGGGCCTTTTATCCAAAATGCTTAGGGTCTGGGGGGTTTGGATAATGGATCTTTCTGTAATTTGTATCTTCATGTCTTAAGTCTGCTAAAAAATCATTTAAACCTAATAGACTTGTTTTGTCACCAATAAGAATTAATGTTATCTTAGTTTGGATCAAGTACCAGGTTTATTTTTAAAAATCTGAAAAAAATGGAGTCTAGGGGAGACAGCCTTCCCATAATTTGGAACTTTCTGGATAACAGGTTTCCAGAAAAATGGATCCCATACCTGTAATTTTTTTTAACTTATTTTTGGAATACTGGACCAAGGGAACTTAGATGGAGGCAGGCTACTGGTAAGTAGCTCTTCACACAAGAGCCAGTACTGTTGCTCTGCACTGGTAAAACTGATGTTTGCTTCAGAAACACTAGTATAGTTCATATAAACAAGCTGCTGAGTAGCAATGGTGGAGATTGAAAAAAGGCACAGGATAAATAATGGATAACAGATAACACCATTATGTTCTACAGAGTTTATCTGCTGTGTAACCTGAGCCTTTTCTCCTTTGAATGGCTGCCCCCATTGCTACACTGCAGTTTATTTATATAAACAATAGTAGTGTTTCTGAAGCAAACACACATTTTACCAGTGCAGGACAACACTGCATTATATTTGCAATACTTTAAAACGCTTACTTTTTTTGATGTTACTGTTCCTTCAATTTGTATTTTGGGTTTCATTGTGCTTTAAAACTGTCCTTCTGGTATCCCAAAAGCTGCTAGCATTCAACTGCTTATTTCTGTTACTTTACGGTAAGGACCCTTACATACGGCCGTTTTTGCCTGTGCTCCCCTGCGTTGCGTTTTCTTCCATTCAGCCGCAGGGAAGTAGGAGGCAGGAGTAGACGCAGTCAGTTATTTTCTAGGGGGCTGTACTCACACAGACGCATGTATGCTCCGAACGCAGGCGTCTATGTCTGAGTACAGCCACCTTCAAAATAATTAACTGCGTCTACTCGTGCAACGCAGGGGAGCGCCGTCAAAAACGGCCGTGTGTAAGGGCCCTAAAGGTTTATTCCCTCCTTATGTTTCAGTACAACACCCAGAAAAGTAAATATTCCTTTCAAAACTTCTCTGCTATAAAACTTCTCTGTTAGCTTTATCAACCATAGAGTAGAATGTAGATATAATCATAAGGATATCATTCACAAAACTTCGGTCCATTAGAAAATACTGGCTTTTTTGATTTACAAAGAACATGAATTTTTCCAGCATATGGACAAATTGGTTGCAAACGAAAGTGTGACAGCTGCCCCCAATGACGTCCCTTGCTGCTGCCAATAAAACTGGTCGTCTCTTAAAATAGTTTATTACAACCAATGTAAGACCATCTAATATAAAGTAGTAAATATACTTCAAAAGCTACTGCTGAATAAGAAAATCCAGACATCTCTTGCAGTTTGCATAGTAAAGCAGTTGCATCTCTCATGCAGGTAAGTAACTCTTGGAACAAAGGTTGTAAACATGAAGCCACAAATTTAGACAGAGGTTTTGGCAATGAACTGAACACCCAGAAAAAAATTGCCGCCCAGGTGGAGCCTGCTGCTGGATTTTGGGCAAGGTGCAAATCTCTTATATTTGTTCTTATGATACTGTCGTTAAATGCGTCCATCACCATAACACTAACCATTTTCTTAATCTCAAATATTGGATACTTGCCTCTACTTTCATAATGGCCTGGTGTTGCTAATTGCCTTTCTATTTCAGTTACATATTTCAACCTATCCATAATCACTATTGCCCCACCCTAGTCCACCTTTTTTATTACAATTTCATTCATGTGTAACGCTTTTCATGCATCTCTCTCCTTAAAGGTGAGGTTGTGTTTATGAGGAACACTCCTCCCTTTGCAAACTTTCATGACTTCCCAAATGAGTAATTAACCCTTTTGCCTTCTCTGCTAATGACTCCTGTATGAGTACTGTTTTCAAGGTCAAAGGACTTCTCCTTCACAAAAAACAAAAAGAACTTTAGGAAACAATGATGTCCCTATCGCTCATTTTTCCACCTGTACAGCCTTGACTGCTTGGGTTATGTTTTGTCCATTTGCCAGCAGAGCAGTGATTTGGTTGTAGCATTGACAGCCCTGGTCTGGTCCTTTTCTTCCACAACTGCTCCTCCTCCTTTCAGGTTCAGAGCTGTACCAATAGCAGTTTTATTGGGCACAGATTTGGCTTGATATCAAGCTTCAGGCCCTTTGGGAAGCTTTAACCCTTATTTATTGGGCACAAGTGAATATATGCTGGTATAGATTTATATAAAAAGACATACTGAGGATCTCAGAAAGAGTTGTAAAATACAATTCAATTATCCATATAAAGCTGATATATACAATTGAAAGATTATACATCAGACCAGGGCCGCCATTAAAAATCACAGGGCCCTGTACAACACAATATTTGGGGCCCCCTGGGCCCCACCCCAGATCCCGCCCACTCCACACCACAGTTAAAAGACCACACAGACATCAAAGCTAAAAAAGGTAAACCCCCCCCACGCAAACAAGTTATAAAAAGCTATTGATGGTCAGGACCCCCTTATAAGTAAAAAAAACTGTGGTGCCAGGGCCCTCCATAAAAGTTTTTTTTTTAAAAAAATTGGTGGTCAGGGCCCCCCTACAAGTTAAAAAAAAATAATTGGTGACCAGGGCCCCCCTATAAATTTAAAAAAACAAACATTGGTGCCAGGGCCCCCTTTACAAGTTCGGCTGTTTGGGACTTCGATCAAGTGGCACCGATTCGGAGCTGTCAAGGGGGCCCGGCTCTTCGAAAAGTGTAGCCCAGCCGGGCCCCCCTTCAGGCCCGGGACACTTGTCCCCCCCCTGATGGCGGCTCTGCATCAGACCGCCTAAAATGAAGCTTACAATCTAAGGCTTCAATCAAATTTCGTCCCTTTCGGCGCGTGCACAGTTGTCACAAACCAGAAGACTGATCCAGCTGCGCATTTGCCGATACGCCACTCACTTCCGAGTAAGAACGAAGAGCCAAAGATGGTGCCCATGAGCTCCGCTTCAATGACTCTGCAAGGAGAGTTTAGTAAAGAACTAGGGGCAATTACGGAGTTATCATCTAGGCTTGGGGGGGAGCAGGGAGAGGGGCTATGTAGGGTAGGGGGTAGCAATTTTTAATAGCAGGGGGTTTAGTTCTCCTGGCCCGAGGACCAAAAAAGTGCCACATTTTGTACAAGGACCGGGGGGGTCGGGGAGAGGGGTCGTTTAGGGGTCAGAGGGGTTGAGGAGGGGGTTGGGAGGGTTCGGCATCCAATTTGTTTATTGTTCGGTGGCCCAGTTCAGGACTGTCCGCGGCCCGGCGGTTGGGGACCCCTGCCCTAGAGAGAATTTGCTCTGTAAGGAAAGGCCTTTGTAATCCATAAGAAATCCCAGATCATAGTGATGAATCCAAAAAAGCATTTATTGCCAGCTACAGCTCACCATCCACTGGAGCCCTTTGTTCTGTATTTCATAAAAAAATTCCTAACACAGTTCCTAGCACCTAGAACTGCTTTGTTCAGGCACAATATCATGTGGGCAAGTATGGCTACAGAGTTCACCTGGTGGTGCAATTGCTTCTGTGGATCAGTTGTTTGATTATTTTGACAGTTTGGCATATTAATAAATGGGTGGTTCACATTTACTTTTAGTATGTTGTACAATGACCAATTCTGAGCAACTTTTCAATTGGTCTTCATTATTTATTTTTATAGTTGTTTTAATTATTTGCCTTCTTCTGACTCTTTACAGCTTACAAATGGGGGTCACTGACCTCATTTAAAATATAATTGCTCTCGTAGGTTGCACACGTGTTGTTAGTGCTAGATTTTATTACTCATCCTTCTAATCTGGCCCTCTACTATCTATATTCCAGTCTCTTACAATCAATGCATGGTTGCTAGGGTAATTTGGACCCTAACAACCAGATTGCTAAAATTGCAAACTGGGGAGCTGCTGAAATAATAGCTAAATAACTCAAAAACCACAAATAATAAAAAATGAAAATCAGTTGCAGATTGTCTTACCATCACTCTTTCAGCAATTACATTATAACTATACTAACTGAAATCACTGAAAATATTTAAAAGGCACTACACCCAAAATTTATTTTACATGATAAAAAAGGAAAATGTCATTCTAAGCAACTTTTCAATATTCATTAAAGGGGTTGTTCACCTATGATGAGTGATATTCTGCGACAATTTGCAATTGGTTTTCATTTTTTGTTATTTGTGTTTTTTTTTTATTTGGCTTTTTTTTCAGCAGCTCTTCAGTTTGCAGTTTCAGAAACCTGGTTGCTAGAGTCCAAATTATCCTAGCAACCATGCACTGATCTGATTAAGAGACTGGGATATGAATAGCAGAGGGCCTGGATAGAAAGATGAGTAATAAAAAGTAGCAATAACAATGCATTTTGTAGCCTTACAGATTATTTGCATTTTGAAAGCTGGAAGTCAGAAGAAGAAGGCAAATATTTCAAAAACTATAAAAAAATAAATATTGAAGGCCGATTGAAAAGTTCCTTAGAATTGACCATTCTATAACATCCTAAAAGTTAATCTAAAGATGAACCACCCCTTGAAGTTTATAAATGTAATTGCAATTGAAAGCGACTGAAATTTACCCTTTAAGGGCTCTTACAGAAGAGCGTTTTTACCTGCGCTCCCCTGCGTTCCGTTTTTCTGCGTTCAGCCGCAGGGGAGCGCAGGGATAGACGCATTACATTTTTTCCAATGGGGCTGTACTCACACAGGCGTGTGTAGGTGACGGAAGCAGGTTGAGACGCAACATGCTGCATTTTTCCTGAGTTCGGCGCCTACACGCGTCTGTGTGAGTACAGCCCCATTGGAAAAAATGTAATGCGTCTATCCCTGCGCTCCCCTGCGGCTGAACGCAGAAAAACGGAACGCAGGGGAGCGCAGGTAAAAACGCTCTTCTGTAAGAGCCCTTAAACACTGCTGTGTATGAGTCTTCAAGCAATGTAGCAGAAGCCAGCTCTCTTGTAAGCAAGACTCCAATTGCCGCAGTGCTTTCTGCTACTTTTTTTTTCAGAAGCAGAAACATCACAGCAAAGAATAGAAAGGGGCAGGCAAATACTGCTGTCAATGGCACCAGCATTTACAAATAGCTCTAAAACTTATGAAAGTTGCCTAGAATTACAATTTCTTTCAATTAATTTCTAGGAAACCTGCTTTTGACTGGCAACCACCCCCTGCTTGCATTTGCTCCCAATTCAGCTCACCACCTGCCATGTCAGGAGATAGGTAGGAAAGGAAGAGGTGGAGCTGCCAGACCTGCTGCACCTGATTGTGATTGTAATTGCACTCCTTTGTAGTGGAGTCTTCTCGTCTCTTAGATATTTGTTTGGAATGTGACACAGCAGGCAACCATAGGCTTCCTATCACTTTACTAGGCCGAGATTAATCCATATGCCCCAAGCATATTGTTCGGGTCATGTGTACTTACAATGGTTGTTTGTACAGCAATAAGAACCTGTTAACCAGAAAGCTTCAAATTAAAGGAAGGCCGTCTCCCATAGAGTCAATTTTTTAAAATGATTTCCTTTTCCTCTATAATAATAATAATAATAAATCAGCACCTTGATCCCAACTAAGATATAAATAATCCATATTGGAGGCGAGACAGTCCTATTGGGTTTAATTAATGTTTAAATGATTTTTTAGTAGACTTAAGGTATGAAAATCCAAATTACAGAAAGAGCCCATATCTGGAAAACCCCAGTTCCTGGGCATTTTGGATAACAGGGGATAAGAGAAAGTCCAACAATGCAGGATAAGATATCCTTGATTCTGGCAGGCACCCCCACTCACGGTGCAATTAAACGCAGGAAACAAACGCAGGAAACAAAGGAGAAAGTAGCTGCTCGTGCTTTAGTTGTCACAACATGTTTCAAGCTCAATACTCTTTGTCAAGTGTAATACATGAGTGCAAGGTACAACAATTTAAAGATACACACAGAAAGTGAAGTAGTTGGCTCCCCATCCCCATGGTAGCATATAGTGTATACTAAAAACATATCTCAGGGAAAACCAATGAAATCCAGGTATAATCCAACAAGTGCATAGCCCAAGTGTTGAAGATGTCGTTTAAAAAGTCTGTTGAATAAGTAAATGTAGCTCCAGATGTATAAAATCTGCCTTAAAGAAACAACAGTAGGGATATAGCGAACGGCGGAAAAAATGGTCGCGAACCCCCATAGACTTCAATGGGAAGGCGAATTTTAAAAGCTAGAAAAGACATTTCTGGCCAGAAAAATGATTTTAAAGTTGTTTAAAGGGTGCAACGACCTGGACAGTGGCATGCCAGAGGGGGATCAAGGGCAAAAATGTATCTGAAAAATACATTGTTGACACAGCGCTGCGTTTTGTGCTGTAAAGGGCAGAAATCACACTACATTCACACGGAATGTGAAAAAGCTCACACAGCTAGGTGGCACTTGGTTAAAGACTGGGCAAACAATGCCTGCAAGGGCAACGTATACAGTAGTGGGTACGGAATATATTATTGCTGCTGTAAAAACATCACTCAGGTGATGTTTACGGACACGGAATTATTATTGTTATTTAGACAGAATGTGAAAAAGCTCACACAGCTAGGTGGCACTTGCATACCTCCCAACTGTCCCTCTTTTGACCACTCAACCCCCTGTCCCTCTTTTGTACTGGAAAGTCCCTCTTTTCTCTGAACTGAACAGCCAGAAAAAAAACAGTTTCTAACTTAATTAGCTTTTGGCAGAGAGCTCAGAACAGCTAACAGGTGCAAATAAGATACTTTGTAACAATTTTGACTCTGGTTGGTGCTGGTAGTGGTGAACTACTAGGAGGAGCAGCACACCAGTCCCTCTTTTCTCTGAACTGAACAGCCAGAAAAAAAACAGTTTCTAACTTAATTAGCTTTTGGCAGAGAGCTCAGAACAGCTAACAGGTGCAAATAAGATACTTTGTAACAATTTTGACTCTGGTTGGTGCTGGTAGTGGTGAACTACTAGGAGGAGCAGCACACCAGTCCCACTCCCCAACACAGCTAGACTAATAGCACTGGGCTCTTATAGTAGCAAAGTAAAAAAACAAAAAAGAAAATAAAAGCAGTCCTTACAAGGACTATTGGGTTATTACAGCAGTCAGCAGATGAGATCAGAAGCAGTGCCCACAGCAGCTACATACAGAGCACTGCAGTAGAAGGTAGATTACTAGTCAGCAAAGCTAACTAACCTACAGGGTCGGACTGGGAGGCATGGGGCCCACCGGGGCTACTGCCCCAGTGCCCCCTCCAGCCGCCACTGCCGCTCCGGAGTGCTGCAGGCGGCTAGTGCGCATGCGCGCGGCGCCGCGTTTGTGCGCATGCGCGCGGCGCCGCGTTTGTGCGCATGCGCAGCCCTTCTATTCTACCGCGACCCCAAACAAAGTGGGGTCGCGCCGCCCCACTAAGTAGCGGATCTGGGCCGGCGGGGCCCACAAGAGCCCGGGGCCCACCGGGGTTTTTCCCGGTGTCCCGCCGGCCCAGTCCGACACTGCTAACCTAAACTCACTGTCCCTCAAATCCCTGCAGAGTTCTGTCCCTACAATACAGAGCAGTATTAAGTAGATTACTAGCCAGCAAAGTTACTATCAACTGTCCCTCAAATCACTAAACAGCTCTCTCCCTACACTAGCTCTTCCAAGCACACACAGGCAGAATGAAAAAACGCTGCAGGGCTTCAGTTTATATATGGAAGGGGAGTGGTCCAGGGGGTGTGGGGGTGGTCCAGGAGGGAGAGCTTCCTGATTGGCTGCCATGTATCTGCTGCTCTGGGGTGAGAGGGCAAAAATAAGCGCCAGCTAAGGCGAACCCAAATTGGCGAACGTCGCGCGACGTTCGCGAACATTCGGCGGACGCGAACGGTCGATGTTCGCGCGAATTAGTTCGCGGGCGAACAGTCCGCGACATCCCTAAACAACAGGCCTGTCTATAAATAATGACAAAAAAAGCAGGCATTGTAAATACAATATGGACCAAAGCAGAGACCACATAAGAAGTTGCCCAAATTACTCTCACCATAGCCGTTTTCTATAAATAGGGTTTTGTAGGGCAACAATTCAAATTTTGAAAGAAAAAGGGGGGAATGCAGTTAAAAATTTGAACTGTGCAGCTTAATACTCCAACTAATGTTTAAACCTTTTGGTTGTAAACAGTCAAGATTTTTCATCCAAACAGGTCCCACACCTGTACTGTTTATTTCATCCCATAATGTTTTACTGGGCAAGAAGAAATGTATGTTATTGCTTTCATACTAAACCTGCGGTGGACCTTGCACCGATATATTTTATGTTTTATTAAACAAGCAAAGACATGACTGAATCATAAGAAGCAATCTAAACCATGTGTGCTACTTAATGTTCCATAGTAATATGGGTAGGAATGTCATTTTTTTACCTACTGTTTGCCCTGGCCTTGGGTGTGGTGACATGCTGCTTTATGAGACTCATTTGTGTGTAGTCTATTAGGTCATTAATCAGTCGGAGTTACTACTGCAGCCTCCACCCTGTCCGGAGAGCTGTTTATACTTTCCAGTAAGCTTTTCAGATTTTCAGTATAATTTCCACAGTATAATTTACTGTTATACAGTAAAATTGCAGTATGTGCTGGGATTTTCAGGCACTCCACCAGCGTGCATCTACTGCTGTTCTACAATAATTTATTGGCTATGAAAGCACAGCAATGCGCTCCTCAGTAGAAGACTTTACCACTCATACCCAGGAGGGGCCAGAGGCTAAAGGAGAGGGGTACCAATCAATACTATTCTTCATATGCCTTTAGGGCCCTTACTGGCATTTTTAGCTGCACTCCCCTGCATTCTGGTTTCATGCGTTCAGCCCCAGAGGAGCGCAGGAGTAGACGCACTGAATTCTTTTCAATGGGGCTGTACTCACACAGACACATGTAAGCGCTGAACACAGGTTGGGACACGGCATGTTGCATTTTTCCTGCGTTCGTCACTTACATGCGTCTGTGTGAGTACTGCCCCATTGAAAATAATTCAGTGTGTCTACTCCTGCGCTCCTGATCGCATGAAACCGGAACGCAGGGGAGCACAGTTAAAAACGGCCATGATTAAGGGCCCTAATTTCTCAAGAAATCTCAAGCCTTTTATGTTGAGGAGTTATCCACTATTTAAGATTGGTAAATGAACCATATCAACCAAGATATAGTGGGATTTCTCCTGGCCCCCCTGCAACCGCATGGTCTGTTACGCTGCCGACTGAGCCTTATCCTAAGGATTGATAGTGTCAGCAACCTGACAGTGTAGATCAGAGGGTATCTACTTATCATATCAAGGGGTAATAGTGGATTTTGTAATAGAGAGAAGCATGAAGAGCTTAAGGGTAAGGCCACACTAAGCGATAGCGCGGCGATTTGACTCGCGGCGACTTTTCGACGCGACTTTTAATCCGCAATCGCTGGCGAAACTTTGGCGCTGGCGTCTATGGGGAATCGCGCAAAATCGCCAGCGTAAAAACACACGCGGCGATCTTTTTTCTATTGTCGCTTGAAATCGCCTAGCGAGGCGATTTCGAGCGACAATAGAAAAAAGATCGCCGCGTGTGTTTTTACGCAGCGATTCCCCATAGACGCCAGCGCCAAAGTTTCGCCAGCGATTGCCGTTTAAAAGTCGCGGCGAAAAGTCACCGCGAGTCAAATCGCCGCACTATCGCTTAGTGTGGCCTTACCCTAACACATCCTATGAACTTGTACTAGGAGAAGAATATCCAGTAACAACAGTAGAAGCAGTGTCGAGCATACAGTAGGAAGAGGTAGGCCCCAAATTATAACCGTGTAAGGGACCAATCAGTTCATTTCATCTCTGGCTCTGTGTTGCTGATGAATGAAACATATCTCAGAACAATGTGTAACTTCAGTGCAGGGCTCATTGGCTACATATGAGCCTGAATCCTATAAAAGTTCTGAAGCAACCACACAACCTTTACAAGACCAGACTAATTATATAGTGGATGTATAGAAACCTGTTTGGTTTTTTTTGTGACTGGTCCTTCAAAAAGGGGTGTATATTTTCCCTTTCAGTTTTATGTGAAAGTGATAAAACACGGGAAATGTGATAGGGAAGACTACAGTGTACTACACGTGTTTTCCTCAGCCTTTTCTATGTATGGTAATAGCTGTAGCTCAAGGTATAGCTCAAAACGCTGCCATATAGCAGGACAGAACTGCCACATTTTGACAGAAAGGAAGTGGAGACCCATAAGTACCAGATTATCCAAATACCTGTGTATTGTGCTACAAATAATAGTAATTGATGATAATCACAGGGGATTTAAAGTGGTGGTTTACCTTTAAGTTAACTTTAAGGGGCATATTTATTATGCTGTGTAAAACAAACCTCGCCAAAAAAACGGTGTAAAAAAAATGGTGACTTTATCACGGTGTGAGTAATTTTCCATCATGAGAACGCCAGACTTTCCGCCGTTATTTTATATTGCTTCCAGCAGAAGTCACTCTAAGAAAAAAACATTCAATTTCATGCTGTTTTTACACAGTGAAGCCTGGTGATGTGTGGTGTATTCTGTTGCTGCTTTTATACTGCATAGTAAATATGCTCCTTAGTATGCTTGTAGAATGGCTAATTCTAAGCAACTTTTCAATTGGCCTTCATATTTTTATATTTTATAGTTTTTGAATTATTTGCCTTCTTCTTCTGACACTTTCCAGCTTTCAAATGGGGGTCAATGAGCCCCATCTAAAAAAAACAAATGCTCTGTAAGGCTACAAATGTATTGTTATCGCTACTTTTTATTAATCATGTTGCTATTCAGGCCTCTCCTATTCATATTGCA